>NW_019734313.1:817752-998721 GCF_002891405.2 Cryptotermes secundus
CCACGGCTGCTCTAATAATAATAATAATAATAATAATAATAATGAACAATAATAATAATAATAAAATTTTTCGAAAATATTTAACAGTACTCAGACGTTTAAAAATGTCTCTTGTCTTACAATTTGAATTAATATTAAAAATCGGCTCAATTATATGTGGTTACGGAGGGTGCCAGAAAAATATACCACGGGTGCAGGGGTACAGGGCTGCTTTAGACTGTTAGTGTTGTTTATGTTATGTAATCTATTAGTTGGTCAGCGCCAAGTTAATGTATTTTCTGACCTTGGTCCACTATTAACTCATCTGTGGTTTGAACCTAATGAACTTGTCTGTATCCTTTATGCATGGAAATTCTGTGATAATGATATGTATGTGTCGCATAACAATGGAACCGTATCTGTGCAGCATTTATGGTAAATGGGAACGTTTAAATTGTTGAAAATATCTGGAAATTTGTTGGATAAGTTCTGTAAACACCATGTAAATTTCTGTTGGAATATTTTAGTGTCTGATAGATATCTTCATCCACATGTTGGATAAATTCGGTAGTATTCCAATGAATAGACAAAAATAGTTAGTGTCCTCTCATCTAAGTAAGTACATATTTAGAGTCCTTAAGCACAATAGATCATTGAATGTCACAGTGTGGGTGCCAGTTTTTGTGGTTCACCCCTTACATAAATACATACATACATATTTAAGAGTCCTTAATGAGAATATATTGGTTGCTCAGCTAGGCAGGAAATCCTGCACCTCTCATGGAACCGAAAGTCTGTTACTTTGTTCACAAGAGCTCATCACTGGATCCTGTTCAGAACCAGATGAAGCCAGTTTACACCTTCCTATTTTACTTTCATAAGATTCAGGTAGCCACCAGGTAACCTTTCTCTGGGGATAACACAGAGTGTTCTCCTGACAAACCTCATCCATCTAGCACTGAATTTAAGTTTACATGGAGTTGAACACCTCCACTCTCCAGTCCTTTTTCATTCCATTATGCTTAATTAAATGCATGGATACTTTCATCTTTGTTATCATTTCCAAACATTAGAAGTTGACACGTTTTTGATTGTGTCCTGCATTCTTGTGGCAAGGCATGAACATACATATAGTTATCTCAGAATTTGTTTTTGAATTAGCCTCCATATTAACATTGACTAGAGTTTCTTTCTTTCTTTCTTTCTTTTTTGTCACTGGTTATTTTTGTTTTGGCCATTAAATTAATATCATCAGCATAGACGAGAAGCTGATATAACCCATTCATTGTCAGGCCCACCTTATTTTCCTGGACTTCCCTAACTCTGCCTTAGAATGTGTTATTAGTACTTATTCTAAAGCAGACTTGAAACACATTGGCAATGAAGCATCTCTTGGCTAAAACAGGAATGGAAAATGCAACAGATAAGTTGTATTACCAACATGGATCTTATTATAATTTCTGTTTAATCAAATTTTGTTATGCCTCACAAGTTTCATGGTCTTGCTTGTTCACAAATTCTGCCTAAGTCCAAGGTCCTGTATAACATTTCCATATTCCGCATTGAGGGGGTGGGTTTCCCCATGCACTTAGACCGGTTAGTGGTCCATTGTGCATCCCCCTTTAATTTCTACTGTCTCCATACCCTACTGGTACTGGTGCGTACTTATTCTAAAAGTAATGTAAACTGTGTGCTCATGCATGCACACACATACACACACACACACACACGAGTCTTTAAAATTTTTGAGTATAGGTAAATTGGTTAATTCTTAACACTCCCATTTTTACCTGGAGCTCAGAGGTTAAAAACGAAATAAACACAGTTTATATTGTGAACAACCGCATTTTGGATATTTCAGGTCATTTAATATCTCAGGCCATAAACTAATATGCTGGGCATATAAATGCTCTCTCCATGATTTATTCCAGCCTTCTTACAGTGCATACACTCATCCACTTCACTCTTCACTCCCACACTACATGTTTCGGCACAAAGGTGCCATCTTCAGATGCTTTTTGATTTACGTTAAACTATTTCACTGCATGCCTTGCCGTCTTCATATTAAAATAACTAAAATATATGTTCATCATATATATTGATAAATGTTAAATATTAAAACTGTTCAGGGTTTTTTATCCCTACGTCGCATCTCAATACGCGAGTCACACCTATCCTCTTCTATCGGAGCACTTTTCCTACTTTCGTGTGTGTATCTGGAATGTAATTTTGTTATTCATTATTACCGCGTTCCGTATTTTATTTATTACTTGTGGTATTATAATTTTTAATACTCAATTGTGCTTTGTGTTGTGTCTTGCAAAATCCTGAACAGTTTTAATATTTTTAATATTTAATATTTATCAATATATATGATGAACATATATTTTAGTTATTTTAATATGAAGACGGCAAGGCATGCAGTGAAATAGTTTAACGTAAATCAAAAAGCACCTGAAGATGGCACCTTTGTGCCGAAACATGTAGTGCGGGAGTGAAGAGTGAAGTGGATGAGTGTATGCACTGTAAGATGGCTGGAATAAATCATGGACATAAATCAGTGCAACAGGATGCTAAAATATAACATTAAATGCTCTCTCTCTTAAATGTTAAAATTGCCACTGGATGTAGGTGTGAGGTGATTTTCAAGCTTATGCTGCTTTAACCCATGGAAGGATCCCACCGTATCCATTGGGCTTGGGGCTGAGTTGGCCCTAAAGTCAGTGTGAAGGTGCTGGTGAACAGTTAAATCGCAGCCCCTGCCAGGAATTGGAGCCCAGTTGTTAATCGTTTTTTTTATTATTATGTGTTTCTGTTTTCTTCATGTCTGTAAATGTCTTTCTGCCGTTTTACAGTGACAATAATGCTTTGTTAGGTAAGAATGAAGAACTTTATTGCCAGTTTGTTTTTTACCTAATTGATTAAGTTTTAAAGTATTGATATTGTAGCATGTAGGCCCATTGCTTGATAATGGTCATGATACAATGCCTGTTGCTGGGACAGCAGATTTTTAATAAACAGGGTTGTGCATCCTGTTGCTTGGTGACATGAACACATTCCATAGAAATGGTTGGCATTCAAAAATGAACGGTGTGTTGCCTATGTGGGTCATGCCAAAGGGGCAACCAATTCAGTTCTGTATTGGAGTCTGAAGGGCAGAGTCAGAGTGCTCTTTAAAGAAGATGCATGATGGGGCATGATCTGTTTTCTTTCACATATTCACTTCTTTTGGGGTTCCCAGCAGCAATGACTCAAATTCTCATAATATGAAATAAGTGAACTGTCAGTTGCCATTAATACATTCAGATCCATAGTAACAAAGTCTGAATATCACACATCTTTTTGTTGAAGGGTCTCACAGTGCAGTTTCTTTAGAGATCAGTATAAGCAGCATTTATAGAAACTTCATAAAAGTATAGGTATCCCATATTTACCTCCATAATTTATATAAATTTTTAGCCAAAATGTCATGTCTAAAAGTTGTGGTCCATAGAGTATAATTTTACATCTAGACTGCGGCTACTGCAGTTGAATGCAGTGTAGTAACATGTTATTTATATTCATACCTACAGAATTCACTATGTGATTCCTTGATAAACATGGAAATGAAAATACCCCCCCCCCAAATTGTCATATCTAAGAGTAGGCATAAATTATGCAAATAAGTACAATATTGCTGCAAAAATGGTGTGCCTGTGGGAATCATCTCATGAATTTCCAATGACAAATGTTGGCTATGCATAATGCTCTTGCATAACAAATTTTATGATATTTCATTCCACATCAGTTTTTACCCTGTAATTGCATTGTTTAGTGATACACGAGGTCTGTTCAGATGGAACATTTGTGAAATTCTTCTTTCTTAGTGATCTTATATTTTCTGATATCTCTGGCATATCTAGAAATGTGTTTCCATTTAGGATATTTTTGGCAGTTTGGGGTAAGAGAAGAATCAAAGCCAGGGTCTGCATGTATTGTCGGTATGAAACCAGAGAAATGTTGAGTTTCTTCAGGCACATGGTGAGGTATCTTTATTGTCACATGATGAATGAATTTTGTTGATACTCTCCACATTGAATGAAAACCATATCCTTGTGAAGAGGAGTAACTGGTTCTCCATTGTGGACAGGTGAAAGATGCATAATTTTTTTTGGAATTTTTGCCATCAAGAGAGTGAATCAGCTATTTTGTTGTAAAAGGTTAAGACACCATGGCCGCTGTATGCCAGAGGGTCAAAGTAAGCAAATTTTGAACTATGCCACTTACTTAAATTCTTCCTATAGGTTTAATATCCCAATACTAACGCCAGCCCCAAGCGGCCTCCGTAGTCTAGAGGTAACGTTCCCACCACATGACTCGTGGTATGCGGGTTCAAATACCCGGTGGAGGTCATCAAATTTTTAAGGGCGGAAAAATTCAGGGAACAAGTCCTCCGGGAGGGACTTTAAGCTGTGTGTCCCGTGTCGTAATTGTATGGCACGTAAAAGAACCTCATATCCCCAAAGGGGATCACTGAGCCATATTCCAGGACGTTCCCCGCCCAACAATAGTCTCTAAGGCCTCTGATAGATGGGGGAAGCATTATAGATACCGCTAAGCAAGTGGCCGAACTCTCTTGCTCGGCGGGACTGATGGTACGCACCATTTATCGGTAGGGTATAGAGACTGGTAGAACATCATAGAGGGAAGCACAATAGATCAAACTGGTCGCGGTGCATGGGGAAACCCACCCTCTCTAAATAACTAACGCCAGCCCCAAAAATGTTTAATCAGACCTTGTAATGAGTAGAAAGTCACTAGGTTGTTAACTTCAAATAACTTTCTGCAGCTTTATCAGTTATAAATCAAAATGCCTGATGTTTGTTATTTAATCTTTTCTTGCCTACAACAGATGTGTTTTATGCATATTGTTTTTCTTATGTTATTTAGAGAGGCCAAGGAAAAAACTGTTGACTCCTTAATATTGTCAGTAATTGTTTCTGGCAGTTTTGCAGGAGGTCCAACCTAAAAGCAAGAAAACCTTTAAATTTAATTAATTAGGCCCCATAACAATATAGGGCTTTTCTTTCACAAGATATTGCATAATGTTTGTCTTCTTAGGCTTAGACTTCTTATAATTATAGGAAAGGGTTCTGTAAGTCACTTCAGAGTTACCACAATTTAAGGACTTCAGATTATAATATAGAGAATGGTTATTGTGATATATTACACAGGGATGATTTTGTCGAACTAAGATATGGTCTAGGGCAGTGGGTTGGAAACATTGTGTGCTTGGTACCTGAAAGTTATATATCTGAAATTGGGGGGGGGGNAGGAATGCATCAATTAATTTTTTTTTATTCTCTTATTATAACCTGTAAATGAAAATGTTTAGTTTTATGTCTACCATATATCAGCTTATTCTGAATTGATTTAGAATAAAAATAAAATGCACAGTTAACAATTTGGGAGCATGTGATAGCATAGTTTGTTGAGGCACTATGCTACAAGCAGGAAGGTTACAGGTTGAAGTCCTGATGAGGTTGATTTTTTTTTTAATTCACCTAATCCTTCCAGCTGCACTATGGCCCTGGGGTTGACTCAGCCTCTAACAGAAATGAGTACCAGGAATCTGCCTGGGGGGTAAAGGGCAACCGGTGCATAAGGCTGACAACCTTGCCGCCATCTGTGAGCCAACTGTCTAAACAAAATGTGGGAGCCTCAACGTCTCACAAAACTCTGTGGGCCTTCACAGCCTGTTACTGGGATAGATGATACTGGGATAATTAACAATTCACAATGGGATTGCTGATCATGGCAAGCTGCCTTTGTATGACATTCTGAGAAGTCCTGATATAGGGAACCAAGTGGTCTGGGGGTAAAGAACTTAAAAGAGTGGCTTTTTCTATACATCCCTTCTTCCTCTTTCCTCTAACCAAGTCTAGACTTCAAGAATGTGGGGAATTCCTGGCCTTCAGTGTTTGTAAGAGCACTCTGTCATTCATCATCCTATTGTTGAGGTGGCAGAGGCTAGGAAGCTTGACTAAATGATAGCTAAAGGCATTATTTATGTAAAGTGTATTTTATAATGTGCTTAAACTCTAGGTCTGGAAATACGTTTTTATACATTCCTGCTGAGAAACAAATTGTAGTTATGAGGACAACTAATTTCAATATCTTTTTCTCCAAGTTAAGTTTCCTTGTGTGAAGGTGAGGATAATTTTAAACGTAGAAAGTTTATAAGAATTGACACTGTAGAAATCATGCGTTAAATAATGGTAAATTTTAAATGTAAGGGTACCAGTTGTATGTATATGAAATTCTATACCTGCTTCACTACATTCATTTCCTGTTTTGTAAAATTTTGGATATGTTTGGCATATTTTTTAAATATATTCATGAGGGTTGTTCTGTTTCTTCTATATATTCACAAAGTACAGACATTTTCAGGAAGTTCACATTGTGAGAATGTTGTAGTAATAGAGGCCCTGTGTTGTATCTTTGATGCTCTCAGACTAGTTGCTTTATGTGCCATTTATCCACTGCTTGTAATATAATAAGTCTGGGAGGGAGGACATACTATATACTACTGCATGGATGCTGCAGACTTTGCATTTATATTTCTGTATTTCTGTCAGTGCCTTTTATTACAAGATTAATTTGAAAGGAGCTTACTCCCTCATGATCTAATGAGATATCTACAGAAAATCATTTTTCATTGTTTTCCCTCATTCACTGCAGGTAGACATCATCATGCTGCATTCAAAAAGATTGGTATTTCCTCGTCACCTTTCCAACACATAATTCTGAATTTTTTCATCACCAATTGCTCATCCTGTAATATTTAACCTATGCATGCAACCTCATTAAATGAATCAAGATACAGTCATATTTTTGTGACATGTTGTAGTTTGTTGGGAACCCTGAATCAGGACTGTGTTAAATTTGAAATTTAATACAGTCTGTTCTTCTTCTTTCGTTGTGAGCCCTTAGCACTGGTTGTAGATATCCACCAGCTAAACCTTATCATGGAGATATTGGGCACCCCCCATGAGGAGTTTATGCAGAAAATTTCCAGCGAATCTGTAAGTAACATTTGTTCTGTTCATAATGATTGCTATGGCTACTCACTTTTCATAGTGCATGATACATTATGTTTCTCTCACTAATTTCCTCCTCCAGCGCTGGTGTCACTTTTATGCCTGATCTCTCTATTAGATTCCAGAGCAGAAAAGGTTTGTTGTGCATTTGGTTTTTCTATTGCAGTTTTGATTTTTTTTTCACTAAAAAGAAATCAAGAAACGATTAGAATGTTACTTCCAAGCACTGTGGAGGAGAGGAGACATGTTCTTGTCAAATATCAGGGAGTGCATCAAACTGTTTATGTTTAAATAATTTCAGTCACATTTGCATTTGTAAGATTCATAGGCTAGACTTTTGTCAGCTCTCTGGTACATGTTTTCTGTATATGTTTAAAGAATAAGGATGCGTGAGAGTGTCAAACAGCACCACATAACATGTTTTGGGGGCATGGAAAGTGCAGAAAAGGAATAAAAATAATGATTTTTGCTACATCTGAAAACAGTAACTATAGCCTAAAGAGGTCACTGTGAAAGAACTTTATCCACAAGGTGCAGTAAGTAATTCAGTATGGTAATGTTGCTTGTGAGTTTTTATTATTGGTAGAATTTAGTGATCAGTGCCTTTAAGAATGTTGAAATTAGAAATGTGTAGAACACACCAAATGTATATATGCTCAGACAAGAAATGCATACGCCACATTGTATGATTATATAAAGATACATATCATGGGAATAGCATAGCAGTATCCACACACTAACAACTCGTACATCATAGAAACTTGTCTTTGGGCTTCACAGCCAGGCTTACTACGTAGAAAGCTTCTGCAACAGAGACCTACAAACAACATACATGCCCAGTAGCACTATAAATTTTAAAATTTAGAGAAAAATGTTAAAGGATTTTAAAATTAGAACTAAAGATTTTATAGTGCTACTACAGGAAAATCAAAATTAACGTGTGTAAAATAATCTATAAACCACACAGATATCAATGAAGTAGATGTTGATAATAACAAGGAAAGGAACAATGTGTTTTTAAATGTTAAATTTTAAACTAAGTGCAGTGTAACAGCTCCGTGAGTGTATACACCTGATGATGGCCGTTTGAGGCCGAAACATGTAGTGTAAAGGAGAGCAAGATCAAGGACATACAATATATTGTTTGCACTTGGGATGGAGTTTATATCATTTATCGTGTAGAGTGCAACAGGATGCTTAAATATAATATTTTATGTTAGTATACAATATGCTGCATTGCACCAATAGGGATCCATATCGGTATTTCAATGACTATACGTATTTCTGTGTATAACTGCATGATGTTGGTCTTATATGACCGAAACATGTAGCAGCAATAAAGATTGAAATTAAAACTGAGTATATTTGTTGTGTTGACGGTAGACATAATTCCTATATATATATATATATATGTGTTTCCATGTTATTGAGTGGTGATGTCATATTGTTGCTGCCTAGTTTGCCAATACTTCAGAGATATTAGCAGTCTTGTTGCTGAGGATGAAGTGGTCATGGGGCAATAAAGAAATATATTATTATTCTGATTTGTTGTCCATTGTTCTTAATGTAATAACTGGGTTTTCTTGGCGTCACCTGGCCCTGAAGACATGGATGGGAAATTGGGGTAAAATGTTTCATATTAATGTTTTACATTTCCATTTAGATAATTACATAGTTATGAATAATTTAATGGAATAATCATGTTTGATAACATAACAAAGTGATGAAAGTGTTCTAGTCTCATTTTACACTTATTTTATGGCCACTGAGGACAACTTGTGACATGCTTCTCTCTCACACTGCAGCTTGCAGCCATTCAAAATCTGAAGTAAGTTTTTGAAAGGATAAGGAATAATACACCAGGCATACATGCTGCACTGTACTTATGAGTATCATTGTCTGCATACACTACTGTGAATCCAGTTATCTCGAAGTACAATCTGTTTCACTGTCAGCCCCCCCCCCCAGCTTTTAAGGGATATGTGTTATGTTTTGTAGTTGCTTAATACTTTAATCTTTATGTATAAGGGTGGTGCATGTTTTATCACTTCATTTTGGTTATCTTTGTTGTAATTTAGTTGTATCTGCTTTTACCGTTCTCACGGTCTTGTCGCTTGCAGATTTCTTATACTTTTTCTTCTACCCTGAAGATGGAGGCGATACGTTCCTCCGAAAAGTCGGTTAACACCACATATACACGGTGCCAAATCCCAGAAGACTGCTTTCTTCATTTGATTTATGTTTTTGGAATACTGTCATCTGATATATTGGTTTTCATGTCTGTTTTATAATTTAGAGGGACCCAATTTGATGCCAGCTTTCCTGTTCAAACAGGGAAAATAGTTGAATAGTATCTTATCATAGGCCATGTCCAAATCCTGAATTCATCATAATCAGTGTGCCATTCAGTACTGTATGTGTCATAAAATAATCCAGTAGCTTCTGATAAACACAGTGTTAAGTCTCAGTGCTTGTCTTAGCATTTGCTTTTTTCTTCAGATTGTGCTGTTGTTGGTCCCGTGTCACTATAACTTGGTATAACATCAAATCTTACATATCCTACTTCTATCAGTATTTTGTGGATCCTGGCCAAGGGATGGTTCCCCACCTTGTTGGTTGCCTGCATGGGAACTGACAACATCTTAACAGTACAGAACTGTTTCTGATAAAATATTTCACACACCTGTACCTTGTCTGATGGAAGTTTTAGAATACACTGACATTCTTAATTGTGTGTGTATTATAGCTAGTGATTTATGTAAATTCAGTGTAATTCATTGATCTGGTTAATCTATATCTTAACTGTTGATTATTTCTTCTTATAAATGGTTATAATGCACAGTCATTTCCCGATTTCATATGGGACGTATATCATACAATACTTTATATTGCTAAGTTCGTGTTGAGAATGTAATTCAAGGTATTTGAATATAAACCTGATCTTCCAAGTAATCCATCTGTCATTCATCTCTTTGTCTGTCACTGGAATGCCCTGAAAGGCAGATTTTCTTAGTTTTAGACAGCTAGAAATGTTAGTGATCTTAACAGTGATAATTACTTGCCTTGGTTTTCTGTCTTTCTTAGTTTTCTGATTTATTACTTAATGGTATGCAATTAGTGGATAAATATTAATCACTTAACACCTCTAATGGCAGTAGAATTGGCAGTATCAGATTCAGTGCTATTAATATATTGTTTCCTTTAATTCAAGAAATGTAAAGCTGAAGATTACTGTCTTCTTGGATGTGGCTGTACAGTCTTTTAGAAGTTTGCCATTGGTTTGTAGAAACATCCTGTCTCCATCTTCAGGATAGGAGCCTGAAGATTGAAGTACATTCCTCCAAAATGTAGGTAAACTTCAGCCAGACTACATAGCATCATATCCCAGAAGATATTAATCTTTATTGTCACTACCACAAGAATGACAAATCTCAAATTTAAAATTCCTTGATCTGTATTTTTTGTGCTCTAAGTCAGTCCCAACCCCTGTCCCTAGAGTTCTTTCCTTCAGAGCATGAAGCTTATTAGTGACACCTGACAAAGTTATTTAACGGTACTGACATACTGGCATAAATTGTTTTCTTTATAAATTTTGTTACATATCCAAAATATCAGTTTACAGCTTGTAGACATAGACCATAATGTAATTGGCCTGATTTTCAGATGTCAATTGTAATCAAAATCTGTCCACTGAAAATAAAACATATATAGGAATTACCTCCCCTTGGTGCATTCCTTTTATACAGTTTCTGTGGAAGGGACGTGTAATACATATTATCAATAGATGTAGTTGTTACAGGATATCCAGTGTAGTCACTGAAATGCATTTTAAAAATTATGTGCCACCTCCACAGTACAAGCCTGTCTTTGTGATGAACTTTACAGTGCCTCACATGGATGTGATTCAGTGGATGGGAATGACTGATCATAGAATAGTCTTACACGTTTTGGTGACTCATTCCATAACTATGTAGAGTGGGTGCTTCACCTTGTTTGTCAAACAGCCTACAGGCATATTTGTCTCTTTGCTGAGGAAGCCTGATCAGAAAGCTGTATATCACATTGTATATGTTGTGCCAAAGAGGGAAATGTTTGAGTGTCTACCTTTCCAGCACTTACAAGAAGTGGAGCTACCCACTTTCAGGTGGACAAAATTCTTACAAACACACCATGAAATGGAGTGTGTCACTGCTGCATCCCGTAATAGTTCATCACAGAAACTAACTCAAAACATGTGAGGTCAGCATATTCACTGATGTCATTGTGGCTTATTGTGCTCCTTAACATGATGTTTTGCCCAGACATTGATCACCTAACCCGCATCCTAGTGCTCTGTGGTACTCCTGCAAAGGAAACAGTTGCCAAAATAACGAGTGAAGAGGTAATGGCTTTGTATTTTGTATGAACCAAAGGGTCTCAAATCAAATAGGTTGAGTCAGGAAACTAAAATAACGTCTTTCATTTTCTTATCTGCAGCTTCATATTTTTTACACAAATATGAACCTCATTTGTGTCCAGTAGCTGTTATTTCTACAAAAAGTTAGAAGTAACAGATTTAAGAAGTTACCAAGTCTTCCCATCTTGGAATTTTTGTTTATGCATATCCTGAACAGACTCAGGATCAAAATGTTTTACAGATCCAGTTATTGAAGATCCATGTATATCAGAACCTCAAAACTTACATCCATGTATGTCATTTAGAATACTGTGACAAAAACATATTTGCTTGGTAATGATCCTGTAGTATTATTATTGTTTATTCTGGCAGCCTTTCATTTCACTGCTCAGTGTAAAATTATTTCGCTTTGACCACTGAATATAAATATGACTTGTATATTTTACATTTCACAGAAAAATTTGAGATCTGTTGGTCAGTGTACATTTAAAGTAATTGGCTTGGAATTTTAATTTACCTTTAACATTAACTGAACATACACATTAACTTTTATTTTAAGGCATGTAATATTGGTAGTCAATATAAAGCACACAAGTGTTAATAGAAAGATTGTAAAAATTTAATTTAGAACAAATCTATCAAAATAAATATGTAAATAAAAAGTAATAAATGAAATACAGGGTGTTCAATCATCGAGGAAACCTGGCAGCAGCATGGGTTGGATACATGATTTCTCACAGATTGCTGCTGTAACTGCCGATGGCAGAATGAGTCATTAGTGCTGATAAACGCATGCACTCTTGTTAGCATAGAGCGGATGGAACGTTTCTCCTCAACTATTGTGCCCTTCCCCGCTAGTGAGAGTGCAGTCATGTCACCGATTCCCTCACATCAGTTTCTGTACATGCACACTTTTATACAAATACTGTAAAAAGATAACACCAACTTATTGTGCTTTATAACAGGTGCTGAAAGTGACACCCTTCTGCTTGAAGACATGCCTCGCATCGCATGAATAAATTATGCAACACTTTCTGAAGTTGGTCCATGGTAATTTAACTAATTACGCATGTTATTTCATTCTGCAGAGCTTCAGTGGTGCAAGGATTATTCTTATAGACTTCTCTTTAGGTTTCCCCAAGATAAGAATCGCAAAAACTGAGATCTGGGGATCTGGGAGGCCATAGTCCCCTGCTAATTATTGTCTTCAAACACTTCCCATATTGCGTCCATGGTTACATTAGCCGTATGTGCTGTAGTGTTGTCTTTCTGAAAATATCCGCATTGTCTTTCTTCAGCAGTCAGCTGATTGAAGAATAGATTCAGTATATCATTAATGTAGTGGTCAGAGTTCACGGTTTCGTGGAAAAATAAAGGGCCAGTGAGTTACCGCAGACTTACAACATGCCACACGCCCACCTTTCCACTATGTAATGGCATTTGTTGTATAGTGTATTTTCATCCCTCCATATTCTTACATTTTGTTCATTAACATGACCACTAACGTGAAACCATGCTTCATCGGTCATGAACAGTAGCTGTGGATCCACAGTTCCATCGTGCACATTCTGCAGCAGCCAATTGCAAAATCGAATTCTTGCTGCATAATCTGGTTGTTTCAGCTCATGCACAACTGTTATTGTATAGGGGCAAAATTTGTTGAATTTTGTGGCTGTGAAAGCAAATCATAGCGAAACTCCTGTTTCCTGTGCTAAGCATCTTAATGATTTTCAAGGACTGATCTGTAGCCGTGCCTCAGTATCCAGAACCTTTTCTCTAGTCAGCACAGTCCTCTTTGATTGCTTCTTTATGTCACACACTGAGCCTGTTGCCTGCCACTTTTTCTCAAACTTGGATACACACGACTTTGTGGGAACTGGTGAGTCAGGATATATACAGCAAAACTTGTGGAAACATTTTCTGTAAGTTTTTTTTCCTTGCAAAAGTTTTGAAGTAAACAGGCTGTTCAGTAGTGAACTTCATTTTAGTATAAATGTCGACCACCTATCGACACCTCTAACACAGACTGACTATTAATGCAGTGACAAGATCTGACCAACTGACGGCACACATTTATCAGCGAAATTTACTCATTTTGCTATCGGCAGTTACAGCAGCAATTTGTGAGAAACGTGCCTGCTCCACGGTGTTGCCAGGTTTCCTCGAACATTGAACGCATTGTATATGCCTTATATTTATTTGTGGGGTGGGGGCTGTTTCAGCAGGTAGTGAGGCTCTTACTCCAAGTAGCCCTTTCAGACACTAAACATAGGGGACTTTCATTTAGCCATGGTAATGGAGGTGATAGTTAGTTAGTTAGTTAGTTAGTTAGTTATTGGAGAGGGTGGGTTTCCCCATGCACTGAGACCTGTATCGGTCCATTGTGCTTCCCTCTGTGATTTCTACCAGTCTCTATATCCTACTGGTACTGGTGCTTACCATCGGTCCCGCCCAGCCAGCGAGACCGGCTCTACTAGCTGAGAGGTATCTATAATGCTTCCCCCATCTACCAGAGGTATTAGAGACTGCTGTTGGGCGGGAAACGTCCGTTAATTTGGCTCAGTGACCTTTGGAGATATAAGGTTCTTTTATGTGCCGTAAAGCTACGACACGGGACCCACGGCTTAAAGTCCCTCCCGGAGGACTTGTTCTCTGAATTTTTCCGCCCTTAAAAATTTGATGACCTCCGCCGGGTATTTGAACCTGCGTACTACGAGTAATGAGGTGGGAACATTACCTCTAGACTACGGAGGCCGCTAATTGAGGTGATAAGTAATACATATAGTTAAAAACAACATGAGAATACTCACTGTCTGTGCTGCATTAAACCATGAAAATCACCTAATTGTTGCTTATTGATCATGCTGCTTTACATTAAACAGAGAGGCAAAATATTTCCAATAGAAGAAGGCAGTTCGGAAAGCACTGAAACAATGACACAGAAAGTTGCAACAGGGTGAGAAGATACTCAGTCTACTGCAAATGAGTGTGAAGCATTACTGATACATGTTACTGAAGCAGATGGTTTTTAGCAGGCAGCATTTAGGTCAGTAAGTTATAATTAGTAGCTAGGAGGTATTGAAAGTCCTGTAGTTAATCTACAGAGCAGATAATCTAGTCTGCTATACACAGTTGTATGGGTCAGGGGATTATTTAATTCCTGTTGCTTCATAATACCCAGGTACTTACAGATGTGGAGGTCTTTGTGTAGGTAATGTTTAGTGCCTGTTTCAGCCACAAGAATGCACACAAATTAACGAAGTTTAAGATATCCAAATATTATGGAATTAATTATTTTTCAAGAAATAATCACTTCCTCATAATTCACTCATTCTTTCTGAAAGGGTAGACAGTAGTAATTTTTTCCAGCTTAAGAAGCAAATATAGATGTTTACATAAATCAGAAAATATGGTTCAAGTTACATTAATGTAGTTCAAACAAGTATAAACATTAACTGAAATAAGATATGACAGGGAGATGGAAATTTTCACTCATATCACAAAGATGAACACATGGAAGGGATTGCTGATAATTTATACCATAAATATGTCGTTAGATGCATTTTCAAATAATTCCATTTTATTAAAAAGTAAACAGCACATGTAAAGTTATAAATGGAAAATATGTTGTATGTGTTAAATTTTAAGAATATGATTAATTCTTTTCTTGGATTGTCATAGGCTCGAAACTATATCCAGTCTTTGCCCCCACTTAAAAAGAAGGACTTCAGGGATGTTTTCAAGGGAGCTAACCCACTTGGTAAGTGTGAAATGCATCAAGACATCCCTTTAGATGTAAGAAATGTGTAGTGATTGACTTCTTCAATTATCCTCTTAGCATCATAAGGGAATCAATTGAAATAAGAAAATACTGCCATAACTGTAACTGGAAATACAGATACAGATTGAGTACAGCCAGGCTTCATTTCTTCCTCTCCAAACCCACTACTGAGCCACTTCATCCAGTCACCACTAAACTTTAGAGACTGGACTCTATCTCCACCCTCAGGTAAAACCTTCCTCAGTTGGGCTGAGTAAATAAAACCAGGCAGATGGATAGTGTCCAAAAAGTCATTCATTCTATAAATATACCATCGTCACAAAATTTTAGATCTGAATTGCTGAACTCACTTTCCCATCCATGTTTAAGGAAGAGGGGGGAGTAGTAGGAAAAAGTTTTCCATCACATCATGTCCTAAACACAGGGCTATTGGAATATTTGTCTTCACCTTTGCTTAGGACCACCTTGTTGCCAAAACATTTTTCATGGTGTCTTTTCACTAGCCATGTGATTGCTTCATACTGGTTAGCTTCCTGTTCCTCTTTTCATCCAATCATAGCTTCACCTCAGACACACTGCCTAATACAATATGTTTGTAAGAGCTGCCAACCCCCCCCCCCNCCTGAAGGTGGTAGCTGTGTGGCTTTCCAAAGCTATACATTAATATTTAGTTATTTACGTGTACAAATGTGTTGGGTGCAGGTGTGCGTTTCTTAATCATTTCATGGCTAACTTGCCCATCCCACCCCACCCCCCCTTAAGTTCTCAAAGTGATAAACTGTATTTTAGGCTCAAACTTTTTTGTATTCATGTAGTGTCATGTGATTTTATGGTGCATTTGCATGTCACTCATTTACTATTTCATTTTGGCTTTAAAATACATTGGTAGAAAGGTAGAGGTAAAGTTGTCCAAGTGCTTAATTAATTAAGCACCATGCCGTGAAGATGTATTGGGTAGTGGAGATATAGGTCCACCATTATTGACCTTGGCACTAGATGGAGGTGAGTGGTTCACATCATGCCCTAACCATTTTATTTCCAAGGAAAGAGCCCCTGGTAAGCATGGAGTATGAGTCTATGTATCAAGTCCATCAATAATGCAACAACTATTAAAATATTCACCATTTAACACTCAACATGTTTTGGCATTTCATTGTTGCATTATTGATGGACTGTGGATACATAGATGTTTAATTAAATACGTGCAGTGGGATGCTGAAATACAGAATTGCGTAGGAGGCTGGATGGGCATCAGAGCTCATCTGGACACTGCTCCTGCCAAGGGAACCCCCACTGTCCAGCCTGTAGCCCATGGCTATACTGACTGAGCTATCCCAGTTCTTTTAAGTGTCGTGGTAGCCTCCATTTTGGACCTTATATTTATTGTGTGATGATGTCAGCTCATTTTCACAATGTATTGCCTGACCCGTATTTATATTTCTCCGGGAGACAGTAGCTTTTACTGCTGCATATAGAGGAAATTAGTGTTCAGATAATCAGGTTATGCCTTTGAAAGTGACTCCTCAGTGTGGGAGTTACACAGCATGTACAGAAGCAAGCAGTAGCATTGCCCTCATTATGAGATGATGCTCAACAGTTTGAACTGAATTAAACTAAATGACACACACACACACACAGGAGAGACACTTTGAATTCACTTGAAACATTAAGAACATGTGATTAAGTAATGCCTTGAAATGTGCCTCTGTTTTTGATGATACAGCAATTGACCTTCTGGAGAAAATGCTGGAGCTTGATGCAGACAAACGCATAACTGCAGAAGATGCTCTTGCACACCAGTACCTGGCACAGTATGCTGATCCCTCAGACGAACCTGTATCTGCACCATATGACCAGAGCTTCGAAGACATGGATTTGCCAGTAGAAAAATGGAAAGGTTAGTTTTTTAATATCATTTTAACCCTCTAGACTTAGGACATTCATGGAATGAAGGCAAAATTGAAAGAAGCATACATTGCATTTATTTCTTCATAGATGCCAGTACTCATCTGAAAAGCCAATATGCTGAAGGAAAGCATTCTCTTCATCCTACCTAGCAGTATGGACTTCACCTCAGAGCATATTGCATCTTACTCTTGACTATCATTGTCACAGTCATTGCTGCATTATATATGGGCATGGAAAGGTGTCTTGTACAGTTCTGTGCTTGTTTCCTAATTAAATGAATGTATAAAACGTACTAATATTTAACACATCGTATGTGTAGCACAGTGATTCTTTCCATCATCATCTTTCCCAATTTTCTGTTAGAGGTGTTACAAAATAGTCTTTCTGTAATTTTGGAGATCCTCTTAAATGTTTTCACAGTCTGGATTGATTATCTGTCATTTCATGAGGAATCCTATCAGAACATTTTTTTTTCGGTGTCTCCTTTCAGATGGGGGCATGCAGTAGCGTAGTGGTTAAGGCATTATGCTACAAGTTGGAAGGTCGCGTGTTCAAATACCAAGGAGGTCATTGGATTTTTTTCAGTTGACCTAATCCTTCCGGCCGCACTGTGGCCCTGGGGTTCACTCAGCCTCTAATGAGTACCAAGAATTAAATAAAGAATTTTCCTGGGGAGTAAAGCGCAGCCGGCGCGTAAGGCTGACAACCTTACTGCCATCTTTGGGCCGATTGTCTAGATAATGTGGGACCCTTAACGTCTCACAGCCCTATGGGCCTTCATGGCCTGTTACAGGGATAGCTTTACTTACTTTACTTTACTCCTTTCAGATGTCATGCAATTTTTTTGTATGATTCATAGGGTGAACTTACTGTCTCTCCCAAGAGATATATTTCAGTCTTCTCACATCAGTCCTTAGGGTCCATGCTTCATTGCCATATGGTAATGGTTATCTAACAAGTGTTTTGTAAATTCAGATTCTTGTGTGTCTCAAAGCTGATAATGGTTTGTTGATTTATGACACCTAGGATTTTGACACCGCTGTTCTTGCATTCAGATCTGCTTTTTCTTCATAAGCCAAATTATATCATAAATCGTTAACCTTCGTGGGCCATACATTGCTTTGTTCCAACAGCATATATGCATATCATAACAGTAAAATGTTGCTGTATTTCAAGCTAGCTTATAGTGCCTCCAGCACTGAAATTCTTTCCAGTTTACTGTTAACTATTCTGTTGCATTTTTTCGCCTATTTGATGGAACTCTAAAACATGTAACTATAATATCTGCATTGTTTTAATCTTCCTTTGGTAGCAAAATAGACCATCAAAAGTTCCATCTGACTTTGGTTCAAAATATGTGTAACTAAATTGAGAATCTGTTGGAACTGAGTGCAACAGAGCTTCATCCTCAGTCCACCCCCATAGTATGAAATGTAACACAGTGCTCCTAGGCCAGCTGCAAGATTGTACCGGCAGTGTCTTATGCACTTAGTAAATAAGAAACAAGACACTACCAAATTTATGTCCCCAGAAGTGCAGAACTGGCTTATGTATGCATCTCTATTTAAGTGTTCCGCAACCTTTTTCTACTCGCGGCACACCATGGAGTATTTCAGAAGCCACAGTGCCAAATTTTTTTTTCTTCTTCAGTACTGATAACATTAAACTGAATGAGTTGATATAATGGTATCACTCTTGACTCATACTAGGATTTGTGATTTGAATCATGGCTGGGACATAGGCCATCCTGACTGAGTTCTTTTTTTATTTTCTTCAGTTTCACCAGTAAAATCCTCTGATTATACCTCGATTAGGCCGTGACGACTTCCTTCCAAATCCTTTTGAAACTGTCATTCATCTAGCCATCCATTTGATATTATACAGTGTAGCTTCTGAAAGCATCATTAACTAATCCACAAATATATGAATAAGATACCGTAACTAATTAAAATGTATGTATTTATCAGCAGGGATTATTGCTTCTATTGTGAACTGACTATTGTAGGTCATGTATGCTTTGCCATAAATGTCCGATCATTCACAAAGAGAATTAGAATTGACATTTCTGCTCCATAGTAGACACTTCCATTTTTGTCCACAGTTGTGTATAATGTGAACGTATACTGTAAGCGCAGTCAGGTGATACTGAAGGACACAGTTGTGTATAATGTGAACGTATACTGTAAGCGCAGTCAGGTGATACTGAAGGCCACAGTTGTGACCCTGATTAGCTTGCATTAAGTTATTATGTGTTTTTTATTTCACAGTAACATCACATGAAATGACTCTGCCATGGATTGTGGTTGGAAATGTATTTAATAGACACTACTGAGTCTTTGTTACAAATAATTGCAGTTGGCCATTTGACTTCTCTTGTTACCTCTTCTTCGCTGTTGTCATCTTTTCCCTCGTCCCTGTCATCCTCGACATGTTTTCTCGGCACTGTCATTGCAGGCTGACTGACTGGGTCTAGCCTGCTTTCTACACACCCCTTCCTATACCGTCACTAGGGTCTCAGATGATGCTTTCAGTAGTTTCCAGTAGTTGCCCAGTAATGGCATCCTGCAATATTTCTGCTGTCCCAACCTTCCAAAACTTAGGATTTTGGTACCCTGTTACATTGCTGCCTCATTTAAAGCTGGTGTCCACACGCATCCTCGTAAGATGCTAGTCTGTAGGTGTACTACTGTCATCATTGTGTTAAGGGGAGGCTTCTGTTGCATCTGTGGCCACCCTTCTGAATGGTGCCCTGGTGAGTAGCTGCAACCTGCTGGCGCCTCCTTTCAAAGATGTTCCTGGCCTGTGACCAGTAGTACTGTTACTTAACCTTGTTCAGGGTCCTGTTGATACCCACATGTCCTCCCAATAGTCCTCCATTGAATTGGACAGCATTTCCTTCATTTGGCTCTGTGGAAGGATTATTTTTAGCTGTTCAGGTCCATCCATCTGCTGACTGCCAGCAACACTGTAACGCATCCCTCATGGTCAGGGATTTCTATTGGGCCCAGCAGCGCTCATAGGTGCAGCTGCGACCGATGCTGTCCGGCCTCCAGTTCCCACAAAACAGGCCCAATGTTATGGTCTTCCAGCTGCATCATCCTTAGGGTGGTACAGTCCAAACCATCTGTGGCCATAACTGCAGTGGCCTTCACCTTTTGTCTACCTGCCTGTCTTTTGACCTTCTGGCAGTGGGTACATTCGTCTTGGCATGGTCCTGTGGAGACTGTACCTTCATTGGTATGGTTCTGTCCCAGTGATCTTCAGCCATTCTGGCATGTCCTCTCTGCTCTCTTTGGTTGGCAGCCTTCCAGCTGTACAGTCATGACTCCAGCACTGAGCAATCCCACGAGAATGATCATGGTCATACCCAGGGATGCAATACAGACGCTTCTCCCTCACTTAGTCACATAGCATGCAGTGCTTCAAATACACAGATGCATCGTGGGTGTGCAGGATGTCCTGTCTCAGGATTAACTCATCAGTGATATCAGTGACAGACACCCAGGTCCGTAGAGGGTGTTGCTCCAGAATCTGCTCTACTGGTGCCTCCTTCAGGATGGGAAGCATCTCTTGTAATTCCATCTGCAGAATGTACAACTGACTTGATTCTCTCTAGGGCATTCCTGTGATGTCAGCCATGGCAATGGCTCAGTGTGGATGGTGACAAGGCATATCTTGTCTTTATCCGGTCAGCGTTTAGGCCATCATTGCTTCTCTTGGCTGTTGGAGTAAGTGTGAGACAAGGGGGTAATGACACAGGCATCTTTGTCCCCTCCCTTACACATTTCTTGAACCACAGCTGACTGCCTCTCAGGCTATCCTCCTTCGCACATTCTTGTGGACAGTATGTCTCAAGATGAGTGAGTCCCCCATACTGCCAGCATACAAGTTGTCCAGCCTTGTGGTGCCCAGTTGCTGTGACCACATTCCCATGGAAGCCCTAGTCCTCACCACTTGCAGCCTTGCCAGTGGTCTGACTGCCACCTTTATGTTGGTCTTTATTCTAAGCCAGTTGAGTCCAGTTCAAATCTTCACAGCTTATTTGTTAAGATACATTCTGTTATTATCCTCCTATGTAAGTGTAGATGTCCCAAGTGATCTCTTTCCTTGTGGCTTTCCCATAGTGATCCTGCTTTCAGTTCCTGAATTCTCATGTGTGCCACATAATCCACTCATGTTTTTAATTTCATCATCCTGACCATACTAGTAGATGAATAAAAATTATGGAACACCTTATTATCTATTTTGTGTTCTCCTGTTACTTGCTCTGTCTTGAGTTCAAATATTTTCCTCAGCACTGATTTCAGATGCCCCCACTCTATGAATCATTACTGCAGAGAGTGTGAACACATCAACACAGTGTATGTAATTTGCTCTTAATTTCTTGCAGAGCTTGTCTACACAGAAGTCATTGGATTCGTGCCCCAGACTCTGCCTCAGGCGGTGCAAGAATCCTAGTCACTTGTTATCTGTCCATTGGTTTGTTGCAGATTTTCTTGGGTCTGTTGAATTCTTGAAACCATTTTTGCTTTCACTAATATAGCAGGGTTACATGACATTCTCCAGCTGTACAGTATTAAGTTATAGCTGTTTGGTTTGAAGGAGCAAAACTGTTATACCATTTTTTCCCAAAGTAGGTGGGCTCGGTGGAACTCTGGGTTCAATACATTTCATTAGATTAAAGACATTTTTGTGTTTAAATTTAAATACAAAGAGTGATTCTGCTGTATTTTGTTCATCTGAAGCCCAAATCTGAACTTCAAACTCAGTCTGCTCTCAGATGATATGAAAGGACTCTTTGTCATACAGAACTTAAGTCTGTTCTCTCATCCTGTGAGAAGTGAAAGAGAAATCCTAAAGTACATTGCTTGACAATAGAATTCACTGAGCAAGTGGTATGAATATGTTCCTATTATACTGTTTGCTTTTGGTTTGTATATATGATTTCATCAGTATATTTTGCTGCCCAAAGAGTTCTGAGTTTTTGGGTCATGAAAGAAAATGATTTTAATATGTACTTTGGAGTACTTTGATCTCTTAGATTCACCATTTTGGTCAAGCTGATGTTCAACAATCACATCTTGTTAGTTCACCATTCTATTAAGTCAGAAGTTCATAACAGCTCACTATTATTGTAACATCTGTAATCTGATACTGGAATTATACAGTTATTACAGGGAGCATTGTATTACTGTAATTATTTGTAATTCATTCATTTGGTTATGTTTTGACTCAGTTACCTACTGAGGTTATGTAGTGTTAAAGTGATGTATGATTGATTATGAGGATGAACTGGGAAGAACATGGCAGGAAATAATTGAGGTCGCCTGTAAGATAGTATTATCCATGAAGGACTGAGGAAAACCATGAAAATTTTTGTTTAAGGTAGCTGATCCCATGCTGGAATTCAAATATAGTACAACATAAATATGAGACAGATGAGTTAGTGCTGTTGCAAACTGCACAGTAAATGCTTTTGAGATACACTTAAGTAGAATATACAGAACATAAGCATGAACTGATCATAATAATAATAATCTTTACTTGACCACACTTTTCTTTGCCTGTTTTGGGTTCAGACCCTGTCTGCATGGATCTAATCCTCTAATACTTCTGGGTATCAAAAGAAAACATTTCTATTCAATGTTTAGGCAGTGAATTTCCTTCTGGTAAATTTTCACAGGTTGTGAAGTTTTCCTCTTCAAGGTCAGGGTACATAGTGGTTTTAGAAATTGGGTAGTGGAGTGTCCCAGCTTCTTGACCAGCTGAACTCAGAGCAGGTTCTTCTACATTCCGTCCTTATCCCTGAGATTTCGAAACTTTGTGAATGTGAGAAATATGAGGTTGATTCATACTTGAAACAGCATCTTTGGGATTCAGATTCTGATATTCACTTGTAAGATATCATGCACAGAAACATGTTCATTTTCAAGAAAAAGCTTCTCAAGTTTGTTAATGTTCATGTGATTGACTGATGTTTTGCAGCTGTTGGAAGAAATTGCTTGCTGTGTCATAGCTGTCCTTGAATACACTACAATACAATGCTCAACTTACACACCCATGTTTTTGACATTTCACCATCCCAAACTGTACTCTAAGTCCCTGATGAATATCAGGCAGTTTTAAGCCCTCTTTCACAAAAAAATATGGTTACGTATTGCTGTTCACCTTACTGACTTCTTGCAGTATGACTAAGTGCACATGCACAAGTGTCGATAGTGTGTGGAGAAGAAACATTAAATAACTGTGCAGAAGTTCCACATTATTATGAGAAACCTTGACCATCCTGGGTCAAATTTGAACCACTTGCATATGTATCAAGCCCTCACTATTAGCACCATCTTGTCACTGAGAGAAGGGCCCTTCACCCTTACAATATGGTGAATTCCAAAATGTTATAAAGAAAAACAAAGAAGAGACACCCCTCAAAGCAATATAAAATGTTTTTCTTGCACTGACAGTTTGTAACAGAATAGTTCAAAAGTGGTAAGTGTGTGTGATGAAAGAACATATTAAATAACTATGCAGGAGTTCCACATTATTGAGAAACAGTGAAAGTTCTGGGTCAGATTGGAACCTCCTGAATTGTATATCAAGCCCTCCATCGTCATTGGCATCACCCTGTCACTGAGAGTAGGGCCCTTTACCCTTACAGTATGGGCAGGTGTCAAAATGTTAAAAGAATATAACTTCTAGTATTATAAAATGTTTGTCTTGTGCTGATAATTTGTAACAGAACAGTTCATGGACCACACTGATGAACTGGTGATCTGTCATTGCATGACACAGTTCACAAATTAGTTTGTATGATTAAAAGGAAAGCTCACTTCTGTAGCAATAGATGAAATAAATCATGAGCTGAATATATCCTGAATTGGTCATAAAATTGTCCATACTCCACTATGAATTTGTTTCTTTTTTAAGACCATACTGTTAAGGATTTGAGGTTCTCACAGAAGTGGATATGACATTGTGTAGTCCAGTGAAAGTTGACCAGTATTTCAGAACATGTCACCTCAGTCCTCAGGGTTGAAGATTAAGCCAAGCAATGAACCAGCATAAAACAATCAGAATGCAGAACTCTCTGTAGACGAAGCAACACATTCCCCCAAAATAAAATTTGACTTTCACCAGACTACATGGCATTATACCCCAGAAGTTAGAAATTTTTTAAATTGTTTAATTCATTTATGCAAATGAGTGATGCACTGAAGACTTTATGCAGTATCTGTAATTTCCTATTACTTGCTCAAATATGCCAAATTTTCAGTTCTGAAATATGAGATACATGGTTTTATTAGGGAAGGTGCTGGTATGTGACTCCCCAATAGTAAAACCCAAAGATTCTGTGTCCATCATAGAAACCTACCATTGAATATAATCTTGAGCCACTTTAATCCAATTCACATCCTCATAACCTCTTTCTCTATCATCCAATTTCATGCTTGATCTTCCAAATAGTTATTTTCCAGGGGCTTTCTCCACCGAAATTCTTGTGCATTTCCTTTTCTCCACCAGTATTAAATGTTCATCCTATCCTTTATCATTTTGATTACTGCAAAGTACTCATTCTTGGCTGGCTTCATCTTTCTTCACTACAGAATAAACAAAGAAGGCATTGTTAATTAGTAAAATTGTATTCTGTTTCAAGTCACCAGTGTGTTAGTACCACTTCAGTATGAGAAAGAGCTGCATGGGATAATCCCAAACTTATTGGAACTTGCTTCAGAATAGTTACGAGTTTGTATCATGTTGTATTGCAGCATTATTGTCAAATTAGTTGTTGCACTTGAGAGCTACATGGTGTTTCACTTGCTAGGAAACACAAATGTTCCTTGATATGCTTCCCTATAAAAATTGACATGTACTTACCTTGTATGTTGCAAAACAAGGTCCTTCTAGAGCATATGCTGAAAATTGCCCCATCCAGCATCCAAGCACTTTTGTATGTGAGTCTGGAAATTGCCGAAGACATCTGGTAATGTGACATCAGTCATGGCAGCAACCTCCCACCATATCGTGTCTTTGAGGGCATCAAGTTTTTGTGGCTTATTGCTGTATACACAGCCCTTCAGTAAGCCCTGCAAGAAGAAATTAGGTTATGTCAGGTCTTGTGATCTTGACAGCCACAGCTTTTCAAAATTAATTCATCACCGAAATAACTTTCACTTTCCCTCATGCTTGCATTGGATGTGTGGCACGTTGTGCCATCTTGATGAAAGGTAAGATTGAATAGACATAAGCTTCGTCCATGTCAATTTTCATAGGGAACCGTACAAAAATGAAGAAGTTATTGAGGAATGTTGAGTTTCCTAGTGAGAGAATCACACTGTATGAAGCAATGTTTGTAGCTTTGATACAACAGGGTAAATACTGTGTGCTACCTATACATTTTTTGTTGGATTGCATTTTAAGACAGTTTGCTCTTTTTAAATTTGTAGGAAAGAATTCATGTTCTGACTAAAGAAATAATGTATTGTGTCACAGATTCTAACAGAGCTATATTTAGAAGGTGGCAAGTTAATTTTTGAACTCCCTCTAAAATGTGTGTGAGTCTTTTTCTGATTAAATATAATTATAAAATGGCAATATTGCAGTGAAAGGACACATGGGCGTCAGTAGCTGCACTGACTTGCGAATCTCAGTAGTTTGAATATTAATGGCCCTATAAAAATGTGTATAATACTTGTGAAATTACTGGATACATGTGGCGAGGTTACTAAAACAGTCACAGTTTCACAAAACAAACAGCACAATTTAGTGAAGAGAAGTATACTTATTATGGTTCTGTAATAATCATTTTACAAAAATTGAACCATATCACTGCTAATGACGAGAAATGTCAGTCAGTTGTGTGCCCTATTCAATATTACATTCTTTCACATATAAATTTACTTTTCATTTCAAATTAAGTTTAATACTTTAAATACTTTAATAGTTTAATTCTTTCTGTGAGATTTACATAGTATATAGAATGAAAATGCATAGTTTTATAGTAAATTAATTATCATGCACATAAGAAATCTGTCATGGCTACCTACATCTCTCTGCACTTACATAACTGGAATATAATTCATTTTATTTTTATTTTAACATCAAATATAGCTGTTACTTTACCCTTTCTCTGTTCTAACATGTTTCATTGATCATTCGTCAACTTCCGTGGGAGTTTATTTCAGACCTTTATTAGCACATTGTGTTTTAATGTTACAAATTGTGGTTATGAGTTTAACCTTTATTGTCTTTGCTTGTCACTACTTTCACAGCATATGCATGGGTCAGGCAGGCCCAAGCAGTTCTTGAGTTGTATTGCTCTCAATGTAAATACTATTTCCCCCCCAAGTTAAAATTCAACCTGCCAATGCTGCTTTAGTTAGAGACTTAAATCAGGGTATGATTCCTGGAAGATGCAGAGGTTCCTTCTCTTCCCTACCATATCCATCCAGACTGTCTCTGGTGCCAATCAGTGGATGCTAGAGGTTCTTCCTTCATATTTGCAAGGCCTGTGTCAAGTTAGGCCATGACCACTTCCTGTCTCATCGATTCCAGTTCATTATTTACTAATCACTTATTTATCATAATACAGGTATAATCTGAAAAATTTTAAGTATCATTAAGTAAACTGAAAACAAACAAAAATTAAATCAGTAAGAATATAAAGCTGACAGTTTCCTCCAAAACCCCTATTGTTTAGGAACTGAATTGACTCTTATATTTACATTTGCGTTTAATCATATGTTGTTTGAATATATCCAAATTGATGGTAACTGAAACATAAAGATTTAACATGGATTACAACCAGAGTATTCACCAATCCCATTCTTTGTCTTGGTCTGGAATATCTTTGATACCTTCCTGTTTAATATCATATAATCATGTCTCTCATAACTTTGAAAGCTATTACATGCAAGTAATAATAAATGGCACAGAAACAGTAACCAGAATAATATTGTGGCATATAGACCCATTGTTAGGCAAGGACTGTGAAGCAAACGATACAACAGTCATTGCTGGGCAGCAGTGAGCACGCCAGTGAACTGACTGAGTAGCGATCACATGGGAAGCCCAACAGTGGAGGGATTGTTGAAGGCAGTGTTTTCTGTGGACCATGGCAGGATGTTATAACCAGGAAAGTTGGAGCAGCGAGTTGAGAGTTGAATTCTGCAAGGGAGGCTGAACAGGGATGGCACTGTGGTTCAGTTATGAGATGGTAGCAAACCAGCAATGGCATAAGACCCTGGAGCTGAAGAATCTCCGCTGTTAGAAGGCATTGCCAGGTGAAGACATAGCATGCTGGGAAAATTCTTAGCAGGTGCTCTAGTAATTTGTGAATTGTGGAGATTAGGTGTGTGGCGCTGTAATTACTTGTACTTCTGAGTTATGTGTGTAAGTGGTCAATAAATTGAGTCTTCAAACCCAGTCGATAAGTCACACATACATGTGATAATGTAATCAAGTGGCAACTTGTAATCAGTCTATAAGGTCAGATTGATGGCTCAGCGAAATTAAGTAACAAAATTACTCCTGGAAGCTAGTGGTAATGCACAGCTGTCTTGACTGAGTGTGTGTGAAAATCATACACATAAAATTTTTGCATGATATGTCTGCTTGTTATTTCCATGCCCCAGTAAACAGCTGTGCTTATCCCTCTAACAGATACTAAGCGGTGAATGTACAAATGATATTTCCTTTTTAATTGCTTTAGTTGCATTTCAGAGCTCAATTAAGATGCAACATATCACTGTTCACCTTACTAATCTTATGTGTAGTACGCTTGGATGCTGACCCTATAAATGTATATGAACCTGAACTAATAGCTCAACTACATAAAATAATGATTAAAGCATGGAGAACAGACAAAAAATACCTCATGAGTGTGATCAAGGAATCAGTACATGAGAAATGAAATGAGCTGAATTGTTCGATGTATCACATTGCTTAATACAGCCTAAAAAAAACCTTTTCTAATGTAATATGCAGGAGACTGTTACTTCATGTAGAACAAAAACTAGGGAAATATCAGAATGGTTTTAGAATAGGCAGAACAACTGCAGACCAAATACATGCCATAAGACAGATCTTGGAGAAAACTTGAGAGTACAATATTAGCACATTCCACCTCTGTATAGACTTCAGAGCTGCCTACATTAGTGTTAGTATCCGAAGAGAGACAGTTCATGGTTATGGAAGAGTTTTGATACCTATGAAATTAACTTAACCACAGCAGCTCTAAGAAGACATATTCAGAGTTAAAATACAAAGTGATTTATCAGCTCTCTTTCTTGAGAGGAACAGTGGCTAGTAGGGGCCAGTAAATGTTACCATGGCCTTAGAAAACAACTAGGATGTATTACCGTGACACTCCAAATGTAAATTATATATATATAAATCACTTTTGAGGCCTGTTCTCTTATATAGAAGTGAAAGCTGGATGAAATGAAACTAGAAGTATTTTAAAGGAAAATACTAAGAAAAGTATATAGCCCCATTAAAGAATATGACTTGTGGTGAAGGCTGGAAGACTGAGGTGGCTGGCACACCTATATAGAAGAAATCAAATCTCTGCAATAAAATGACATTTGCCAAGATGAAAGGCAATAGAAGAGTGAGTAGACCCCCCCCCCCACATAAGGTCACTTGATAGTGTTAAACAAGACTTAAGAACTCTCCTAATTAAAAACTGGAAGAAAAGGTGATGGAAGGGGATCAATGGAGGGTCATCATTGAGGCAGGCAAGGCCTGCAACATACTGTAGAACAGTTCATGATTCATGGTGGTGTGGGAGGATTCTGTAACTTTCTGTGCTTCTTGCAGTTTTGGGTTTGAATTTTCTATTTCTGCATTGGTTAGTTCACAGTTGCCACATAATCTTGCTAAACCAAACATAAATTAACAGTACATATGATTATAAATCATTTTATCTTCTCCTATTTGGTATTCTGCTTAATAGTTCAGAAGGTTGCAAAAGCTGCTGTTGTTTTCAGGACCTTGACTTGCATTCTGGCTTTACTCTATTCTGTCCCTTTTCCTCTTACTAGATTCCTCAGTTTGTTTGCTCTCTCTGTGTCTTTTTCCTTGACTTACCCCTCAGACCTTAGGTTATCTTGCATTTTCCATCTTATATATACACCTAAGTGCCTAAGCTGTGAATTTAGCTGTTTAACATCATAATTTTTTTCATATTATTTGTTCACTAACATTGCGTTGCAGATGAGCCGAATACAGATCGTCCTGATAATGATTTCGAATAGAAGCTCAGGTCTTCATGACACACTATATTATCCCATCCATGATATGAATGTTACTGCAATTCTAAAGAGTATTTGTATCTTCTAGTTCCTCTGAAAGATTCAGATTTTTCCCAGCAGAGGATGGTAAAAGGAAATGTAGTCTTTGTGGACCTACACTCCTGCTCTTCATTAAAGAACTGCTCATATCCTCTTAGTGATGTGCATCAACCAATTGTATGCTAGCTTTGGTCTGCTGCTTTTATTTTTAATCATTTCTGTCCACATTATGGGAAGGTAAAGTTGTCCCGTTCCAAAGCTTTGTGCCATGAAAGCATAAAGGAGTAGCCTTCTTTGTAGGCTTTAGCACTACAAAGCAGAAAGAGCCTCTGAGACCCCTTGGTTTGAAAGTGGTGGCAAAAGCAGTTTCAAGCCTTTCTTCTGGGAATCGGATCTATTTCATTTGCTGTAGAGCCAGTGACTCCTGACTGAGCTGTACTGATTCACTGTTAAAAGCATGATATAGCCTGGTCCAGTGATGAGCAAGCTTTAAACATTTTATTTACACATTGCAATCTTTTTCGCTTCAGAACACTTATTGAAAGTGATGTGGTCACACACAGATCTTAAACGTGTTTTATGTAATAATAAGGAAACAAAAAAAAAATATACATATTGCAGCTTAAATGTCCACATGAAATTTCGTTGATGTTTACCTTGTCTGTTAAGTCATATTTTGTGCACAGAAGCATATTATTACATCTGGCAGTGAAAGATTTCTTCTAAGACATTTGCCAGGTCCAGATTTTTCCATAATTTTTATAAGCAGTATATTCTGTTAGTAATACAATTTCAGATTGTAATGAGATTAGAGACAAAATTTGAAGGTGAAATTATTGATGTTGTAACCTTGTGACTTGAAAATCCCCAGCATGATGCAGTAATTGTTAATTAATTATTTATGCAAATATATATGTTTGTGTTCAGTGTATCTGTAATGCTTAAATAGGTTAGTACATTACAAATGGCTGAATGCTTAGATTGAAGAATGCATGAAAATTGTACATATTTTGACAATAACTATTCTTACAGAATTGTTCTGTAAATAGCTGATTAAAAATATTTTTAATATTCGTGTATTTGTTAAGTTTGTAATAATTATACTTATGAAACATTAGTTCAGTTAAAACGTTAAAAAAACATACTTTTGTTCAGTTTGGCTGATTTTTATATAATATAAATTAATATTGATCAAATATTTAATAACTTATGAGTAGTTGGAAGGTTCAGATGTATTTTTCTGTCACCTAATCAGAACTAAGAAATGATACTTTTTCTTTGTTAATGTTGTTCTATGAAAAAATGTAGCTCAGTATTATTATGTGTAATTTTGAATGAAAAGCATATTCTGTCAATAGATTTCTTGACTGTAATGTATTTAAAATTTGTTTTGATTAACATTTTAGTGACCTATCCAGAAATTTTTATTATACAGGGAAATTCTAAATGAGGCAAACACTTTAAGATGCTATTAATACAGTACTCATTCATTTTACAGTGATGCCACATATACCGACAGCAGTGAATCTAACCAAATTTTTTATAGCATCAGCCAGAAACTTGGTTATTTTCCTGTCCATCAAAGGCACACATAATGTGAAAATAGTATCTAACAGAAGAAAGCATTCTTTGTTTTTCACTGGCTTATGCCTCAACTTCATGAAAATTCTGCTGATTTATTATTCTACCAAGATGATACTTGTTCCCCCTTCCACTGCATAGTGTGACAGTAATTGAACAGCACACTACCATACTCATGAATGGGATTTGGAGCTGAAGAAGAGTGGCCCCCCCAGGTCACTGGATGTGACACCTTGTAACTTCGTTTTGTGGGGCTTTGTGGAAAGTACTGTGTTTGCAACACCAATGCCAACAAACCTTCCATGCTTATGAAGGCAGGGAAAAACTGAGTATTGGATTGATACCCTTCGTATAATTTGTGGGCTCAACTTGAGTATCTATAAAATTTGTAGAAACATTGAAAAATTGTGTGTCAGCCTTTTCTTTAAAGTATATACATTGTTTTGAATTGCCCTGTATTAAAAAAACAGAAAATTGTCTTTTATGATTAGTTACTCCAGTTGTTTCTCTGAAGGAAAATTCAGCAGGCTGTTGCTAATTGAAGCACGAAAGATTTGATTCATTGAGAATACAGTTGTATCTTTTACACAAACTGCACGACATAAATGCATTATTGGAAGGCATGTTTGTACCCCTGTATCATCTCCAGAGTTGCTTGATGGATCTTTCTGAAGTTTTTATATTGGGAATTTGCAATAATATATGTTTGGTCAGTTTCATTTTGATACATGTAACTACTAAATTACAGGTAGGTGAAATCAGTCCTTATCACTTATGTCCAGAATGGACATAAAAACTGGTGCAAAGCAGAAAATATGGCTCTGAAACCTTCCTCAATGTGGTGTTCATTCATTCATCAGTAATCTATCAAGACGACAGGTCCGCAGAGTCTTCCAAAACAGTTCCTCCACTTGATGCGATCTAGAGCTTTCTCCTTTAAATGAAAATATCCTCTTCTGTCCCCAAGGTCATCCAGCATCTTCTTACGTCTTCTTCCTCATCTTCTGGTCACTTCTATCCACCCCTCTATCTTTCCTTCAATAACTTCTTTTAGAAGGCAGTTACCGTGTAAGATATGACCAATCCAATTAGCCTTCCGTTTTCTTATTTCATGTAGGATATTCCTCTGCTCACTGACTCTTAATAACACTTCTTCATTTCTCACATAATCGGTCCAACTGATCTCCATCCTCCAACACCACATTTCGAAGCTTTCCAGGTGTTTCTGATCTACTGCCCTAAGTGTCCAAGTTTCAGCCGCATACAAAGCAGTGCTCCAAATGTAGCATTTCACTAGTTTCTTTCTCAAATTTAAGTCCAATTTGCTGGTAAAAAGATTCTTCTTCTTGCTAAATGCAGTTTTTGCCATGGCAGTCCTAGATTTAATTTCACACATACACCTTCCATCATCTGTTAACAAGCTACCCAAATATTTGAAACATTTCACATTCTCCAGTTGTTTTTGGTCTATCTTTATTGTGACGGGTTGGTTGTCTCGAAATTTTCATTACTTTTGTTTTTTCCACATTCATTTCCATGCCATAGCACCTTCCAATTTCGATTAGTCTATTGATTATACACTGCAGCACAGTTTCTTTCTTAGCCATTAACACAAGGTCATCTGCATATTTCACAGTTTGAATAATTTTCCCTCCTAATTTGAAGTCTCCAAGTCCATCCATAGCATCTTTGGTAAGGCATTCACTGTACAAGTTGAACAAAATTGGTGATAAATAGCATCCTTGTCAAACTCCTCTTCCAATCTTCACACTTCTTATCTCCCCTCTATCCAGTCACACTCTAACTTTCTGATCCATGTACAATTTACTAATCAGTCTTCTTTCACGCCAATCGATACGTATTTCCTTTAGGATCTGCATTAATTTGGTCCAGTTTGGTACAATTTTCATTGTATTTAAAAAATACAAAAAAAAATTTGTACCTCTTTAGCATTGTCATTAGAATTTATGGCTGTCTGCAGTGTGATATTTGCCAACTACTGCAACAAATGAATATCAGAACTGACAAAGGAAACAAAACCATAAAGACACACATTTTGAAGGTGTGGAGTACACCTGTCCTTTCTTAAGACCTAAAAGTTTGTGACGATGGGATATTGCTACAATTATTATGCTCTTGGACATTATCCACCGTCTTGTCTATTTTCTAAAAACCGTCCTATTTCTTTTTAAAAACAATGTTTTGGAGACTGGATTCTGTCCCCATCCTCAGGTAAACCTACTCAGGTGGGTTCAATAGATAGAGCTAGCCCCTATCCATAAGGTAATTAATTCTATTTGGAATAAGAAAGAAAAGGCCTGATCAGTGGAAGGAGTCTACTATTGTGCCACTTCACAAGAAGGGTGATAAAACTGACTATAGTAATTATCGGGGGATATCACTGTTATCAACTTCATACAAAATTTTATCCAATATTCATTCAAGGTTAAGTTATACATAGTCAAAAATTTTTTGGGATCATTAGTTTGGATTTTGATGTAACAGATCAACTACTCATAAGAGCTTTTCAATTTGATAAAATAAAATGGGAATACCATGAGACAGTACATACGCTATTCATAGACTTCTAGAAAGTCTGTGATTCGGTTAGGAGAGAAGTATTGTACAATATTCTGGAGTGTGGGGTACGCATGAAACTACTTAGGCTGGTTAAAATGTGTTTAAACGAAACATACAGTAAAGTCCATATAGGTAAACATCTGTCTGATAATTCTGCCATCTGGAATGGTCAAAAACAAGGAGATGCTTTAACGCCACTTTTCAACTTTGATTTAGAGTATGCATTAGGAAGGTATAGGAAAACCAGGTGGAACTGAAATTAAATGAGACACATCAGCTGTTGGTCTATGCTGATGATGTTAATCTATTGGGTGATAATATAGATACCACAAAGAAAAACACACAAACTTTAATTGACGCTAGTAAGGAGGTTGGTCTAAAGTAAACAGAGAAAACTAAATATATGTTGCTGTCTTGTCACCAAAATGCAGGACAAAATCGTGACATAAAAACAACTAACAGATGTTTTGAAAATGTGGCAGAGTTCAGGTATTTGGGACTGACAGTAACAGATCAAAATCTGATTCAGGAGGAAGTTAAGAGGAGACTGAACTCGGGTAATGCTTGCCACCATTCAGTCCAGAACCTTCTCCCTTCCCATCTGCTGTCTAAAAACAAAAATTAGAATATACAGATTTTCCCTGTGGTTCTGTATGGGTGTGCAACGTGGTCTGTGACATTAAGGGAGGAACATAGACTTAGGGTGTTGAGAAGAATGTTTGGACCGAAGAGAGATGAAGTGACAGGAGATTGGAAAAAACTACATAATGAGGAGCTTCGTAAGTTGTATTCTTCAAGTATAATTAGAATGGTCAGGTCAAGGAAGATTAGATGGGAAGGGCATATAGCACGAATGGGGAGAAGATTAATGTATATATGATATTGGTGGGAAAGCCGGAAGGAAAGAGACCACTGGAAAGGCCAAGCCATAGGTAGGTGAACAATATTGAAATGGATCTTAGAGAGATATGATTTGGATGGTATGAATTGTGTTGATCTCGCCCAGGATAGGGACCAGAAGTTGATTCTTGTGAACATGGCAATGAACCTTCAGGTTCCATAAAATGCTGGTAAGTTCTTGAGTAGCTGAACAGTTGCCGACTTTTCAAGATGGGAGAATGCTTTGGTTTTACTGTGCATACATATTTCTAGGTCCATGGAATGCAATTTACATGTATCTGCTTACAAGACTGCAAAATGTTACAGTCCTTCAGACCGCTATCTCAATAATGGTTGCTGTGAAAACGTCAATCTTGATTCCTTAAATTACAACACTTTCTGTTAAAATAATTTTCCGCACCCCCAAGCAAATGCCAAACCAAACCAACCACCCTATGCCATCGACTGCACGGATTACTAACTATACCGCTCACGCACTTGAACACTTGAACGCTAATAAACTCAGAGCTCAGAGCAGCTGTCGGAAACAATAACTGAACCAATTCGAACGTTCAGAACGCATCCATTTATTTACGTATTTCGAGGTTTTCAAGATGGCTGGTGTTGTGAGTGTATGTTAGTAGTTTGTCATGGTAGACGTAAAAAATATTTACATGATATTTATTATGCAGGGTATCTCAATAACGTATCGTATAATCATATAGTATTTGTAATCTTACGGACCTAAGGTACATTAATTATGCATTTTCATCCTGTTTCGATAGGATTGAATACCATTTGCCGAGGTGGAAGCTGATTTCATCGTCATGGACAAGAATATTCGGCTGCTGCAACGGTAGGATAAATAGTTATATGTTATGAAAAGCAAAAAAATTAGACATGTTCAGCGGCTATAAAGATGCCACGACTTGTTATAATGACCAGCCTTTTTTTGAGAATCGCAGTCAGGCCTCGTTTCTACCTGGAGATACCTCCAAACAAACATCAGGTCCTCCATGGGACTACTCTCAGCAGCCCTTCAGCACCGTGCCTTGTTATACAGGAGACCAGAGTATGAATCACAGACATCCATCTGCAAACCATAATCCTCAAGTGGTGTCTCAGTTTGAGAATAACAGTGTTCTTGCTCATTATAAAAATATAAGTGCAGGTAATAATAGTCATCAGCCTGTTGTTCGACCCAGGGCAGTAATAAACTGCCAATCAAATTGTAATGCATGTTACAATCATTCTGTTGCAAGAGTTCCTCACCCCTGGAATCCACCTCCAGCAGAAAGTATATGCTACATTACTGGAAACTCAGCAGCCCCCTTATCTGGAGATGAGATTTCCAGATTTGCACCAAATCTAGCCAATTTTTCACAGCACGAGGAATCTTCCCAACATTTTACAAGTGGTTTTGCAACTCAGCTTACAAAACTTTCAAAGTTTGCAAAGGATTCTTCTCCAGGTGTTTCATCCACCATAGCACCAAAGAATGATAATCTGTCACCTGCAGAAGATTCTAGTGTTGTCAGGCCTCAGCACTGTTCATCAAGAATGGAGCCCATACTGGAAAAGTACATTCCTCCTGTCCCAAGTGAAAATGCCTCAACTAAAAAAGACTCTTGCATTACTTGCCATGGTGCATGTACTAGGCCTAATTGTAAGTTATATCATCAGCAGACCATAAAATTTCCCAATCTTGAACCTCTTCCCATCCAACAGTTTGGAGTACCAAGAGAAAATGTTCTGAGATATACTGGACATTCAGCAACAACATTAAATGGTGGAAGTCCATCTTGCAACCAGTGGCATCAGTCACCAGGGCTTTGGCTGCAGAATAGTCATCCACCAAGTTTCTGGATGTCTGCACCAGATGATATACATAATATGGGAAATGCAGGCATGACAAATTTCTGGAGTGACCGAAGCAACTGTGAGATTTCTGCCCAGCAAGTGCCTCTGCCGACAAACTATCACGATATGGCTTCAAATAAACCTGCAGGTCAGGTTAGACACCATCATTCATTACAGCAACAAAAAGAAGGAATTGTGCATGAGGGAGAAAGAAGTGACAAACTCCATCAAAGTATGCTCCAAAAATATCAAAAAGGCACTGAGGTACCACAAAGATATTCAGAAATGTTAGTGAGACAGAAGGGCCCAGACGAAACAACTGTGCCACAGGTATATCAGGACCTGTTACCACGAAGAAGCCACCAACATGAAGGAGTAGTGGAATGTGGAGTACAGTATCGACAGGACATGGTTTCAAGACATCCAACGCGGGTGGTGAAGTCACAAGTTGAGACACGGAGCAACAAAAATGATAAAGGCCATCATGAACCCCCCACTATCACATCAGAACTATGTCATCAGGACATAACTAGGTCACATATTATCTCAGATGGAATCAATTCCAGTCCAGCATTGCCAGATTTTCCTCCTACCTCTGTAGAGAGACATACAGATCAGGTGCAGCGAGATATTTCAAGAAAATTTCCAGCTACCAATTTTGCGGCATACCTACCTCAGGACACTAAAGTTTCCTCTTCTTCCTCCACAAACTACTCAGCAGTACTTGGGATTGCACAGCCACCATCACGGTTCAGCTCAAACCTAACCTATACTCAAAGCAAGATATCCCGAAGTAATAACTATATGAGATTATTTTCCGAATCTTGCCTCGAAGAGTCATATAACTCTTCCCATTCTGGTGATGTGTTGAGAAATGGTTTTGTTTCAAACAGTACTACTGCTACAGCAAACACGGTAACATCGGGTCTGTCACATCGACATATTTCTTACCATAACAGAGAAACTCCAAACACTGGCATGAACTGTTCAGGACAAATTCAGTCTCCATCTAGTAATTCATTACCACTAGAACCCGTTATTAGATATGGTACCATGAAGGACTCAAGTGATGCCCCCACAATTGCCATAACTAGTGCTTCTGTTGCGACCTCTCAGGTACCTCATCTCCAGTCATGTGGCAAGATGTTGTCTGATAATGCCACTCAATATCAGACTGGTAGAACAATGCAAGTGGTTGAAAGTAATCCTTCATGCAGCCTGGGGAGTTCTGCAGGACTCAGTGTAGACCCAAAACGTCTAAATAATTCATCATATATTGGGTCACCACACAATAGACAAGAGTCAGGGGTTGCAGGATCTCAACATATGCCCTACCAGAACATGTTGGCAGATAACAGATCAGAGAATGTTGCTGCATGTAACACGTTTTGTGGAAATAACAGTTCCGTATTGCACTCTCATTTATTTGATGATTTTAATAAGAACTACAGCAATACCCATGTTTCAGGGCCAGAAGCAGACCTGATCAGTCAGTCATCCAAAGAAAATTGTCAGATCACATCACCCAACATTTATTCCCAGAGTAACATGTCTGCAGCAACTGGTGGTGTTAATCAGCAGTTATTGCCACTAATGGAAGATATAGGAGCTAGTCGACCAATCAAGAAACGTAAACCCCGCATTAAGGGTATGATGAAAACTGACCAAGTGCAGTTAGTAGGGAAACGGCATCGGGGAAGAAGCAGCCGGCATATGACACCAGCTCCTACTCTTGATGTGCGACAGTTTTTAGCTACCTGGGATGAGGAGACGGATGACCTATCACCAGCTCCAAGATTGCCAGATGTTGTTCTCAGTAACAGTTCTGCAGAAAATCCATTGTTGGTACTGGACTGTAGAAATTTGAATGCTAATGGTATGGCAACATTGTCAACTGTAGACAGAAATTCAATACCAGAGGGCAGTTCCACTAAAAGTTTAATTCATATGTACCAGCAACAATTGGCAAGTCCATCGGAATCCAGCAATACCAGTAATGATACCACAAAAGGTAACAACCAGACATTACAAGAGAATTCAAATGATGATATATCACAACCACTAGGAGAATGCCCAAGTTTAATTCCAATTGATCCAGACAGATTGGAAAAATTTCGACAATCAAATAATTCTATCAAGTCTTTACCAGAGCACAGAACATTAGACCAGAGCAAGTCCTCTTTTTATCAGACAGAAGAAAGTGGAGAATCCACGCCAATTAGTGGGAGTGAAAACTCTGCCAGTAAATCTGGTTTAGTTGAAAGTTTAGTAGAGGCACCAGGAATCTCTGTGGTAGAAAACATTCACAGCCATCTGGATAATGTTTGCACAAAATCTGATGTTTCTGATAGCGTTCTGCTTAATGACTGTCATACCTCATCCAAAAGCTTGCCATCACAAGCAGATCCTTTTCCAGAAGAATGTGATAGTTTTCATGGAATTCATGAAGACACCTCTGATGTTGATTCACAACACTGTTTTGTGGTGCAAAATGAATGCAGAACAGATGGCAATATTTGGCAGAATGTGCAAGGAAAGTCCAAATGTAAGTCAAAAGATTGTGTCTGTTTCATTTCACATCAAGAGGTTTCATTATCTTGTAACAAGATTCAGCAGGTTGGTCCCGATACAGCATTAGAAGAGAGACATGCTGATTTCCACCAAAGTAGAAAAAGCAGAGCTAAAGAAGTGCGGTCTTTGGTATTCAAGAATAGGGTAGGTATTAATACACTGAAAGATCTTTGTACAGCTGTGATAGAACACAACACAAAAATCAAGCAGACATTTGAGAAAGGTAGATGTTCACATGGAAAGATATCAAATAGAGGTTTTGCTGGGAAGGAAATTGAAGATTTAGAAACAGAACTTTGTGACAGTTTGAATGATGATGAGGAAATTGAGAAGACTTGTGCCAGAAATGGCTGTTCGGTTTTGAAGAATATTGCAGACATATCGTATGGTTCAGATCATAGTTCTGTCAAGGATGTAACCATTTCTGTGTCAGAATCAACGGGGATGCCATATTTAATAGAAGAAACAAATGGCGTTTCTGATCCAGAAATTTTGCACTGTAACACACCAAACAGTAACAATGAAGTGTTGTCCCAGAAGACTGAGAATACCAATGAAGCAGAAAAATATTTGAAGCTGTCACTAACATGTGAATTGCTGGCAAAAGAGAAACTGCCTGAGAATACTAAAGCATGTACCACTAAGGTCTGTCATTCAGAATCTAGTAATTTAACCACTACTGTTAACACAAAAGTCAAAGTCAGTAGTTCTATTAAATTGTTTGATGAAGCACTGCCTCCAAGTAGCATTAAGATGAAAACGCCGAATAAAGATGTATTACTGAATACTGATGCCATTCCAACACATTCAACTGCCGGTCCTTATTTGTCTGCAGAGAAATTGTCCAGTGCTCATTTATCCCAGGATAGTACAGGGCAAGGCATTGCAGGGAAGACACCAGTGATGGCAGATAAAGAAAATATAAAATTAAAAGAGCAGGATTTGAAAGGTTATTCTGCAGAACCAGTTCAAACCAGTGAAAATGAGAAAGGCATAGAGGATGTCAATTTTTCAGTCACCAATGAATCAGAAAAGAACCGTCTTAATCTGCTGTCATACTCGAGTGATACAGGAGAAGACTTGGATATGTCTGTTACATCAAGTACACCAACCCCAGTCATTGTGGAAGAAGTAGATGAAGAATTAGATTTGATGTATCAGGATTCTGCTTTATCTGACTTTGAGAATGAGATCAGGCTTGAATCTGATTGTATTTCATTTTCAAGTTTACCATGTATATCAAAGAAGCCCATTCATGAAGATTCACATTCTGACCACTCATTGGACATACTTGAAAGTTTAGACAGATCCCATACGTTGCCTGGAGATACAAATGATAGTTTCCCATGTCTAGTGGAAAAAAATTTTGATTCTGAAAACCTGAATGATAACAAAGATGAAATGGCAGGAATGTGTGATTTTAAAATATCAGTTAAGGTAGATAATGAGAAATGTGTATCAGTATCATCTAGTGAGGCAAAATCACTAGGAAATAACACAGAATTGTCACCTTATTTTAAAAGCAGTTTTGACATCCCTGATAGTTGTAGTGAAGGCACACAAATACAGCCAGTAACGTCACAACCTTCTCAACTGTTCGTGGCGAATCATCAATCAGATTTATTATCTAGTAGGATTGAGGACGTTAGCAAAACTTCAGATACTGGTTTGCTTGGTGTTTTAGCACCAGAGAGCAACGAGAAAGTGCAGTCGGAATCTGAAGAAAATAATTATGCAGAGCTCCTACCATTGGACCACAATTCTGCAGTGGAAGCTTGTAACATCCTGCATGGCCACAAACCTACAACTAATGTTTTACTAGAGAATATCACTTACTCTGACACCGGAACAAAAATTGATAGTGAGAAACATGACAGTCCTGATTCACTACTTTGTAACACACTGGCAGTCACAGAAGACAGGAATAAGCAGAATGAAGATGATAATTCTGTAGATAAAACAGTGCCCAGTACACAATCAAATGCCTGTATAGTGTTGCATGAAGAACTGGACTTGAAACTTGCAGAAAATAAAGTGAATCCAGTGGGTGCAGAAAAGAGGTCATTGGATGCAAATGGGAAAGACATGTCAGTATCATCAGTTTCTTGTTTTAATGGAACTCACAGTCTTGTTTCAGGTGAGGTAGGAAGAAGACAAAGAAAGAATTGTTCTATTTTGAATAACAGTTCTGTAATGCTGAGATCATCATCATCATCAGACAGTCCAGCCTCTCATGACAGAAGTGAGGATGCAGTTACTTATGATGTGGAAGAGAGACTTGAAGCAAGTGATGAGATCAGAGATTCAAAAGTTTCTACACATGGTCACACTGAAGTACATTTTAATTATGGCTCAAAACAGTTGGAAATTGAAGAGACTGATAATGAGGTGTCTGAAGTTTATCCATTACAAAAAGGAAGTGCTTGTAGTAGACTATTGAAACTTTCAGAAAATGATGGAACAACCAATAAATCAATTTTAGAAACAACAGCAGACAGTTCAAAAAATGCAGCTAGCTTCATGAGCGTGCTAGAGACTGGTTCCTTTAGTCATGAATCAGTAGAAGTTATCCAGTCATATCAACTTGTCACTAATATCAAGGAAATGCCAAAGTCTGCAGCAGCTTGTAACAAAAATGCAGAATCTCCTGAAGTACACCAGGATTGCAGTATCAATTCACCCACTTCAAATATGACAATTGGAAGTGAAAATGTGTCTCAGACAAATGAGAATAACGTAGATGGACATGTCCCACACAAAGAAGACGACTCAGATCTGGGTATAAAACTGAACATTGCCACCAGCCATAATTACAACAGTTCTGTAGTTCTACAGGTTTCTGAAAGTCAGAATATACCCAAAACACTTCTGCTACAAAACCAGAACTTGTGTAGCTTAAATGAAGAAGACAAATTGCTGATCACAGCAGGTAGAAATAAAAATGAAGAAACCCTCAAAATGAATTCTGATAGAAGTAACAGCATTAAAGAACCTCAGAACAAGAATTTATTGTTTATTACTGGTACTGAATCAGCACCTATCCAGCATAACATATTAAATTCCCAGAAAACTGCAGTACCTAACTCATCAGCAGGTCATCCTGAAACATCAGACAAATCTGTAAGTGACCATCTGGAGATCGATTGTGAACCGGAGTCTGCAGTTGCCAGTGTACCATGTGAAGGTACAGCTGTGGCAGGTTATGAAACATCATGGAATGTTGAACCTATTAATTTCTCGAAGAACGCCATTTCCAAATGTCAGAAAGGCAACATTCCAGAAGAGAGGTTGAGTGCGTGTAGTGACAGATCACCTTATGTTACTGAATCACAAAATGTGGAATATTTACAGAGAAACTTCAGTCCTGACATTTGCCACAATGAGCAAGAGAATGGCTGTAGAGAAGATGATGTTGCAGCTGATTATAGAAACACTTCCTGTAAGGGACAGAATGTAGCCACAAGCGTGACTGACGGTGGTGGTGGTGGTGGTGGTGACAACGGTGATGATGATGGTATCACTACCATAGCTGCTACTATTAATGGTGATAATCATGATGATGTTTCTGTTAAAAGTGTAGATGCTGCCACTGAAGAACATCTTGACGATAATTACAATACTGATGCACATATTTCTGACGTTACTGATCATGTTACCACCACCACCACCACCACCACTTCCACTGCTGCTGTTGTTACTACTGTTATTGAAGATGATGTTTATTGTGATAATACAAACATTGATGATTATGATGGTGGTGGTGCTCTTAGTCCTACTACTTCTGCAATCACCACTGATGATGAAACTGCTAGAAACATGGATGCCTACACATCCTGTAAAGACCAAAGCAATGTTGCATGTCAGAATGTAGTTCAAAATGTGACTTGTCTTGAAACATTTGCTGGTGTTGCTGCCACTACTGCTACTGTTACTACTACTACCACTACTACTACTACTGCCACCACCACCACAACTAGTCCTGCTGCTGCTGCTACCACCACCACTACCATCACCACTGATTATGTTGGTACATGTAGTGATGCTAATACTGCTAATGAAGGTGAAGTTTGTGTTAATGTTACTGCTACTGCTCTGACTACTACTACTACCACCAATACTACTACTACTGCTGCCACCACCACCATCACTGCTGATTTTGTTGGTACAAGTAATGATGCTAATACTGTTAATGTTACTGCTGCTGCTGCTGCTACTACTACTACTACTACTACTACTACTACTACTGCTGCTGCTGCTGCTGCTGCTGCTGCTGTTGTTACCGCTATCACCACTACTTCCTTAGGAACTACTGGCACTGCCACGTTTGCTGGTGCTATTTCTGCCACAGCTGTAAATGCTGTCAGTATTAGTGAAGGTGATGAAGGTAATGATGGTTGCAAGGGATTAGTGAATTGTGCTGTGGGAGAGGACTGGCAGCATGGAGCAGACATTCAGTGCAGTAATACCAGTCAAATGGCAAGCAGGTCACAGAAAGCAGAACAAAATGGTAAAGACATGGAGCAGACACACATTACTAGCATGGTCACATCAGTTTCCATCACTTTGGGAAAAGAAAACAATGCTGGGATGTCTGTTCTCATTAACACAGTAGAGAATCAGGAATGTTATCAGCCAGAAGGAGAACTTAAGACCGCTGAGAACTTCAAACTAGAGCAGACTTCTAAATCGTCAAGTGAATGTAATCATAATCGGTTACTGAAGTTTATCACCACATGCAGAGCACTGACAAGCCCTGATGACCTGTCATGTAATTCAAAACACACTGAACATGTTGGTATGAGAAAACCACTTAATGAACTTCATTCTGTAGGAAGCAAGTCCCAGCAACAAGAAGAACCAAACCAAGAGAAAATGGACACAGCTGCAAATCACATAAAACCTTTTCAGCAACAGTGCCCATCTGCAGCTGAGCCAACTGAGGATGCATTAAATAATTATATGCATGAACTGCATGATGAATCACATACATTGTCTATTCAGGAAGAATGCCCATATATAGAGGAAATGCATAAAGATAAGATTAATAATTGTGTGTTAGATATGTCCAGTGGTGTGCCTATGCAGCAGGAGGAACACCATTGCCTGGAAGAATTGATTAAAGATGAAATCTATACTTCTGAAGTAAACATACCTTCAGGAACACTTATGCAACATGAATGGAATTCTGCAGATAAAGTAATAAAGGATGAAATTAGTTGTGAAGTAACGTCTGTTAATATGACCATACAACATGAATGCCCTTCCCCATTGGACCTAAATAAGGAAGAAATGCATGATATCAAGATAAAGACACCAGAAAATGTTTCCCATAGTTCTTTGTCACCTCAGGACATATCAGAAGGCTTGGACATGGATGGAATTGCAAAATTCGTTTTGCCTATGTCTGAAGATTCATCTTTGAAGGAGGAACATCTGTCTTTGCAGGAAAATAATGTTTCTCTTTCACACAGTGAACAGAGTTCTCCAGTAAGTGGCCCAGGGCCGATCCAGAATAGCATGACTACTGTTGCAAGCACCAAGATGACAGTGGAACTAATGCATAGCAATGTGAGTGCACAGAATTCACCTCACAGACAAGAAGCAGATCTCTCAGTTGGTACAGAAGATATGCCACATCTTGAAGTTATTGACACAGAAGTTTCACCATACAGCTCTGATTCATTGGAAATGCCATGTCTTGACCTTATTGCAGACCCTGTGCAGCCAGTGGGGAGTGATCAGGTGCCGTATCCTAATGATATCTGTGCATCTGTGAGCAATATACCTCCATTACAAATTTTGTCGGTGGATATGGACACAGGTATGAAGGAAAATGTAACAGAATCAGGGGTTGATGTACAAACAGTACAAAGAAATGACAATCTTACATTGGAAGTGACATTTTCAAGGCCTCATTCTGTGCAGAAATCAGAAGGCAGCAGAAATACAGAGATGTCTATACCCTCACAGGATCAATTGACAAATTCAGTAGATAATGAACTACCAGGGAAACAGATGCCTTCTGTGTTGACTACTTCTCAGATCTCCTTCAAGTTGGAAAGGAAATCTTCCACAGAAAATGGTGTAGTACAGAAAGAACCACGAGCCAGAAGTCATAGTTGTGAGAACTCTTCTTGGTTGGAAAGAGAAGCCTCCACAGTGGATGGTGTGATACAGAAAGAACCGTCAACTGAAAGTCATGGTTTATCTCCATGTCTTAGTCCTGATTTGTTGCAAAATGACCAGCACAGATATTTACTGCCAGAAGCACAAGTGTCAGTGACAGAGGAATGTGATGGTTCTTTAGAGAAAGCTGTGGAATGTGAGATGCAAGAGGTATCAGTCACCCAAGAAACACTGCAGGTCCTTGCATCATACCTGGATTCTGAAACTGACTCAGTAAAAGTGGTAGAAGTTGAACCAGAGTACATGGGAGTCATGCACTCTGATGCAACATGTGGATGGGAATCTTTACCACTGGTGACTTCAGACTTGGATTGTGTTCCATCTGGTGAAAGATCACAGAAGCACACTACAGATGCCACTGCTGATGAAGAAATGCTGGCATCAACTGGTATAGGAAAAGCATGGCCATCAGTTAATTTGGAGGATGAAACTTCTCTCTCAGGTGCTGAATTGAGTGTTTGTAGAACAGAAACAAATTTCAACATTGAAAGTGGCCCCAGGTATTCAACTGCTAAAGAAACTGAAGCTGTTATCCTTGAGCACAGTGAGAATGTCACCTTAGCAGTAGCAGCATTACAGGAGACTTCAGATGAACCTGCATCAGCTGTACATTCAGAGATGTTACCAGGCCTGGATCCAAGTTTGGGAGATGTCTTGCCTGTTGATTCTGTATCAAACTGGCCGTATCTTGAGGAGGAAGTTTTCTCAGAGTTTCCAGTAGCAGACAGGGACTCTGGAAATTCACTGTTAATGGTTCCCTCTTCATCACCAGTGCCATCCACCCCAACTTCAAATAATGGAGACACAGCCGAGTGTGAGGCAAGCATGTGTTCCAGTAACAGTAGTCAATATAATTTTAGAACACAGTCAGGTTCAAATGACACAGCAGTTGCTATAAAGAGTTTGAAGTGCTGTCTTAGCTGGAAGAAAATATTTGCTTTGTCAAAGGCTGACAGGAAGAAGAAAAAGAAGCAGGGAACTAAAAATGGAGAGAACCCAAAAGTTACAAAAGAAGATACTGAATTTTGTACCAAGTCCAGGCAGCAGTTGAAGGAATGTTCTAAAATCTGTCATGCAAATGATGGTAACAAATTAGGTGATAAATATGAGAAGTTAAATGGAAATCTGAAGAGCCAGCATGACTTAAAGAACAAAGGAGTCAGTGGTTTGGAATTGGGTCCAGCAAAAATTGAAGTCCGTCTTGCACCAACCTCATCACCAAGAGGTCATCCCAAAACGTGGCAGGTTGTAGATGGTCCCAAGTCTGACAGAATCTTAAATCAGGGAAAACCTAACAGTATTCTGTTAACTGCATCTACAGGAAACAGTAGTTGCAGAAGTGTTGCAAAGGATGTTGGCCCATTGCCCAATGGAGTAACCCAATCACCCATAGTGCTGGTCAAGAGACTTATACTGAAACGCAGATCTGATGATGATAGTGATGCTGATTCTGACACAAAAAGCAAGAATATGAACCAGGAAGAACCTTTAGATGCAAATATCAGGAATTTAGGTAGTAATAACTTTATCCAAGCAAGTGCTTCATCATCTGAGCAAACAAGTGAAACTTGTGATGATGTTGCACAACATTGTGAACGACTGGAAGATTCAGAACATGATGATAGTCTTGTGAAGGAGTGTAATTTAAGTAGTTCCTCATTGATGACCAGTATCTCTTCTTCTCAGCAAACTGAAACCCAAGCAGGTGGCACAACAGATAGCGACAATTCAGAATCTGAGGAAGACGTGAGTTCACATATATCATTAGTTAACAACAGTCAGGAAGCTGGAAGAAAGTCTGAAGTTTGTAAGTCTGGTAGTTCTAGTTCCATTATGCTGTCTGAAGAAAATGATCCTGACGGAGTAGATCCACCTGCTGATACAGATAAGACACATGATATCTGTGATGACAGTAAACACGTCAACATATATTCAGATATTAGAGTCAGTGAGTTTGTTTCAACCAATAGCTCATTTTCAGGTGAAGATAATACCAAACAACAATTGCCCAGGGTAATAATTAAGCGAACTATAGGTATGGGCAATACTAACAAATATCAGAGCTTTCTTCGCAGTGCTTCATCATGTAGTACCTCTAGTGGTCAGTGGCAGCCAGTTGTTAGACTTGAAAGAAATGTATCATTAGATGAACTTGCAAAGAGCAGTGCAGTGGATAATGAGATTCATGAGGCAGAAAAAGTGCCTGATAGTTTACGGCATGGACTCAGAATTAGTCTCAGATCTCCCCCCAGCCAACATCATGTGACTTTAGTTCCATTGCCATCATTAGCTTGTAGTTCTGTGGATGGCAATGGGAGTCGTTCAGAGAGGCCCAAGAAACGGAAGTTTGGAATGTTTCGCCCTAGGATAAATGCACGGAGTGGTAATTTAAATGATGGTTGGAATGCACAAAGATATGCAAGAAGGTTTACCCCTTTCAAATCATCATTTTGTGTTAAGCATGATACATGCCCCACTTCGTTACCTAACGTCAGTGGACAACTGTCAAGCCCAAAGTCATACTTTAGTCAGAAAAGCCCCCCTATTAAATTAAAATTTTTTAGCAATTGTAACAGAATGCAAAATGGAACTTTGAAGATGGACAGAAACAGGGCTATTAGAGGTGATAGTGGTGATGAATATATAGTTGTTGAAAACAGAAATTATACCACAGATAGTATGACAAAGCTTACTTTCCAAAAGCACAAGAGGAAAGAAGTTTCTGTTAGAAAGGGGTGTAGGAAAGTTGAGATAAAAGAGAAAGAACTTTTGAGCAAGCAGGACATACCAACTGCACTGAATCAAAACAGTCCTTCAGATAAACTGACAGTACATGATATTTCAGCTGCTTGTTCAGAAGACAGCAATAATAATTTTAATTTGTCTACCTATCAACATGGAACTCTTAAAAGGAGATTGTCTGATGAACATGACCGAGAATCATCAAAAACCGAACATAAGTCTCATAAGAAACGCATGTCAGATGTAAGTCATGACATTTCCTCTTCTAGGCAGGAAAATGCTGCTGCATTGGAGGATACTGGTAATGTGGTGTCAGAAGATTATTCACAAACTAAGACATTCATGGTGAATGAGAAACCATCTACTCTTTCATACCCAGCTGAACAGTCAGTAACAGCATCAAAGGATTACGGCCCAAAAAGTTCTACCATAAAAAAGAGACCATACTTTGAGGATATTTATCTTGAAAAAGATGTACCTCCTTTATTTCAGCCTGACAGAATATTATCAGTTTCTTCTACAAAGAAAAAACGAACCAGTCTAAAAGAGAAAAGCCCCAAGTTGGATGACAAGGCATTAGAAGAAGAAATTATAAGCCTAAGTGCTGAATCCCAAATGGATTACAGTGAAGTTATTTATAAGGAGTTAGCAGAAGACACAGATGTAGAAGTAAAAGGGAACCAAGATTTATCAACGGAAGGGAGTTTTAGAACGTTGCATTATCCTGAAGAATGTGCAAGAGAAACAGGGTCTGGTAAAAATGCTGCTCTTCTGTCTGTCAGTTCTTCAGAGGACCTAGAGCCTAAGTTGCATAAACTCAGTGACTGTTCATCTGAATGTGTTGGTAATTCAAGTACATTAAAGCCAGGTGAACAGCAGACACTGTGTAATAATGTTGAACACAGTGTGGTAGGAGCACCCAAACAAGGAGATGATACTTGTCAAGCCTGTGGCCTTGTTTACAGTAGCTATGATGAGAGGACAGCACACATCCGTCGACATCCCTATCATTGTCAGCGTTGTCATCTTGCATTCCGATCAGAGGTAAGTGCAGCATATAAGATTTTGTCACCATTTTGGAGAAATTATTTTTCACTTTAAGGATAAGGAGATTGAACATTTGATACTTTTACAGCACTTAATCAAAAAATGTAATTATTTAAAACATGATGTTGCTCTGATGATGGTGATGAATTTAGGTGGACTTCGTAAGTCATCTCTCAGAACAGCATCCCCGCACGAGAGAGAGGCATCATTGCTTGTTATGTGAGCGCAGTTTCCCAACAGCTGAGCGCTACAGGCTGCATCTGTCGGGCCGCACGCATCGTCACCTGGAGCTCACCCAGCGTCGCACTATTCACACACTGTTTTCTATCTTCACTGGTCACAGTTGCCCTGTGCTAACCCCTCTCTCAGACAGTGAGTTGGCAGGTCTCAAATGGTTTCCTGTGGAACCTGGAACTATACACTTCTATCATCAGGCCACACCATTGCAGCGTGCCATGCAGGTAATATATTTCATGTTTATAGTGGAATAGTTACATAATGTTTCTTGATGATATGGACAGTGTACAGTTGAATCTATTATAAGTTTTACTTTTCTTAGGAAGAACTGGCAACCATTTGTGATGAATCTTAGTATACAAACTCTTGTAATATTCTAATACGTAAGAAGTGCCAATAAGAAGCATTTCTTCCGATGTTGCATAGGTGGCATGGTAGTTGTAGTTTTATTAGAAACCTAGGCCTTCGTTTCAGAGAGGAAATGCCACTATTTATTTATCTTATTTAGCTGGTTGCCATTTAGCCCTGAAACTTGTTCAGAATTCCCATGACTTGTCATAATTTGTCTTTTTGTGTTGTTCACATAACCTTGTAGAGGAAGTGCCTGTGCACCAACCACAGCAAGCTCTTTATTTGTGAATGTGTATACATGTGTGCTTTCATTCATGCATTCATGTGTGTACTGGCACATCAAGGGGGCATGTGGTAGTGTAGTTGGTTGAGGGGCTATGCTACAAGCCGGAAGGTTGTGGGTTAAAGTCCCGATGAGGTCATTGGATTTTTTCCAGTTGACCTAATCCTTCCAGCCTCACTAGGCCCTGGGGTTTACTCAGCCTCTAACAGAAATGAGTACCAGGAATTAATTAAATAATTTTCCTTGGGAGTAAAGCGCGGCCGGGGCGTAAGGCTGACAACCTTACCACCATCTTTGAGCCGATTGTCTAGATATTGTGGGACCCTCAGCATCTCACAACTCTATGGGCCTTCACGGCCTGGTACAGGGATAGCTTTACTTTACTGGCACATCAAGATTCAGTGCAACTAATACAAAAGCAATTCTGTGCATTTCACTTTCTTACAACTGATTTCTGTAAGATCCAGTCTGGTATTATCCTTGAGTCTCTTTTTTGGTCTTTCATGACATTCCTAATCCTAGCTGTATGTTCACCCTACCGTAACTTCCTTGATTTCATGACCATAACAGTAGTAGGCAAACTGTAGAATCCACAGAATCCATATTATCATGATTTTGAGTGACTGTAGATGGGATTTATTGGCCACTTACAACTCATTTCTACAAATAGTTATAACACAGTCCCTAATCTACACACTTTACAAATCAGTACAACACATGCTGAGTCTTTTCAGTCTGCTGTTTCTTCACCAGTCATTCTCTGGTAACGGTTTATAACAGTGGGGATTCTTAAACTGGACTGACCAATTCTTGTCTTCACAGACTCCCTTACAGCTGACTGCCAGCTCACTCTGTTACAACTCTGATGGACTTCAAACCCATCTCAGCACGGACTGTATAGAAAACACCATTCGTTGTTGTACTCTGTTTCCATGGGAAAGTGTTTGTTTTTTAAGATGCTACTCAATAACAGCTGCATATACTTATTAAAAATCTGTTGCCTAGCAGCGAATATTATTTTGTTGTTTGTTTTTAAATTCTTACCCAGTAATGGGACTACACACTACAATATATATTGTCTTCCATTCCCCAGTTATTTTCCCCTCAGGTATAAATATTTTCATGAACGCTTCATTTCAAAACCTACACAATTTTTGTACTTCCACCCATGTAACAGACCATGATTGCAGTCATACAAAAGAATAAGTTCACATTATTATTATGCAGGCACAATTTACCACTGGTTTGACCAGGGTCTTGGTTACTGAAAAGTTGAAAACCCCACTACATGTTGTAATGAGATGGGGATAGGAATGGTAATAGCAGAAAAGGCACACATTTTCTGAAACTGTGTTGGAAGAAAGATCAACTGTAATAAATCTAGAATCTGTATTGAAACTACTACATCTATATGATTTTCATGTACATTTTCATTGTATACAGTGCAGCCACTTTCACTGATAAAATATTGTGGCATGTAGACCCGTTGCTAGGCAATAACTGTGAAATAGCAGCTATGTAACAGCCGTTACTAGGTAATGGCCACAACAGATGCATGCAACAATAGAAAAAGCTGTTTGAAGAGGTGTTTACTGTGTGGTCCATACTGACACTATGTAACGAGTAGCAGCTGCGATTACGAGAGCCTTGAGATGGCAGAAGAGTAGGATTTAGTTCTGAGACAGTTGCCGGCCAGTAACAGTATGAATACAGAAGCTGAGGAAGCTACAGCATTGGAAACTGTTACCAGGCAGCAACCAGTGAAGACACTGCAGACTGAGATGACTTTGTACATGCTATAGTGAATTGCAGAGGGTGTGAATTAGCAGTAGTGCTATAGTTACTTGTGTGTATAAATGTGCAATAAACCCTGTCTTTAATCACAATCACTTAGCAGTATTTTGTCATTAAAAACAAGCCCATAACTTGGTATAGCATGTGGTGCTCTGGACTTTAGTTTGACGTGTAGTGCTGAAGAATGCTTCTGTAGAAATCAAGATCAAGAAATGCTTTTTTTCATGGGCATGAAACCTGTACCAAAATCATGAGACTTGAAAACGTTTTCTCCCTGTTGGTTCAGTCCGATATCTCTTTCAAATTTTGAGGTTGTCACAAGAGGAATGAGCATTTGAGGCCAAAACTGTGCAGAATAAACGGATGAGAGACTACACAGGTATAGAAAGAACAGTCACATTAATGTCGTCATACATTATGGTACTTTAAACGTCATCAGTTTTGCTGGTTCCATTGCTTTTAGGAACCAAAGGCTACGTCTCCATTCTGTTGTTTCAGCGCTTTTATAATAATCTCCTTCCCAGTACTATTAATTTTAATTATAAACCATATTAAGAAATGTGATAGAGACAGAAGAATTAAAAATTTAGCTGGTTAGAAAATTTACATCCAGAATACCTCTCTAGCATTAGAAAGGTATGATTAGATTCTAAAGGGTTCTGATAATGGTGTGTAACACTAAGAATTATTAGGTTTCTTAACTTTGGCCAACATCCAGTGTTCTCTGATATGTAGAATGCTGAATGATGGCCAAAGTCCACAAACCTAGTAGTTCTAAGAGTTATGATGTGTTACCCAGTGGATCAGAATGACAAAAGTATTGTTAAAAAGGTGAAAGGTAAAGGTGGTCCTTTGCTTAATTAATTAAACACGACTCCATGAAGATGTATGGGGAAGTGGAGGTATACCTCCACCATTCTTGACCATGGCTCTAGGTGAAAGTGAGTGGTCAGCTTCATGCCTGTGCCACTTTACCCCAGGGAAAGATACCCTGGTACCCATCGGATAGGAGGCTGGATGGACCTCACAGCCAGTCTGGACACTTTGGAAAAGATAAAACTTTTGCCACTTCCAGGAATTGAACCTTGGCCATCCATCCCATAGCCTCTTGCTACACTGACTGAAGTAACCTGGTTTCAATATTTATTTTGGTATTCTGTGGAATATTAAATATTGTGTGTATATGTGGCAAGGGTTAAAGAGAGGTTCTGGAAACTCTGTTGTGGGATATGACACCATGTAGTCTGTTGAATGTCAACCAGCATTCAGAGGAACATCACTTCCATCTTCAATGCTGATGAATAAGCCAAGCAAGAAACCGGCATGAATACGTATGCCAAAAGCTCAACAAGGCCCTTTATTTGATTAAATCCTTATGTGACTCAGTTAGCTGACCTGTATTAAGAAATGTTTATTTTACTAAGTTTGAATCTCAAAGACAAGACAATAACTCCGTCCAGTGTGGCTATTTAAGTTTTACTACTTGAAAACTCGGCACCCTTACATGTTTAAATCCTTGCAGATCATCTTCAGAGGGAACATCAATACTTATTTGGAAACCACTATCACAATAGGTGTTCTGAGTGCTAAATTACATATACACACAATCAAATTTTTTCAAAATCACAGCAGCTTTCCTGGTTAAAGTTTTTAAAATTTTTAAAACTTTGTTGTTTAAGTTAAAATTTATAAAGCAAGTAGGCTCGTGTCACTTCTCCTATCGTCTTTCTTGAAGGCGGCTGAACTTGTGCCGCCTGTCTATCATGAGAAGGAGATTCTTAGTATTGTCCGTGTTTGTTCATGGTGTGCTGTGTTGTTATGTGACTCAAATTATCATTAGAAAGACAACAGTTGACTCTTTAGTGCACAACTCTGTCCAAATCAAGTTTAAAACAAAATATGTGTGCTGGCCACACTCCTGGCAGCATTTAAATTCATATGGTAACAAAAACAACACTATACCACATTCAGTATGGAAACTTAACAAACTGCAAAAAGTCTTATACTATAATAAATTTATACTAAGAGACAAATATTTACAAAACATTATGCCCACATTGTGATTTAAAATCTACAACAGTAACAATATTTTCTTTGTTATATAAAAAAGAAAGGTATTTTGTTGGAGTTGTTTTGTCTTTGTAATTGTTATTGTGACAGACCAGAATGAAACAAATTAAGTTTGAATCTGTATTGAAATATGGTATTATTTTTTGGGGTGGGTAGCTTGAGTGATTAAAGGTGTTAATAATAGAGTATCCTGTAGAATTTAAGATTTTAACTGTTACCTCATTATATACATTTTTGAGACTTTATGTTTTATAATAAGGAATAAGATATATACAACTCAGTATTCTGACCTTCACCGCTACAATGCCATACATAAACATAATTTGTATGTACAATATTGTCGATCATTGCAGTAAAAGTGTAATTAATATGGGAATTAAAATATTTAATTGCTTTCCCCCTGAATTGAAAAGTGTTAAAAATTTTAATGTTTTTAAGAGGAAAGTAAAAAATGATTTGCTGTGCAGCACTTTCTTTTCTCTTCAAGAGTTTTTCAACTAATTTTGGATTGATGACTAGCTTGTTGATTGTGTTTTTGGTTTGCAATTTTTAATATTGTGTTTACATGTTTTGTATTGCTGACATTTTCTTTTGGTCTTCTGTATTTTTTATTATGTTCCTTACAACAGTTGCTATGTTGTAGTGATAAATCACTGTAAATTTTATATGATGTATTTGCTATTATTTCTTGACATGTCCAATTGTATTCACTTCAGTTATGGACGAAAATAAAGTTGAAAGTTGAAAGTAGGCAGCAAGTTAGGCATACTCTTGAACCCTGAAGATGGAGACAAGATGTTCCTTTGGAACATTGGTTGACTTTCAGCGGACTACGTGGTGTTTTATCCCAGAAGATAGAACTCTTCACAACCACCACCATGAGAACCTCAAATCCTACATTCTGGGGTCTCTGTTCCAACCTGAAATCAAAGTTCTTATAGTTGTGGTGGTTAGGTGGTTATTGAGTAATTCGCTTGATACCTTGGCTTGGCATGTCACTGTGCTTTGAATGGAGGAGTCAGTCTCTGGATGTAAACGGTACTGCCCAAATTTTTTAAATTTAAAAACAGAAAGTGTGTGAAGTTAAAGTGTCATGTTGGAGGAGGGAGCAGGTTGAAATGGTAAGCATGTAATGCTGTTGGCTTGACTTCCTGTGTTATGTCTGTAGAAAATATACAGTAATTTTTCATGGAGGGAATTATAAATATTTCCTTGGTGGAAATATTTCTGATGACCTCTTCAAATTAAAAGAATAAAACCAGCCACACCCGTCATAGTAAAGGCTGAGATAGTATTAACAAAAATGTATGGCTTCCTGAGTGAGAAAATTCAAGCATAAACTTGAAATGCAAAAGAGTGTGCTGCTGCAGTTGCCAGGAAATCAGAAACCACTGTGTGCTAAGCAAGCAGAGAAGTTGGCATAGCAAGCTTTAGCAGAGACCAAAGCCTTGTGGTAAAATTTAAAAATCCTGTTGTAAAAGAATCAGAGGTGGTGGATTCAATTGATGTGTAACCAGGAAAATTATTCACAATTTTCACACATTGAAGAAAGAAGTTCCAATATTAAAAGGTGTTTGTGAGCTTGAAAGGAAAAAGCGTGTCCGGTGATGGGCTTGAACCTTTGGATTCTGCTACCACAGTGTTTGTTGTTGTTGTTATGACAAGACACATTTCCTGTAGTATTGATATTAATTACCATTGGTAGTTTCAGATGAATTAATTCCTATGTAAGGAAGCAAAAGTTCTGAATAGAATGTGCACTGTCTAAAGTAAGGATGGAGACTATCCTCTCTGATCTCATTACTTGGGGAAGGGAGATATTGAACTGTTAATGGTTATGACCAAGGATACAGAAGATTTATTCTAACTTTTTAGTGTTCTAGAAGGCAGAAAGGATTATGATTTTGGAGGGGGATGTCAACAGCCCATTCCTTAATCTCTCAGTTTAATCAAGAACCTATTTCTTTAAAATTTTAAAATTATTTGTTGCATACAGTTAGAATGTTGCTTATAAGCATTAAAATAAATGTTACACAACCAAGTTGCTAACCTGAGAATGTACATTTAACACTAAACTTAAGTTATTTGCTCTCTTGTTAGGATTTGCTGTTGAGGAAGGAAGAAAACTCCAGTAACACTGCAAGGAGCAACTTCAGAATACCAGAAGACTACCCATCCAAGTCCAGTGATTCATTATGAGTAGTTGTGTGCAAATGTGAAACTGCAGTATGACAATATGCTTGAGATTTTATATGAAACCAGAGTTGTTGCTTATATTAACATATTTTCAGATAAAATGCTCATTTCATGAACTTGAAATTTATTTTTATTGCACTTTTTAGATAGAAGTATAGTTACCTTTTGGCAGTACTTACATATTGAAACATGTGAAGTAAAGTCCTGCTGTTTTGAGAAATATTACAAAGCAATTTAGCCATATCACTGTAGACAGTGCTGGCAAGATCTCATTCAGATACTCTACCATGTTAACATAAATTATTGTAGTTTGCCATCCATATCTTCTTCTGGTTTTGAGTTGCAGTTGGAACAATCATTTGAACATATCTTAAAAGAACAGCTTTGTTTTATTAGTTCATGATGGATTGTTAAAGTTTGTATGTGTGTGTGTTGGAGGTGGACAGGGTCCTGATGGCATGGTATTGTGGATGTTTTGGAGAAATTGACATTCTGCATCTTCAAGGCAGAGTGACTGGCAGAAAACCTCCAGTAGGTCATAAAACTAACTCTCACAGACTTATTAAAAAAGTCTTTTTGTTTTCTTTTTCTTATTATATGGCTACGTGTTTGACCATGAAGAATCATCATCAGATGTACACAGGTCAGCCAAATATATGTAGACTGCAAGTACAAATTTGTTAAAAGTAATCTGTAGTATATTGTTAGTAACTACCTGTGAGCTATGGAAAATATTATGTTACTAATTCACTCTGAAGATAGAACTGACAGTTACTCCAAAATATTGGCAGACCATATGATGTCACCCAAAAAATGAAAATGCAGTTTTCATTGTGGGTGGTAATAAAATTGATTAGTTGGAAAAAGGAACATATCCAGTGACTGAAAAGCAAATATATTCCCTTATCCAACTAACTAATTTAGTAAAGTTTTATTACATTAGACTTTGCTGTGTGTTGGAAAGCAAAATTGAGGTTCCAAACACTTCTTCACCCATTTTATGTTCCAGTGTGGATGTGGACATGCTTGTGTTATAACCATAGTCCATATTAGAAGCCATCAGTCCAGTTCACTTCTATAGAACTGACATGCTGATGGGGCCAGTTCATTATTTACCATTTGAAGATGGGGCTCAGTGGAAAAAATGTTCAGAATCTTGCAGCAGTAAAACTTTTGTTGCATCTTTTAAAGATTTGGTCCCTGGCCCAAAGGTTTTAACCTGTGGAGTTTCCTAATACAGTTTCTTTTGTACAAAAATATTTCACTTGATGCAACTTTTAAACATTTGCACACACTACACCATTCACCAAGTGCATTTTTTGTTTCATTTTCTTCATGTTGTGTAGAGGATAGAACACCATGTGAATCAAATGAAGCAGTTGATGGATACATATTTTGCTATAGATTTCATTTATGATGTGTATTGTCTAGTTATGAGTTACAGCAGAGTTATTTTAAAGGAACTCATCTTGTCCTACAAATGATCTCTTTGAGGATACTTGTATGCAATGATTCCTATGTTGTGAAGTTGCAATGCCAGTTGAAGGGACCTACTGTGTATATGTGTGCATGTGAGGAGGGGCACATGCTGTTCCCATGGTGTTATTTTGCAGTTTATGAGCTTCATATATTTCTACTGCCCATTGAATTCAGGGCCTTATTTGAATAGTGATTGGGGTAACTCCCTCCTGTTCAAAATGTCAGACAGTGGGAAGGAGATTTTTCCCGGAGATAATTTATTTATGAAAGGAATATTTAGTGGTGAAAGACTTAATCTTCTGATTTGTTAATCTGTATAATAAAACGTTTTTTAATGTTTTTTGAATGTTGTAAAAATCTTACTTTGCTGCCAAGTCACTTTAAGGCTTCAGAAATTAACATTCTCCAAAATGTGTCTCTATATATTTATTTTTGTAATTCTCCAGATTTAAAATATGTTTATTCACTTGTCAACTATAAGTTTTTTATCATTTGGCTCCAATATGTAGGATACTTTTTGAACGGTTGACTATTATTTCAGTGGTCAAGAGATGAACTGGCATGTGTTCATCACCTCATTCACAATAGCTGTATTAGTTCATGTATATTTTAAACTATAAGAGATGCACCACTGTGCAACTCTGACATCATCTAGATTTTTCCACTTTAAGTAATACCAATCAGCAGATTCATACTTTTGTAGTCACAAATCTGAGTTATAGCCTGGTTCTGAAGTTGTCTTAGTTGAGTAGCCATGGTACTTATTTATACTCCTAGCAAAGCTGTAGAGCACTGGTTATGGTATATTCTATGGAAGATTTTCTCTAATGGAGATCCTCTGTTAAATTGGCAGATTTGGGGACAGTGCTGGAATGTTGGATGAAACACACATCTTGAAACTCCCTAGCTGCATATATTTGGAGAATCTTAAAATTGAAATATTCCATTTATTAGTCCTTAGTATGGTACAGAAGAACTGTTCAGTTTCAGTATCTTTCATCTTTGTGTTTTGTTTACCATGTTTGTGTCATATGTCTACAGCCTTCAGTTTTGGTTGGAGTTCCATCAACAGGAATCATTTTCATTGTGATTAATATTACTGAAAGTAAAGAGTGCAGCTTTTTTTACATTAGCATGGAAGTTTGAAATTAGTATCCATGGGAACAGGCATACATATCATTAACATTTAACCGTGTTTTTAAGAAGTTACATAAATGTGAATCCAGAATTTCATGTGTCGTATAATTTTTTGACTTATAAAGTGAAGCTATGTGTTGCTGTTTGCTAGTTATGTTTTAAGGAGTTCCTCAACAGCTCCCTGCTGAATCACAACTTAAAGAATCACTGCATCAGATCCTTCTTGGCTGCCTGACCATTATCAGTAATCTGTATGTGATCTGGCACTTGGTAATCAAACATAGTGTTTTCCCTATCTGTTAGTGGTTCCCAGCCTTGTTTATCTGTTACCCTAAATTGAATACCTACAGAATCTCAGGCTTAATTTTTGGCACTTTGTGCATTAGGAAGTATTACCCACCTGACCTGCAGTTGGGAACCACTGCTCTATGTGGGGTGTTAATGCGGCAGTTTCAGCATCCTTTAGCTCTGTCGTAACCTTATTGTTAGTATAAGGCTATCCCTTGCTGCATTATCTAGTGTAGTTTTATGGATAATGCAAATGGGAACCTGCTCAATTATTGGGACCAAAACAAACATAAATATAATGGAATTTACTGTTTTGCTTGAATTGATGGAAGAGTTTAATCTATATATATATAGATATATATATTTATGTTATGTATATAATTTTAGTGTTACATAATGTCTATTTAATGTTGACAGATGCTCTATTCTGTAAGTTCCTACTTTTATCTTGCTAAGATTTCTTTTTAAATCAAACCATTGTGCAGAACAGTATGAGTATGTTGCTGTGGAAGAAGAAACCTTGGCAATCAGGAATTGTGGTGTTGCATACAACTTACCAGCAGACAGCTGAGACATACATATTACACCCATTGATCATCTTTGGTATAGGGTTCCTTGCCCTCTGCCACACCAAAATTGTTTTGCAGCACATCTAATTATTCACAGCATTTTCTTCCCACAGTTCCAAATGAATAAAATTCAACAAACATTTCCAGTAGGAAAACTGCCACATTTCCTTTTTTGTTGGAATGAATGCAGAAAGTACTGATAACCAATTTTATTTCATAACTGATAAATCTGAAAACTATACAATTTAAAATCATTTTTCTATATAATCAAAAATAGCAGCATTTGACAGATGTTCTAAAGTCAAGTAAATGTAAATGGGATTTCATCCTGACCAAAGCACAGTTCCACAGTGTTTGACTTACTTCAGGTACGTGTTTGTCTGTACTTACAAATTTGTTAAGTACCAAAGACATGAGTAAGTCAGCAGTTTCATTGTTTTTGTGAATTTGAGTTCCTTTGGCATGTCTTCTAAGACTATGAATATCTTAGTTTTGCAACGTTTTTGTCTTCTGCCTCAGATCAGATGTCTCTCCCACTCTTAATACTGTAATGTGTATCACGTTTTGGAACAGTTATCTCACTGTCAGCACCCACTTGAAATCTTGATGGCACCTTGTTTATATCCATTACTGTTTCACTGTCCTATCACTTTGCTGTCATATTCTTACATCTGGCACTGAAGTAACTTGTGATTCACAGCACACACTGCTTCTCATCTGGTTCTTCACACATACCCAAAGCCCAGACTGAGGAGAAGGGGGAGGGTACATGAAGGAAACTGGCAACCACAATTTCTGAGAAATGTCACCAATTTCTAGCAGGCAACTGGTTCCCAGATTAGCAGGCTTACACTAAGGAAATGTATGTTTGGTTAGTTGCTCACATCATCTTTGCTTGTCCAACGTAATGCGTGGTTGTAATTTTTATTTTCACACACTTATCTTCTGCAATGGCAGATAATAATATTGATCCTGTCATAATATGGTGGTGGTTGAGGTGGTGTGAAAAGAGAGGATGACAACCATAAGGAAAACATTGGAATGTGAATTCATTTGTTTTAATTAAGGTCAATTTTGGCCACGCCATAGCTCAAGCAGTTAGTTGTTGGCTTCCCACTGCGGCAGCCTGGGTTCGATCCCTGGTCAGGTCAAGTGGCGCTGGGGCAAGTTTTCTCCGAGTACTTCGGTTTCTCCTGCCAATCTTCATTCCACCAAATTCTCCATCATAATTAGCTGGGGCAGGCTACAGTAGGCCAATCATTGGCCGCCATGCCGACTGGAGCCAGTTGGACTCCACCCCCCCCACTGAGCGAATTTAATCAATTTGAGGTCAATTTATTTTAATCAGGAAACATCATGTTCACATGCAATACAAAATTTTGACATAAGTGCAACACTTTTAGCAAGATAGAAGACACCTGATGGCCGTATACAGCCAAAACATGTAGTGTGGAAGGGTGACTAGACAATAAGTAGCTTTTGAGACAGGAATATATGCATAAGATTTGATATATTAATGCAACAGGATGCTTAAATGCAATTCTAGGAAAAGAAAACATTAGGTGCATCCATTCTTCCATAACAATTTAAACCCAGGGGCTTATATTGTTTCAGAAGAACTTAATCAGGATCCAGACTCCTTCATCTCATGAGAAATTCTTTTCCAAGCCAAATCTATTATGTTCTGCCTAGTGTAGTCTGTGTGGCATTAGTCATACATACCAGGCTCCTCCTGAGTTAACTGCACAGAAACAAAATTAGCCCCTTCATCAACCTTTCATGCTATCACAAGAAACAAATGAGTCACAGAAGCACATTAGAACAGCTGACACTAGGAAACTATGCAGCAATGCAACTGTGAGAAGACTGGCTTGCTCGGTTGCTTAGGAGTCGAGTTTCTAAGTTTTCCATGAGTTGCATTGCCATTTCTTCAGTTTGCGCTGCTCCATTCAGTTCCACATGTTCAACTCAGTCTGATAACAGTTCTTGGAAATTGTGGTTACATTGTGGTTATCAGTTTCCTTGCCGTTGCCTCACCCTAAGACTGACCATACTGGACTTTCACAACTACATTTTATAGCCACAGTCATTCTAGAAGTCTCTTGTGGGTTCAGATCCATCCAGAAGCAGGGAAGCCTTGGTGTTACCAAAAAAGAGAGGTATGTGCAGGCACTGACACCACCATCTCTCAAACTACAATACTCTCTCTTGAGTAAGCCATCTAATCATTGGTTATCCTTTGGATTGTTTATGTTCTGTTTAAGATAAATATTCTTGTACTCGTCCAGTTCGCTGAAGTATGTTTATCCTAAGTCTTTTACGCTCCCAGTCCTTCTGTGTTTCAGTTCAGGCTATTTGTCTTTTGCTTTTCCTGTGATTTCTCTAGGCTTGTCATATACTTGTATCTTTCTGTTTGAGCACCCATTGCCTTTGTTGTGTAGTATTAGTTGAGAAATAACATGATCATTATTAATGATGCTTTGGAAAGTTGTATGTAATTCATCATGGCATGTTATGAGGCCCAAACATATTGTGACACGTTACAATATAAATGGATGGACTGGGGAAACCAGGTGAGACCTCATGTTAATTAATTTTATGATTGAAATTTTGTTCTGGTCATATGAATATGAAGCAGGAGTACCAGGTACTTGATATGTAGTAGATATCACCCATCATGCAAGTTATTATACAAAGCGATATTGGAAAATTCCCACACTAGGTCAAAAAAGAAATACTGGCTTAACTTACTTAATTTTGACTGCCATCTCCTTCAAAATAGTCTCCTTGGAAATGCACATAGCGATCACATCAATTTTTTATCCTTAAAAAACACCGTGGAAGACACTTTTCTTGATGCGGTTGAGTACCACTTGTGATTCCCTTTGGATGTCAGACACTTTTCAAAACGTCCCATCAGTTTCATTTTCAGTGTGGGAAACAAAGTGAAATCACAGGGCCAAGTCTGGCGAGTAGGGAGGATGGGGAACAATCTCTGGTTTACAGGGACATGGAGGAGCACTGTGGTGCATGTGCATATTTTCTGTTAAGATCTGACGAACTCCATAATAGATCCCAGTGGTGTCTGTGAGCTCATTGATTGTTCAGCGATGGTCTTCTTTGATGAGTTATTGAATTTCTTCTACATTTTCTGACATTTTTGCTGGTTCTTGGTTGCACTCGATGTTTGTCATCTTCAACTGACTCTTGACTGGCCTTGAAACCTGAATGCTATTTAGAAACCACTGTCTGGTATAAAGACTGTTCTTCAGAAACCTCACAGAGCATTTCAAGGGTTCTCGGTAGCAGATTTACCGAGCTTCACACAAAACTTGGTGCAGGCACGTTGTTAAATTTTTCCATCCATCACAGACAAAACTAAACACATAGTCGAAAAAGCATTCGTATAAAAAAATGCATGTTCACAAAGTGGTGTCACGTGACAGTGATGCAATAAGCTTGGGGAAGTGGACCCTTGGCCTCCCCTCTCATCTTCTTTCACCGAGATAGTTGCAAAAATACAGCCCAGGAATTTTCCAATACCACCTCATATGAGGAAGTAAGTATTTGCATTAATAGGAAATAAATGTCACTATTCATTGGACCAGATGATAGCACTGCTGCAGTGAATTGTATGCTTCACCCAAGCTTATTTCATTTGTGAGGTTTTTTTACTGTATGCCAGTTTAAACAAGTCAAGGCTATGTATAAACAGTACAAAAAGCATCTACATTCAGTTAGATAGTTGAAGTTTGGTCATTGTAGTTGTGGATGAAATGTCCCTGTGGAACTGGCGCAGAATATGTTCCTGTAATCTTTCATAATTCCACAGCCCAGCCTAGTGGGAAGATCCTGGTAGTTGGTAATTCAGCTTTTTGCAGTTTATTTTCTTGGTCCATAGAGTGAGTTTTGGGTAAATGGATTTGTAAATGTTTATTTAAAAAGGAAGGAGACCTCCTACTTCTGCACACTGTTTCACACCTCTGTGCTCATTTATTGAGGAATGCATTTTTTGTGTGTTGTCTTAATGTATAAATCGGGTATATGCAAAAGAGATTTGCCCTGACTACTAAATCGAGTAATACAAGTCAAATGCTGTAGTTACAGCGCCATCTTCTGAGATAGGCTCATCAATGAAATATGATTTCAGGTATTCAGTTTAAATGTTCATATCTAGTCCAGTGTCTCATGCTCTTTATCACATAATTTACATTATATGTGAAGTTATGTGATGAAACCCCCATACAGTATTTCTGTTAGGAGATAGGGATCTGAATTCAAAACACTGAGGTATGAAGTGAGCTCCACTGTAAAACAGAAACACTGCAAATTGGGAGATAGCTAAGTAATACTTATAATTTAAAAGTAATGTTATTGAAATTTGCATTTTAAAGCAGAAATACTGAACTTGTTCTGTCAACCGCAGTGATTACAAAGTTGTTGGTAATGTTGAGAGCTTATGCAGACACCAGGTTTTTTGCAGGAGAATAAATGCAGGAAGCTGTTTTATCACTCAGATGACTTATTACATTCTCATTATTATTAAAATCCTGTGATAATATATACAAAGGCATTGAAGGACTGTGCGGTATATAAAAATACCATATTGAAGATGTGTAGAAATTTAATAAATTCCATGTTTTTATACAGTTGACCATATTACATTTTTGTATGCACTATTGAGTGAAGAAAAGAATTTAAAATACCTTTCTTTTTTATATAACAAAGAAAATATTGTTACTGTTGTAGATTTTAAGTCACAATGTGGGCATAATGTTTTGTAAATATTTGTCTCTTAGTATAAATTTATTATAGTATAAGTCTTTTTGCAGTTTGTTAAGTTTCCATACTGAGTGTGGTATAGTGTTGTTTTTGTTACCATATGAATTTAAATGCTGCCAGGAGTGTGGCCAGCGCACATATTTTGTTTTAAACTTGATTTGGACAGAGTTATGCACTAAAGAGTCAACTGTTGTCTTTCTAATGATAATTTGAGTCATATAAACTTACTCGTCACATGTGAAATGTTTCCTTTTATGAGAAGCATGTCAGCGTGAGACTATGGGTTATGCAGTTGACAGGCTGTTCCGTAAAAAGTGAATCATAAGTTTTCTGTGCCCGATATAAAAAGGTAGGATAGTATTCTGCATTATTGTGCCATCTTTGGATTATATGTAAATTTCATGCAGTAGGAAACCAGTCTCTAAGCACTAGCCAAATTTCATCACTGTAGGCTTGTGATAAGCTGCCACATCAGCTATGTCTGATCAGTTGCCAGGAAAATATTAATATGAATACACTAAAGACCTCTGACTCTGTCCAACCATAATGAAGCATAAGAAATGTCAGGTGTTTGGCTTTGTAACTCTTTGTTGAAAACCTCTGATGCCGCTCTGGTTCAAGTCCAGAGGGCCCACTGTTTGCAGGGCATTCTCTCATACAGCCATTGATATGTATATTTTTCTTAACACTCTCATGGGTAAAAGTAATTCATTTAAATGCATGCTGGTGTGATGTACAAGAGCTGTGCAGTAACTAATACACAAGAGTGTGTTACACTCATATTACTTTGAAACAGATGTCCAACAGAATAAAGAAGAACAGACAGACCCTTCATTTTTGCATATAATGATCAGAGAAATTTAGGTAGTTTTTCTCAATTATACACAAGCTGTTTGATTCTAGTGGGGAAAGAATTAGGGTTCAGTGTTTCCTTCATCTAGGTTGCTTGCTTCAGGTGCTACAGCAGTGTGCTGTATGTATTCTGTGGAACATTGACAGCTTCCCCACAGACTACTGGAAATATCTTGCTCATCTATGCATTCTTAATAGGTCATATGCCCAGTTTTATCTGTAGACTTGAATTGTAGCAGAAAGGGCTGTGGTTAAAGTCTGGAACAAATTGAAATTATTATGCCCGTGAACATCTGTGCATGTGTAATAAGGAACTATAGCTTAAGACTACAGATTTAGTATGCTTCAGTGTAATCTTTGTGTTGGTGGATGAAAACCATCAGAAATTCTATGGACTTGATCTTGGCCTTAGTCCTTTCCCCTGTTTGAAACATTGACATACAGTTTTCTTATCAACCAGATTAAAATAGATGTGACATTTGTTGTGCCATAGTCTACTGCAATTAATTAATTCATATAAATGCTGTTCCAGATGGATCAAAAGTTGGTCGTGTGAAAAGGAAAAAATATAAACATGAAAAGGGACAAATGACCTCATCACTGAAAGCCACCACAGTTGTAACCCATTCTAAATCTATGTGTGTGTGTCTGTGGAGCTTGAGAGTTAAAAACTTTGGGAGTAAATCAGGACAGGCTGAGCCAGACTGGCGTGGGGTCTGCACGTACACACAAAGTGATTTCCACAAATAGGGACTACTGTATTGTGAAACTATCATAAAAATGTGTATTGCTACCTATTCAGCATGGACCTTGCATATGGTTATTTCCTCTTGTGGCTCACTGAAGAAACACTTTGAAGGAAACTACATATATCATGTTGTTGAGATGACAGTGAGTGCGAACTCTGAGCTCTTATTTCAACTTTCTGGGGATTGAACACATGGTGCATTGCTAGGACATATGTCAGTTATTCTGGCATGGAGAAATAGAAGATCTACCAGTTATTCCTTGTTGTTTCGGATTCTTTGCTGAAGTAATTGATATGTGTGTAACACATCCATGGATGGTACTTACTGAACAGCATGTGTGTACTGTGGTAGTTACCATGTACAGATAGTTGAATGATCAGTGTTTGTGGCTACTTATTAAAGAATAGATAAAACATTTTGATTAACGTTTAGTTGACACAGAATATTTCTATTTTCCTTTATTGTTGCACTTTTGTCTTTTTAATTTTGTTCCCCATATTGCAAATATATTTTCTCACCTTTTGCTGCTGCAAAGTGCTGTGCATAACTTCAAACCAGAAAGTTGAGGTTCAGCAGGTAACTTTTTATGAATGCTGCTGCTTTACTTTAATGAAGATAGCATGTTTGTTGGTTTTAGGTTATTTAGTAACACCCTATTAACTCAGGGTTATCATCATATGGGAAAATCTAAACTGAACTGGAAAGGGTAAGGATGGAAGTAGAGTAGATGTAGCCTGTTTGAAGGTAATACTTAGAATTTGACGGAAGGGCTGAATAAAACCGCTGAAACATTCAGTTGGTCTAAGTGCTACAGTGGCCAAGACTTTGGGGCAACACATGAAAGATGTTCTTGAAAAAATAATTTCACAGCAAAAACAGTAAGTGCTGCATGCTTCTGTCATTCCAATCTGGACATGAGAATATAAAATCTCTTTTCCCTACGAGGAATTGAACCCCACCTCCTTGGTGGTATAGCCCATAGCCTAGTCATTATACCAACTGAGCTATCCTAGCTCCCTTGGATAGATATGATAAACTTGAACATACGAGTAGAATGATGTATAATCAGCAGGATTTTGTTCATGTGGTCTCTTTCTATACTGACCTGATAATTTATTGTACTGTAACTCTCTGGTGGAGACGTCAGATAAAATATGCAAAACCAGGATTATAGGTGTTGCCTGGGCATTTATCTCAAAACCAGTAGCTAAAGGGACAAGTGTTATTTATATGAGTATTGGTGTGTACTGTAGAAAAGAAATTTCTAATTTGTATATATGTTGCAGCTCTTGAACTGTGACCAAGCAGACTGGTGTAATTCTGAGCATGTAGTTGGGAGATAACCTCAATCAAATCATGGCTGCCTGTCCTGACTATGGGTTTTCAATGCTTACATCAGTATCTGTAGGAAAATTCCAGCATATTACCTTCTAACAAGCTGTGATCTTCATCATCCAAATACTGACCATTCCATTCCATTTATTTCACTTTCTAATTGATCCTGATACAGGCATTCTGATGTCTATAACATGAATACTGGACAAAAATATAACTTCCACCTACCCTCATCAACTTTATCAGTATATCAAAAAGGAGTCTACTTTACTGGCATAAAAGTGTTCAACAATCTGCCACAAAGTATTAAAAACTTGGGCAATGATACTAAAAAGTTTAAATCAGAGTTAAAGAATTATCTACATGCTCATTCCTTCTACTCTTTAGATGAATACTTAAATGTAAATAGAGAATGATGTAAAATTAAGTTATATTAATTTTTAAGCTAAAATTGCCTGTACTTATGTATGTAACCTTTTGACTTGTTCTGTATCCAAAGGTACTAACCTGCTTAGGATTTATAGAATGTAAATAAATTCAATTCAATTCAATAATACAAGCCATAGGATATAGAATGAGTCACAAGATCAAAATTTAAGTTACAGTAATTAATTGAAACATGTCAAAAATAAAACACATACATGCAAACAATTATAAAACATAAAGCGGACATACATAAACAAATTTACATCGGATACAATAAATATCAAAATTCTAATTCTGGTTCACTTCGTTAATAAAATTGACAAAAATTATATGAGATAAGACAATAATCCAATACAACAATTGATAACAGTAAACCAGATACAATATAAACAAGCTGTATGCTAAGGCATGAGTCAAAGTTATAAAAATTCATTATATAATATAAAGTTTATAGTAATATTTCATCAAAACATNAACCAAGTAACAAAATATAACCAAATATAACAGTGACCAAGTCACTGTTATATTTCTCCAATTTCATTGGCTTCTGTTCAACCTCTTTATGTAAAACAGCAATGTGAAATCTAATCTGGGAATCAGTTATGAACTATGTGGTTTTATTTCAGTTCAGTTAGCATTTGACAAATATAACTCTTAAGATTTGGTTAAATTTTTAATGGTTCTTGTGAAGTAATCCGACTTTTGAAACAGTAGTGATTCGCATTACTGATACATGTAGGTATAGGGCTTTAGGAACGATTCATTTTCCAGTCTTCTTGGCCGTAATCATCTTCAGTCTCAAGTAGAATGACATGAAGTTGCCTGAAATACTGTAACTCAGGTATTCTGAGTATTATTTCTTTTTTTCCAAATATCCTGTGAAGCGTTTGTCCAATTGGCCATATAGGTTAATGTTCATGTAATTCCTTATACAAAGAAAATGCTAGAGTCATGGATTGGAATCACAACCAGTGTATGGATGTTGTTCATGTGTGTTTCTAATCAGCACTAATCATTCTGCTCATTGCCATTACACCTCCAATTTGGCAGTTCTTCTGGAAGTTGCATCTGCACTTAATTGGTGAAAAGGGGGAAGTAATTGGTGTGGTTAAGAGAATGTGGAAAAGAAAAATATTGCATTTACATTATTTAGCATTCTGTATTACACTTTGCTGCACACTTTATCAAAAATATGCACATTTATTTTACCATGCAAGAAGTGATGATAAAGTTTTGTTATATTTCAGAGTGTTAAAATGATGTGTCATTTTTCTAAAGAAACCATCAGTCATAAAAAGAGTATTACATCGTTCTTTTTTAATAAATTATCTTTATATGACAGTGTGTTTAATGTAATTTGCATTGTGAAGAGTTCCTTCATCATTGGCCTTGAAGGGCAGCATCAAGGGGCAGGCACAATATTTCAGGTTTGTGAGAAGTTTGAAGCAAAGGGCCTTTATATGTCTTACAAATTATGAAGATTTTCAGAACTTGTGAGTTTGCTTCATAAGAATTTCCTCTTTACTTCTTCTAAAGAAAGTTGTATTGGACAAGTAATTATAAAACAGTTTGTGTTTATTACTGGATTTGAGGTTCTCACAGCTGTGCGCAAGAAGAGTGTGGTCTTCTGGGTTGTAACACCATTTAGTTCTCTCTCTTATGACCCAGAAGACCATACTCTTCAGCTTGTGTTTAGTGTTTGACAAAAATTATTATTAATATTTCTTGATCTTATTTAGTAACAATTTTGGTCAAATGTACTGGTTCTTTCAGTAGCCGAAGTAAACGTACAATCCCTAACCGAGAGCATTTCTTTTCTTGCAAAATAAAGTCTGTACCTGAACTACTATTCAGTTCTGTTTGATCTCTTTGCTTGATATAAATGAAGAAGACATGATGAGGATAGAATCTAGCTGCAAATAGAAGGTATGTCGGGGAAATTTCTAGAAAAAAGGTGATATTTGCATGGGACATTAAAATATTGAGAACATTATCTTAAAAACAGCTGCTTTATTAGTCATGAATTTGAACAGTCTGTCTGTCTACATTCTCATAGTAGATACCATTTCCAAATTTAGAAATTCAGGAACCCAGGCAAGAGATTGGCTTTTAATACAGTTTCTAAAATAAGGTTTTGCAAACAAATGTTTACTTTTCACCATTGCTATATTGCTTATATCTAGGGTCAGGCTTTTTCTCTTTGGAAGATTCACTGTAGCTGAACTCTGTCCAATTTTCTCTGTAGTTTTATTTTTGGTTGTACCTGCCTCATAGGTAATTTTAGTATTTATCATAACTGTACTTAAAATTTAAAGGGATTCTTAAGTGTATGTTTGGATATATGTAGTTTTGTGTGTGTAATTTGTTTACATTTAATGTGTGTGTGGAGTACAGCAAATTCTAGGTCTGTCGCTGTTTTATATAAATAAATCGGTACTTTTTTAATTGTGCTATTTGCCAAATCAATGTGTGATAAGTGATATTGTGATCGTGTGACATCAGCACTGACATTCCGTATCAGATTGTTAGCAATACTGTTGAAGTGCAAGCTGCACTTTGTTGGTCATTAATTTTAAAGAATATGTTTGTGAAATGTCTCACAAAATGTGCCTATGTTTCAATAAATTAGTATAAAAGTTACATGGATGATGCATAAATCCTTCATCAGGCAAAGGTAACAATTGTTAAAATGAACTTCTGCTATGTGTATACAGCTGATTAATATGAGCTTTTTCCATGATAAAATTTCACATGTATGGAAAGTAACTATAGACGAGTTTTGGACTGATGACTGGTATTATTGGACTCTTTGATACAGTGCATGACTACACTTTACAGTACACTCTTACACACACACTAGTGTCCATAGTCACATCTTCACTGCCGTTGATGGGTAGCAGCTACCAGCTTCTGACAGCAACAGCTCATAATGACACAACTGCAGCAGTTAATTGGTTAAATTGCTGTTGGTCTTTGCCAGCACAATCATTCCTGGCTTCCCTCAAATTCCATGACCAGGATTTTTATTTTCTCCTAGACATGTACTTGTTTCGAAATGGGGCCTCCTCTTCGATAAAGGAGGGGTCGGTCTTTCTGTGTAGGCACAATATTTGTTGTACTGTAGTTTCAGCATGAGTATATCAGCGCTGTCATATGACACCCAGGCCACTATGGACTCTATGCATCCTTTTTCACTGCACTATACTAACATTTATACAAGGTATACAGAGGTTTCCTGTCAATGAAGACTTGTGTAGCAGATTATGCCTTAACTTATATTTTCTGTGTCACAGTCAGAATTACTTTATGACTGGCAGTTTACCAGCAGTCCATCTCGGCACCAAGCCCCTGGAGGATCAGGACCAGATCTCTCTCTCTCGCTCTCTCTCTTTGCAACTGAACTCTTGCAGTCATAGTAACATAATCTCTGATGAGAGACTGGGTTTGTCTTGTGAATAGGCTTCTACTTTGTCATATGTACATATCGCACATATAGCATAGGTTTACATGGTTCCAGGGAATACCTTTTCTTCCTGAGAAGTAGTCGGTCTTATAAAAGTGATAATTCAGAATAAAGAACCTCTTATGGGATTTGAGATAGTCTCTGAGCACAGATCCACATCTATGTGTTAAGTATTGTAGCTGTTTACTGAGCAGCCTATGAACTCTTTTATCAGCCATTTCTTATGAACTGGTATGAAAATTGACTCCTTGCCTGATCAGGCAATTTTCCTTATTCCAAATAGAATTAATTAGCTTATGGATCTTAGAACATAATATTTCACCTCCTGCTTGAATAAGTTCTGCTGGAATTTGATCACTACCTGGCGATTTATACCTTTTCAACTTTTCAGTGGCAGTTTCTACCTCAAAAGGGATAGGATCAGGTACTAATGGCTCAGCTATATGTATTTATATCTGCCTAACATCACTGACCCTATGTACATTCCATAACTGAGAGAAGTACTTCTTCCACCTTTTCAAAATGTTGTGGGGATCTGCAAGCACATCACCATTCTCATCCTTCACTAAGTTACTTCTAGGTTGGTAACCCGTCTTGAAGTTATTTATTCCTTTATACAGGACCCTGATGTTCTTGTTCTTACTGTTTGTTGCAAGGTCATCAATTTTATATTTCAGATATTCCCTCTTTTTATTCCTGAAATGCATAATATTTTTACATCTCATATTGTGCAGATTATCGCATTTATTTTACTTAGACCATGTAACCGCTGTTACGTTGTTGGATTGTTACTTTTGGTCTGATAATTTTGAGCATCCTTCATTCAGCCGTGGCTTATGCTTCTTCAGTTCATAAAATCCTAGACTGTTTTTGGCAGAAATTTTGATATTATCTCTAATAGTTTCCCGAGCTTTATAAATATCCACCTCTGTTTCTTAAGATTTCCAAAGCTGTGAACCTCAACATGGCACAACTCCTTACCACATTTAATTTCTTGAGAGTGAACCTCTCCATATGAATTCTGTGCAATGTTTGATTACTAACAATCTGTCTTTCCATAATTTTTGCCACCACCAGGCAGTGACCAGTATCAAAATCTGCTGCCTTGGTAATCGAACATCAAGTATACTTGAATTCCGTCTCCTATGTATCAAAATATGGTCAATTCTATTGTGTGTCTTCCCATCAGGAGATGTCCAAATAAATTTATGGGTGTTACGATGTGGAACATCATATTTTTGACAGTCAAGAGTTTTGGATGTGGCAAGTTTACTACTCTAACTCCATTATCATTACTAATTTTGTATAACCTCTCATTCTCATGCAATTCAAGTAACTGCTGGGTGGAATTTGGATGTTGCTGCATCTATATTCATGCCTCTCTCATCATTTTGCCTGCCATTATAGTTGAGTTGGCTATCTATTTTTGTGAGATATTTTCTTCAATCTTTGCACTTTATATAAATGTAAATGTACGTTTCATGAAGTGTAAGAACTTTTAATATTAAACTTTTACTTATTCCTCCTGGTGTAGACCAACACTTCAAGGGAAATGCTTTACATATATGATATGCATATGGTGTCCTAAGAGGACTTAAATCAGGCCACCATGCAAAACATTCACAAACCAACGGTAAAGAAATACAAATGTCACCAGGGCCCATATAACCACATGGCAACATTTTAAATTTATTGAAATGGATATTGTTTGTTATTACTAATTCGACACATTCCTGGTACAGACACACCATACGATTGTAGGTACAACATGTTTCAGCCTACGGGGTAGTGTAGTTGGTTGAGGCACTACGTTACAACCCCAAAGGTCACAGGTTTGATTTCTGATGAGGTAATTGGATTTTTCCATTGACCTAATCATTCCAGCCACACTATGGCCCTGGGGTTGACTCAGCCCCTAATAGAAATGATTAACAGGAGTTTTCCTGGGGCGTAAACGGTGGCTGGCATGTAGGTCTGAACCTCATTGCCATCTGTGAGCTGATTTTCTAGGTTCTAGACAATCCCTACAACAGGCTGTGAAGGCACATTAGACTTGTGGGACGTCAAGGCTCCCACATCTTCTAGATTCTAGATGTTTGAGCCTTGATAGTTAAAATTAGCTTATATGTTTCAGCCTATTGTGGCCAGTATCAGGTGCATAGGGTCTTAAAATCATCCTTCTGTCTACTATATCTCCGTACACTGGCCAGTGTTTACACATTTGGAGTGCTTTTACAGGTATGTTGTTCATGTAATGCCCTTATGTTATGAAATGTATTTTCTTTTTTGTTCTGTCCCTTATACTTTCTGTTGCCAGATTTAGTGTTCACCAATATGAGTTCATGTTTAGCGTGAGATTCTTGTTATGATTTTAACGCCGATGCCTTGGTTATCTGTTGGCCTATGCATACCCCTTTCCTACAACAGACGCATATCGTACTTGGAAGCCCTTTCGTTTGACGTGTTTGTCGCTGGTCGCCTTCTATTATGGCCGATAAACGTCGAAACATGTAAAGGTTTCATTCGTGTTAAAATGGTTGTTACACTTGATGGAACTTTCTCTATAATTGTAGTCTTTAGTCGTTGCCTCTTTAAAGTTAGTAATCCGTGGATGTAGGTAATACACGGAGTTCATGCACGTTCATGCATGTCTGCCTGATGTGTGGATACGAAGAGAAGATGGGAAGTGGAGATTGTGTATGAAGATGGGTAGTTATTTTTCTCCAGAATAACGAGAAATTCCAAATAATTGTTACATTACCCTCATTTTATACGATTTCGACCGGTCTAATGCATTACAAATATTAGAAAGAATTCATGAGTACCAGCAGATTCCAGCCTTTCTTTTTTACTTACACTTAACCTGATAGAATGATTACATTAACGAGAAAGCTGAAAAATGAAAACGACGCTCCCAGTGGGTCGTCAACTATAGAACCGGGAAAGCGGGTGTCAATACGGGACAGGCTATTGGTGAAGGAAGTGAGTGATTGTATATTGGAATGGAGTGTTTGTTAACCATAGAGTATGCCATATAATTTGCATTTATAAATAATGAGTATAATTCTAAACTAAAATGCATCAGCTTTAATTTAAAGTATACTTAGTACTGCCAACTAATAAGTAGAGTGGTGAAGTTCTGAAACATTGCATGAATGATTGCATAAGGGGTGGGCCATAATAATCTGCCCCTAGCACTGCGACTTTCAGTGTTCTGTTGTGCTTTTCTGAAACCTCACAATGGATACGTTTAGATGATCGGCATTTTGTGTCCTTTTTGTATACGTTGAAGCGAGGATTCTATAAGTGAATCAGTGTTTAGTGCCACAGTGATAACTTGAGTGAAGCAGTGCAGTTCCCTGCATCTTGAATGAATACAGTCCAGTTTTGATTGAGCCATGATCATGGTAAGCTCTGACACTGCACTCATGACCTGAAGAGGATCCTCTTCTCTGTGCACGTTATTTGTTCTGCACTGGTCCTTGCAGCAGCAATGCAAGAATGACACAATATCCATTCATTATGTAAATAGCAGCTATTGTTTTAAGAACAAGTATGTAATTTTCTTACCAGGTTCAGGAAATGGAGCAAACATTACCAGGTACTTGTAGAGTCAGATTTGAAGACCCACATCTGCTACACGATTTTTATTTAACTATTACCCCTGATGAAGGGTTCTGGGCAGGAGGGAGATTCCGGTTTCATATATATGTTACAGAAGAGTACAATATGGCAGTAAGTACAAAGTGATTGTGGAAGATGTATCATTTACTTAGGCATATGTTTATAATATAGTGACAAATGCATTATGACATTCTTGCTTTGATAATATGGTGCACTGCTTTTAGTATCAATTTTTTTTTAGTAGAGAGTGCAAAATCCGAACAGAGCAGAGAGTGGGGTACACTCATCCTGAAAGACATTTGATTTTGAGTGATAGGTTAGGTGAGGTAGTTTCATTAAGTTACACAATTAATTTGAGTATGATACAACAAAATTTGCTAATTTCTGCTTCTCAGTTTCAAGGGCTTTAGTATGGAACAAGAAAATTTACTGCACTTAATTTGGGCAAAAGTTACAGCAAATTGATATAGGTCTAATGGATTAGGTTAGGTTAATAATGTAGTTGGGGTTCTAGTATGGTACAGGAAAATTCGCTGCTTGGTTTGGGCAGAAGTTATATTAAGTGAGTTTAGACTTTGTTAGATAGGATAATATTTTTGGTCAGGGTTTCAGTTTTATTAAGTTAAGGCTTTAGCTGATGTTTCAGCATGTTGAAATAAAATTCACCATACATGGTTTTGGGCAAATTTATATTGCTTCTTTGTTCCTGTCCTTGTGAAGCTTGGGTACAATCCAATCAGAAAGGCCATGCAATAGGATGGGGAGTGCGGGTTTGGTCAGCTGTAGTCATTTGCTTGTTGACCAGTTCCATTTGTGTCACTTGGTACAGAGCCACACTCACGAGTGTTGCAGAGTGAACTCAGAAACTGAACAGACCATTGTATCACTGTCATTCCATAAGTTAGTTGTAGTTTTCTCCAAGATTGTATCCTTGCAGTTTTCTTTGTAAAATCATGCTGTATCGTCTCCACATGTTGAACACCAGACTTCCATTGTCTTTTTGAGATGCCTCCAAAGGTGTTGCTTAGCAGTTGCTCACTCTCAGCCATTTTAATTTTTTGGTATTGGAAGAAGTGTTTTCTGCATGGTCCGTGCCATGCCCAGTGATGGGCAGTGGACTAACAGAACAGAAGAGTTGTTTTCTCTATGATCTGCACCACACATTCTTACACGTGACACATGTTTTATGTGGGTTCCAATCTGAGTCTGTATAACAAGAGGCGAAAAATTGTTAAGAGTTCAGTTCAGTCAGTTGTTGGTAGGGCATAGTGATGAGAACTTAGTACCTAAAGAAGAATTGGAATTCAGCCTGTGAAGACTTAGTGTGTGATTAGAAGATTTTAGTCACTGCAAGACAGTTTTAATTCCATTACGAGGGTACAGCTAGTGAAGCCTGAGAATCCTAGTGTGTATGTAACGGTGAATTGTAAATTGTGTAAATCAGTGATAGTGCTGTATTGCTTGTAAGTATGACCTGACTGTATAAGGTGTTACTAAATCTATTCACCAATCCAAACCCCATCTATAGTCAGTAATAAAATGCTAAAGTTGTCCCTGTGCTTAACTAAGGCATATGGGGAGTGGATCCACATCTGTAGTCACTAATACATGTGACAATACTTAACTTGGGCCCAAATGAACTTTGTTGAACTGTGGTGGGAGGCATTACTGTGAGTCCTATGGAGTATGCAGTCTTATCAAGCTTATAGCATTTGTTTATTGGTTTGATGGTATGAGTAAGCATGAGGAGTTTATTCCTGGTGTGACATGGGTCATAGCAAACGTTCTTTTGTAGGCAGTTAATAATTTCATGTTCTTTTGAGCTTATGGTCAGCCATATTAAGACAAATGGAGTGATAGACGGCATTGTCCGTTATGATCACCGTATTTTTTCACTGTTGCTCATGTAGGCTATCCTGAAGTTTCATGAACCAGGTTTTGGATACTTTTTCATTCATGTATGTATGGTAATCCATTATTGCTGATTTCTTGCTTCAGCCTGAATACCAGTTACTCCTTAATAAATCCAATTTGTGCAAATTCCCCATGTAAAGTAATTACATGCATTTTTTCAGTAGATACTTTCAGAGCGCCATTCCCTTCAGACTCTTGCCAATATTTAAGGAAATCATGGTTTTAATTAATTCAGGTTTCATCAAGGTATAGAATAAGCCTTCCTTAATTCTCCGTCGTCTTCCTCCTCCACAGGAATATTGTTTGAGTAGCAGCAGTGTTGCTCTGTTTGAGTACTATCCTCCATCCATCTTTCATTGTCTTATATTGGAAACCTATGTCACAGACAATTCATAAGAAATCTGTTTTGTGTTCTGGAAATCCTGCCTGGTTCTACATACCACAGCAGTTTTTGCTGATGATGTCAGTGTTTACCTTAAAAACGTTTTTATGAAAGTCATCAGTATCTGTACTAGACTTTCCTTTATGAGAGGATTAAGTCACATTTCCTTTGGAATTCTGGTGCTTGTTTCACTGCATAGTACAGCCATACTTCTTCCCACAGCACATGCTTATGCCAGTCTTTTCTGAGCTGTAGCAGAGCAGTTATAGGTTCTTTGACTTGGGCTTGGCATTTAAAAGCTGTATTACATGCATTATGTATTATGTATAATTCTCCCACCTTGTTTATTTACCACCAGAAGGGTTTTCAAACTGCTTGTTTTCCTTGGCTGTACTGTACTGCTGAGAACAGAAATAACAACTGAAGGCTTCTGCTGAAGACTGTCCCTGTCCTCTGATGTATTTCACAGTGAAGGTCAAGCTTCATAACTAAAGGAATTGGGTTAGGCTGACACTTTCATTGTCATTTCACTTTTTGTTAGATTAGTGGTTTATGTGGGGTTTTATTATGGTGAAATAAAATTCACCATAGTCAGTTTGGGCAAAGTTACATTAGGTGAATTTAATGCTTTAATTAGGGATTTGATTTTGGGTAGCTCCTTCACTATAGTTATGGGCTGGGTTTGATTCCTGGCTGTGCAAGATTTTCATCTCCACAGCATCCAGACTTACTCTGGGGCACACCTGGCCTGTTGTGCAATGGGTATTGGGAGATTCTTTCTGCAGGGGGTAAAGTGGCAGGGGTGTGTAGCTGACCGCTCACTACCATCTAGGACAAGAAAAATGGAGCTATACCCCCACTTCCCCATATATCTTCATGACATAATTAAGTACAGGGAGAGCTTATCTTTATTGTTAGGTTACGTTAATACTTTGTTGTTTTAGTATGGAATAACAAAATTTGCCAGTTCATGTAAGATTTGAGGTTTTCAGAAGACTGATTTCTTCATTGCCAGTTCATGTCTGTCACGTGTTATACAACAAAAGTTTTGCCAATTAGGGATCTAATTAAAGCTTCTTTTCAGCAAGTGTTCACCAGCCAGAATTTTTCCCAGTATTTTCCTACAATGAAACTGATCACACTCACTGATGATTACCTGATTGAAAGGTGTCATAATACCTCAAATTATTATCTTATCTCCTTATATACATGTGGCATAATAGCCCTCTGATAGGAAAATGTTTTTACTGCCGTCTACTTGCCTGTTTGCAACATCAGCAGTCCCATTATTACACTCTGTTGGTAATCTCTGCCTCCTATGTTACTGATCATGTGTATGTACTTAGCATCTTATCTCAAAGTCTTCCTCTCCTGGCTGATTATAATAGTTAACAAATCAAAATGTGAATTGTAACAGACCCAATAAAGTATTTAAATAAGTATCTAATAGCTACAAATTATCTGCCAGATAAGTGCAGTAAATCACCATTCTCATCAGTAACGCTAAACAGAGATAGTGAAAACAACTTGCCTGTGTGTGTACTTCACCCCATGGAGTGATCCATTTATGTCTCCTGAAATTACATTTTAAACTTAATTTGTTTCAAATACTGGATAAGTTAGATGTTTTTGCATATAGCCACCATCAGTGAAGTGCCTGACAAAGCTATGGCATCCCAACATCAGTGAACATGGCGATATCTGCTTGAGTTTGTTACGTCAGAACTCTATTGATGGAATGGGATGGGCACCAACCAGGAAGCTCAAAGACATAATCTGGGGTCTCAACTCCCTCTTCACTGTAAGTTACACTGAGTTTGTGTATGACATGGTTGAGCTCAGATTTGAGCTCTCTTGCAGTTAAATTATTTTGCCATGAACTGTCCTTCAGAAATCAAAATGTCAGGATCATCATGTAAACTTATTTATAGGTACTTTTCAGCAATTCTTCCTTAAATATTAATTTCTTCATTCTCTTCCATTTTGAGTCATCCTCCTGTCCTTTCCCTTGCTTCTGTTTCTTCCAGTCTCTTTCATCCATCTAATGCCTCTTTCTTTCCACCTTACCTGTCCTTGACCTGCCTTGTTATAGTTCTCTGTAGATTAATCTCTTGTCTGTAATACAACTTTTTCTAGAACATTCATGAATTTTAGCCATGACCTCTTTTTCTGCAAATCTGATCATTTTCCATACTCTCCCCTACCCCCACAATTATTTTCTATATTTGCTTATTTTCTTTACTTCAGCCTTTAGACCAGTTTCATCATGTCTCATTTTCCTTCTTACCATTTATTTAATGCTGTTTCTCCACATACTATTATTGCTGTTACTAGTCCCATTTTAAATAACTACCATTCTTCCAGTGACCCACCTTTGTTCCTTGTTTCTTTTTTCAACAGTCAATCAAAAATAACAGTGGCCTAGAAAATGATGGCACTGTTTTTATCTTTGGTGAATTCTGAAGCATTCAGTACCTGCATGTACACGTGCATGGATGTGTGAACTACAGAAGGAATCCTGAATGTGTTGTTTTAATTTATGTAAGCAAATAAATCTGCAAGGGACTGTATTTGTGTTACAAAAATTAAACTGGTTTGTAGATGTTAAAGCAGTCCTTGAAATTAAGGTACAATTTAGGAATCATCCCTTTATCACAAAGAAACCATTCCAAGACAGGAGACAATGTTGAAGGGAGGTAATTCAGTGACATCACTACTTTCTGTAGTGCTCTTGTTACAGAACTTAACCTAGTGGTAATAATTCTGTTGTTGTTATTTAAATTAGCCAAAGAAATCATTGTATTTCAGCCACACTCCAGTGCTTCCTGGAAGAGCCTGATGTGATGAATCACACATAATGGTGTAGTGGTCAGCCCTCCGCTTCATATTTGTGATGTTTGAATCTTGATTGGATCACTAATTTTTTTTTGTAATTGTCCTCAGTCCCAGCACATTTGCTGGGTCACTACTTAAAATTGTTCATGGCCACTTTGTTAAAACCAGAAATAGTTACGTACAGTGATCTAGATAGAGTGTCTACTCAGATCAGTGTTCATAATTTAGGAAGGTGACACAACATCATAAGGTGAAAAAGAAACAATGTGATAGATGCTTGTAAATTATATGAATATTCATTTAATTTGCATTTGGTTAAGAAAAGATTACAGCAGTTTCCTCTAGGAATCTGGAACCGCATGGAGACTCTATGTTCCACCACATGCATTTCTCTTAGAGGATCAAAGCTTGTAAATAATGAACAAAATGTCACATTAAGGGAGGTGCAGTTAACCCTTTCCAGTCATTGCGTTTAGAAAAATTTCTGCAGCCAGGTCATCAGTAGTTTTTAAATGCCTGCCGAACCACTCAGTGAACTGTTTTGCCCAAAAAGTTGGTGCAAAAAGGGCATAAATTTAAGAAGCCAAATGTGTACTTACATTTTCGATTGTCCAATTCTTGGGCCAACTCAACACTGCTGTAGCATCTGACAATGAAATGGTGATAGTATGGTGATAGTCTTCAGTACCAGACACAATGAGTCATAGTCTGTCCATCAAGGAAAAAACTATTCTTGAATCTTAATAGTTTGCATCCTGTTGTGTGTCTCACATAAGATATAAAGCATACAAGAATATACCATCTACACAACAACACTCTGTATTTTAAAACAAAGAAGACTCTACTGTATCGACATTTGTTTTATTAAAGCTTTTATGGATGCGACACATTTCGGCACCTATATCAGGCCATCATCAGGTGTACAGTGTTCGGCTTTAAGCTGCTGAACTGCATCCAATTATCATTCTATTCTTGAAATGAACAGTTTTTCAGAATATGGTAAGTTACATAGTTTGCCTGTAAATATTCCATAATTTGGAATTATGCTCTAAATGTAACAGGTTTCACATTCAGCTAATACAAATAATCTGATGACCCACTTCATTGTTTTTTTTATTATTTATTATAAGTTTTGAAAATTATTTTGTGCTTTAACCTAACTGTTGATTCATCTATTACAATGTTTCTTCCAGGCACAACATTTTTTCTGAAATTGTTTCTCTATATGTTTATCACCCCATGTAGTTTCTTGTGTTTCTGATGGCCTGATTACTTTATTCAGTGGCATCATTGCCCATTGTCATGTCTTCCCACCCACCAACACACAGTAACACTTGTTTGCTGTTACTCTCACTTCCCCACATTTTGTTGCTTGAGTCTTCAGTCACAGTTTCTCCTTCAATTTTCAAATTAATCTCATCATCATTGTCAATATCGGGTTCTTCACTTAACATATCACTACTAGATTCTTCACCTGCAGCACACAAGGGATTATATCTAGTTTCTTCAATCCAGAGTGCTGTGGTTCAGCTGAACGTAAAAGCATGCTACTAACACATGACATGCCATAATATATAAATGGCATTGGTTCATCCAGAAGTTCAAATTTTGACTTCCAGATGGCAGAAGGTGGCAGACAAAACATTCATGCACATGTTGGTATAGTCTACAGTGCAAACTAGTGACATGTGATTGAAATATGACCGCAGAAGCATGAAACAAACTTTGTTTATAGTATATCAACATTTTTCCATGGAAGCACGGTCACCATGTTGATTATATATTGACGTTTGACTGGAAAGGGTTAATTTAATTGTGCTTTATAAAGTACATTACTTATGTTTGTCCCTAGGTTTTTGTAGCTTGTGTCTAATGTGTAACTTCAGCATTCAGGGTTTAGCTGCATGATATGTTAGCTGTTCCATTTTATTCTACATTGTGGTTACCATCTTCAGGGTGAATGGAGATAGGAGAAGGAAGTGGGCCCAAGATCTTGCAGTGGAAGTTGAGGTAGGGGTGTAAAGCATGATGCTCAGTAAAGGGAAAGGATTTATGGTTAGGAAAAGGTGTCAAGGAAGATGTGAAAGCAGACTTCACTCACTTTATATCCATCTTCACAGTTAAGTTGTGAGGGGAGTTTGACTGTTTTGGTGGCTTCCCTGATATTGCATGGGAGGTTAAGTGTGTATGATTGCTAGGGCTTCACTTACATCAAAGCTGATGCTGTGTTTGGTGTCAGTGAAGTGTTCAGCTGATCACTGTTTTTCTGGTCTGATGTTTGTAACATGTTCTTATATTCTAGGGGAGTTGTAATGGCTGGTTTGACCAGTATACATTTTGTGTCCAGTCCCCTCCCTTTTGAAGCACCATGCTACACACCCCCACTCGCTTACTGTGCATTAGTACACTTCTTCCTTCATTCACTGTGAAGACAGCAACTGAAACAGCCTCAGTGTATGCTGCAGCTAAACCCATAAACTGGTGTCCCACCTTACATTACTTATATTAGCACTAAATAAGAAATAATGGGAAATGAATAAGTTCCAAAGGGTATGGAAGTATACATTTATGACCATCTTAAGGTACTACAACAATAGTGTGCAACTGGGGAAAACCATGAACCCTGAGTCATTGGGTGTCTGGGCTGAGATATGAACCATGTTCATACCTGCATATGATGAAGTTGTGTTAGCCAGTTCACTGTAACACTTGACGCTTCTTCCATTGTTAGACAGTAAATTGTGAATCAAATTTATATCAGGCTGTCCCCTGGAATATAATATTAACGTCATAGTGGACATTTTATTTAATAAACCTATGCCCACAAACATGTTCAGACAATATTGTTTCCCAAGAATGTGTTTATAAATTACAAGGAATACTTTCTTATTAAGATTAAAGGCTTTATTGGTGTATTTGTATTTCATAATTAATGGGTTTCCTGTCCAAATTGCAGGACCTATTGAATTTTGATGATCCCCTGAACATTGAAGCGGCAGAACTTTACCTCAAGGATAAAGAAGCCTTCCAGAGCACAGTACGAGAATATGTAACACAGTACGCCAAGAGATGAGATAATTGTTACGTATTATTCAAAATTCTTTAGGTTCCTAACTGCTGATTGCTGGCATCTGACATAATTTGTCTCCAGATAAGTTTTATACTGGTTTGCTTTTAAAATTAAGACAAATTGGAGATGGTTAATGTCCATGTTAGGAAATGATATTAATCAGACAACAAGGGAAGAAAGTAAAAATTATACCCACGAGGTCATTCTTCTCATTTCTTCCAGTAATGAATCTGAGTATGATGTGATTGGAAACATGCAGTAGGCTATGTCATACTGGGACCAGTGGTCCACAGACATTATTAAAGCATGAACCCCTTATATAAAAGTCACTCTGTAAACCTACATGCAAATCTGCATTTTTGTTCCTCTGAGAAGCTCTGCCTTGTATGTCCCTTTCTCTTTCAATAGTGCACTTTACCTGGCCCATCCCTATACAGTTAAATCTGTATATGTTGTTTCACACTCATTTCCTTTCTGATTCAGCTGGAACATTTTATAGAAAAAAACACTTTATGAAACAAATAAATAGGAGAAAAATGCTGTATTATTATTATTATTATTGTTGTTGTTATTATTATTATTTTGTGTGAATTTGCATAAAATTGATATAGATAATTGAGAGGGAGGAGGGGGTGAATTGTCCGAATCATTTTGGGTCCCTTCAAGTGGCTTGCAGGCCCTTGTTTTGGAGCCACTGGTTAGATGTGTTTTGCATACAATGTACAAAACAATAACACTTGAAATTGAAAGCACACATTGATTGGAAGTAGGTTCTTCAAACTCCCTGCCTCAAAAATAACAGAATTGTAGTACATTTCTAACTGTAACACCATTTCTAGTGCTCTGCAGTTCCTCACTGAACTGTATGTTGCAGCACTTTTAACCAGACATTTCATTGTAACATAGTAAGCCTTATGTTAACACATGAAGAAGTATGGCTGGTTCTGGTCTTGTATGATTTTGTATATTACAGAATGTATTTTTTAAATGTAAATAATATTTCCAGATCCTTACTAGGACCCTAGTCAGATTTTAGATCTTTTATTTGTAACATATTCCATGGCTCAACACTGGCTCATAGTACCTTTATATTGTTGCTACAGATTGTTTTGTAAAAACTGAACTTTCAGGAGTGACCTCCCAGATTAATGGAAGCAGAAAATGTGGATAATCAAATGGTCTGCACATATCTTGCACATATTTGTATAAAATACAAGTGGCATGCAATAGAAGGCCAAGCTGTAAGCACTAGCCAGTTTGGATTTTCACAGGTTAGCAAAACCTGCCTTATTTATAATTAGCTTACATTTTATTATGAATACTTTGGGGGAGTTCAACAGATGAAAGTTACAAAATGTAAGAATTAGGTAATACTGTGAAGTAAAATGGAGGCTGTAGCACTTGCACTCAACAGCCTGAAAGACATTCTGCTTACCTACTGAGTCAAGTGGCTCAGTGCTACAGCACCAAATATCGCCCCATGGCTGTTAGCACTTCCACCTTATATCAGGAGCTCTCAGGTTTGAATATTGACCCAGTTACTGACTGTCTTGAGATTCTAGAGGTTTCTTTATCCTCTCCATGCAGGTGCTGAAGTAGTAACTTAAAATGGTCCATGACTGGTTCCCTCCAGTCCAGTTGCAGTTATCCTACTGTGCAGCGCATAAAACCTCTGAATTATAGTTTTCCCTTCTATCTAGGCCAGTGCCAGGGTGGGGCTTTAAAAACAGGCCATGACCAATTCCTTTCTGATTTACAGTCTTACTAATCAGAGATGTTAAATCAAGTAACAGATAGCTTGAAGCAGACTGATGTAGCAGTAGTGCTCTATCCAGGATATACTTGGTACATCGCTGATGGGTTTCTCAGCGTCTCAAACAAATCTCAGGACAGAACCTGCAGATAATCCATAATTGCTTCAAATCGATACCTGTCTGCCATGTTGCTTGAAATGGCATAATTAACCCCTTGCATTGTAATACTCAGACCTGTAAGGTAAGTGCTGTCCATTCTGCCAACACAGAGGAAAACCAGCAATTTTTGTTAAATGGATGGGGTGGTATGGACTGGATTGATCTGGCTCAAGATAGGGATAAGTGGGGGGCACCTGTGAACATGGTAATGAAAATTCAGGTTCTGTAAACTGTTGTGAAATTCTTGAATGGCTGAGCAACTGGTAGTTTCTCAAGAAGGGCTCAGCGCCATGGAGTTAGTTAACCTAACCTTTATATTTTTAATTGTTGCCAACAGAAGGCAATTTGATCATCCTGACAGATTTTGAGATAGACTCCTAGTATCAAATTACATTGACATTTATTTTGCATGCTAGTATTTCCTTCATGTGACCTCTCCTTAAGGGCATAACACAGATCTGGCCAGTCTGTCACATAGTATAGAGAGCTCTGGCAGGGAATCAGGCTTAAGGGAATTACAGTGACAGACACAAAATGTGCAGATTAGGGAATCTTTGAAATTTACAAATCAAACTGTTGCCTGATCTCCCAGTGTTCAGTATTTTTCTGCTTGGAATACTGCACATACACCTGCCTTCTTGGCCTACATTGACTTAGCAATTATGCATCTTCATTGCCTGTGCCACAAATAACATGCAACTCTAGATCACAGTCCTCAGTATCTAACTGCAGTAGCAAGCACCAGTATTTCAGTTCTTTCCAAATATCTGGCACATTCTTGTTTGTTACACAGGAGAAAATGGCCACACATTTAAAGCTGTTTCCTTCCTTAAACACTATGCCATGGTAGTGTTTGGGAACACAGACTTAAGTGTTTTACATTCTGTAGAGCAACTAAATGGAATGTTCATTTTCACTCTAGAGTCCAATTTCCATATGAGGTAGGAAGTTGCACTCGACCCCAAAGCTAATCTGGTAGTGCTAAAGAGAAAAATCACGGTCCTTGCTTGGAATTGAGTCTGTTTGTCCAGCCTGTAGCCAGTCATTTTACTGATTCAGCTATCCTCTGGTACTTCCCCATCTCTGAAGAAGTTCTGTTAGGCTAGGAGTATCTGTTGTGACTGATGCCTGCAGCCTTTTGGTCTCTGCTTTAATAATTGTGGGAGCACTTCTGTGCCAGACTGCTGGATGTAATAATAGGATGATGGTTGATAGAAGATACCCACAGCTTAGTTAAGGCTCTGAATCATGATCACGTTAGGTGAAATGCTCATGTACAAAACATTTATCTTTGTCAGTGGTGAAGGAAGATAAAAAAAGTGTGCATAATGAATCTGGTCAGGCTCATACTTGAGACCTTTTGTATAGAGGCCATACTTTACACAGGCAGATATCCTGATCAAGAAAATCTTAGTGTGGACAGTGTTTCTTATGAGAAATATGAATTTCTATTATTTCTTACTGAAAACCGTCACAACACAACAACAATCAATAATATGTGTAAGTAGCTCTAGGAGATGTTTTTGTTACATGTTTCGGTCTTCAGGCCATCATCAGGCAAATACATTAAACTTTTTTATTGAATTTCATGTCAAATATAGGATACAGTGCTAAACTCCCAAGTGTATACAACGGTATAAAATGATATGAGTGAATATAAAATATAAATTACGAAGTCTTAAAATAACCAGTTACATAGTCAAAAGTATAGTTAGAAGTTGTATCTGTGATGGTATTTGGAAGTTGGCAGTTGTAATTGTAATATATGTAATGTTTATACGGACATATTATATACACAATGGCTGATGTGGTGTTTGGAGGCCCGTTGTTATGTTGTATGTTATTTAATATTTGATACTATTTGATGGGCAACTCCACTGTGTAAATGTCTGATCTGATGGAGGGATAGATTACAACTTGAAATTTGAAAATGATGTGCTGAGAAGCATGTGTGAAAGTTAATACTGGATGGAATTTTGTAAACTTAAATGTATCTTTTATGTTGCTTCTGTCATCATTATTCATACTGTGAAGTACAGTCACTTACAAATATGTGAACATTTTAAAAGCATCATACATTCTCACAGTTTAAACAGTTCAGTTAGGCCTAAATATCTGGATAACAAGGTAAAATTCCTTTAAATTATTGCTATATACAAAGCTGAAAAAGAAGTTTTTGTAACAGTTTATACAGTGTTTCCTTTCTTCCTGCTAATGTCTTACCTAGTCATCCTAGATTTAATCATCCTGACAGCATACCAACAACATAATGAGTACAATTTGGAAGGAGGGGGAGGGTCAGTATATGTTACTGCAGCATTGTGCCTTGCTTTCCATTGATTTTGTTAATTATTTTTACAAACCTTTGAATAGAACTAGGAACTTTTTTGATGTCTTACAAGTTGTGCCCTTATTCAGTTCATTCAGTATTTTCCATAACTGTGCCATATTTCTTAGCTGATGATTTTCAGTATTTCTGTAATGTGGTGTATTTTTTTGTATAAAATGGCCTTTAGGTTTTATTTTTCCTAAATCAGAACAGAAGTTCAATATTTGAGTTTCGTTAATTCTTGGTACCTGTATGATTAGACAAAAATTTCACCACAGAGAACTACTACATACATTTACTTTTACACCCCAGCCCACCCCAAAGCAATAGTAGACAGAATGGCCACTAGAAGCAATCCTCCACAAAGGACATAAACAGAAATGCTGCATAATAACATGAAGATGTGATGAACACCAAACCAGCTTCATAACCACATCTTGTAGGGAGTTTCCCTTTATGTTGTTTTAACATAATTTTTTTATCATAATCTAAACTCTGAAGTGCATTTAGTATTATGTGGGATCCAACCAATTGTAACTATCAAAGAAAATGTTTCTTACTAGCACTGTAGTTGTTATGTAGGCCATTGCAATATGTGTATTTCCTCAGGAATCACCTGATGATGGCCTGTCTAAGCTGAAACATGTTGTGAACTGATAGTAAAAAACATTTGTTTGCGTGACAGGAACCTCTTCATTTTCATTTGTAAGCACAAACAAAATGCAACAGTTCAAGACCAGTTTGAAATAAAATAATATGAAAAAATATTTCCTGCCAAGTGGTTTGATCATGGAGAGCAGACAAACCATGAATGCAGTATGATTGGCCAGTAATGTATGACAGATGCCTTTTCATACATGGAGACTCAAGGAAATCATTAGTGTTAATGAAGAATAAAACAAGAACTTGTGATTCCTAAAATGGACAAAAGAAGTATACAGTATATTGTTAATGTAGTATGATCCCACATAACATCTACTGACCTGACTTCTACTCTGATGAAGGCATCAAATATGCATGTAAAAGTCTGCCATGTAAAATATTAGATCTCTTGTCTTTAAAGTTTTGTACCTCGTATGAATTAATTTTTGTACAAGAGTCTTGAGTGTAGAACATGAATTTCATCGTCATTATCATAGATGAAGGTGTCTTCTGTACCGGTTTCTTTAATCTAAGAAATCTAACGTTTAGTTCCATGGTGTATTCTACTACAAAATTATTTCTTATACAGATGTCCACACTGAAGTAGTCACCTTCAGTAAATGTTTACAAGCTGAATGTGAAATGCTGTTTGAGCTAATTTGATCTAACCTAACAAAATCAAACCTAAATAAGAAGGCACACTGTGGCGGTCAGATATTACCCTGGAACATGTATGGCTGGTGAGCACCTTGACCATTATAAAATGAACTGCGATCAGTGAGTAGTTTGTTGTATATTACTGTGATTGTGTCATCACGATTCTGTCTTGATTTACCATTCAGAAAACATCCTTCCCTCTTTGTTTGATGATATTCAACGTCAGCCCTTCTTTGTGGTTATGTTATGGTTTAAGCTTTCATACATGAATGGAGTGAGACTGCATCCACTTTTCATGTTTCCGTATTATGAATAGTTAACATAATTTTGTTACAGCTTCACATTCATTAAATTTTGATATTTAAAATGAGCACTGGAAAATATATATGGTACTTGTAGTACAAGGTTATTTCACAATGTATTCTGAAGTTATTTACCAACCTCTGAAGGGTAGAATTAAAGTTATTGTAATAGCTCTAAGTTCAGTCAGTATAACAATGGGCTATTGGCTGGATGATGGGATTTGATTCCTTGCAGGGGCAAGAGATCTTTCCCTACTCCACAGCGTCAAGACTAGCTCTGGGGCCCACTCCACCACACTTCTTCATGACATGGTGCTTAATTAAGTGATCACAGGGACAGCTTTACCCTTTCAAATGCAAGTGAACCAGATTGTAATAACCCTTTTTATTCTATTGCATTTTCAGGATTCTGTGTTATAGTTAGGAGTATGTTTAGCATACTTCTCTCTCTTATCCTTGTTAGTGCAGATATTGACTGCATTTATGCCATGTATTGCATTTCCCAGGATGGACCTTAATAGGCTGAAAAAGTAAAATCACTGGATATTCATCAAATTCTGGTAGAAATGATTCAAGCAGGAGGTAAAAGGTAACATTCAAAGATCCAGAAAACTATTCAGTCTATTTGTAAAAGGAAGAGTTACCACAGTGGAAGAGGTCTATTATTGTACATATCTCTGAAGAAAAGTGATAACATTAACTGGTAATTATCATGGAATATCAGTCTTATCAACTTAGTACAAAATTTTGTGCAGCATTGTTCTCAAGGTTAGCTGTGTACATAGAAAGAATTTCTGAGGATCGTCAGTGTGAATTCTGATATAACATGACAATGAAACTTTAAATTTCAAATGAGAGAGAAACGCAGTAACACCATGAAAACAGTAGATGTTTTATCTGCAATTACCACGTAACTTGCCAATATAATGCGCCATTTGTGTGGTGTGACAGAATGACGACTGAAGGTTCTACTTCCTCACATTTTTTTTTGTCTTCATTACTCTTGTAATAAGTTATCCACTTCAGCAAGGACATTTCATAGTTAAATCCTTCATGAGAGACAAAACTTTCAGGAAGGACACTCATAAATGCCACAAGGAGCTCTTACAAAGTCATGTGCATGAAACCTTGTCAAAAATGGGGGATCTTGGGTTCCATTTGAGACAAAAGACATTCCAAGTGGAATGTGTTAAATGAGTAAGTTCAAGACATTCACACAGTAAGAGAGCAGTCCTCACAAGTCATGAAGAGGCTTAGCACAAGAAACTGACGTTTCACTGGGAATTGCATGTAATGGTTGTGCATAAGTTTAAACCAGATTATGCAACAAGAGTTCAGTTTTGTAACTGGTCACTGCAAAATGTGCATGATGGGTTTATAGACTTGAACTGTTATAATTAACAGGTTCAGTTTTTATTTAATAGTCATATCATTATGCAAAATATGCAGATACGGAGTGAATAAAATTGTCATGACATTAAACGCAGTATTACACAGCGTAAAAGTAAGTGTGCTGCGTGTGCATGGCAGATCATTGGCCCAGTATTGTTTCAGCACACACTCAATTCAGACCAGTATATGAGTAAAACACTGAATCCCTTCTTGTACCATCACCTAAAGAAAGGCAAATATCTTTATTTCCAGCAAGGTAATGCTGTAGCACATACTGCTCACATGTCCATGGCCATTGTACAGGTGTTTTAGAGGACCTTAATCAGTAAGGACTACAATGTCTTAGAATCTCTGATTATAGTTACATGTGGTGGAACATGAAGTGTACAAGAATAATGACCACGCTGCCAAAGCTCTGCATATTGATGTTTCTGAAGATGAGCTTCAGAAAGTGTCATAAAATTTATTTACAGGCCATGTGACATGCTAGAAAGTATAAGAGATGCACTTCCAGCAGTTCTTATAAAATATAAGCCTGTGTCGCTTCGTGGAATTGAATCCCGATGAGGTCATTGGATTTTTTTCAATTTACCTAATCCTTCCAGCCGCACTATGGCCCTGGGGTTGACTCAGCCTCTAACAGAAATCAGTACCAGGAATATTCTTGGGGGTAAAGGGCGGCCGGTGTGTAGGGCTGACAACCTTACCGTGATCTGTGAGCCGATTGTCTAGAAAATGTGAGAATCTCAACATCTCACAACCCTAAGGGCCTCCAAGACCTGTTACAGGGATACATTTACTTTACTTTTACTTTGTGTCGCTTTTTACAGTAATCAGTTACAAAATGCTATAATAAAGACTGATAAGACAGTCAGCACCACATATGGGGAAAATCCTATACTGTTGCCTTTATGGTTACACAGTAAATTACTGCTGTGCTATACCATGTAGCATGTCTCCATCTCAACCTAATAATCTGTATACAAATACATTATATAATAAATGCATAAATAAATTAATATTGTATCTGCCTCCCACCTTTGCCTTCTCTTGTTACCAACCTGATCAAGACATTGCAGTTTGGAGCTGAAAATTCAGTGTGCAATTTCTTGATTATCTCCTCCACATTTACCCTTTAAAGATGCAGTAAGGAAGATAACATGTGTTGGATTGGAAGAGATGTTAATGCACCCAGAAGATGGATTTAATTCTGCAGTTCTCTATACTCCTTTTGTCAAAATGTTCATATTATACATATTTTCTTTTACTTGGCAGAATGACACACAGAATCAAACCTCCAGAAAGATTTATACGTAAATTCTGGAATTTCACCAGCAGTTGGCACTTTTATATAAAATTAAACTCAGCATGTGTTCCAATGTTTTCAACCATTGTGCTGTTACATTTTGAATTCAAGTGAGTATCTACACATTTCAAGTTTCATTTTCTGGGTCATGACACCATGTATTCATGTGCAGATACCAACATTTCAGAGGAACATCTCCAGCTTAAGAATTGAAATTGTTACAGCTATATAAGCAAGTTGCATGGCCCCACTTTCCTGGACCAGGCTCCATTTCCATTCCTCCTGTCATGGGTCTGAGTGACCACCATATGCATTAATTCATCTACTGGGTTGAAAGTAATGAATAAAAAACATGCATAATGATTATAAAATTATCAAAATTAATTGATACAGAACGCCAATAATGAGCAAACATCTATCTTATACCAGTGTAATGCAAGTGAGAATTAACTAGCTTCACTCTTGTCCTGTGAAAACTAAACAAAGACACTATGAAGGAAAAGTAAAATGAATTAATTAAATTAACATAACTTACCATATCAGTGTATTCTCTGGTCCTAAATTTAGCCCATAGACTTTGTATAATAATCAGACTTACCACCATGCAATATGCAATGCATTATTATCTTAATATATTCAGCTTTTATTAACACAGCCTGAAGACTGTACAACACATTCAAACAAATGGCACTAATATCATATTTGTCATGAAAATATTACCTGCATAATACATTAGTTCGTATATAAACACACGATATTTATGTATGTATATATGTGTGTGTACATATATAGAGTATTTGTTTATATGCTTATATATTCTGAAGGCACTTCCATATAAAAAAATTGCCAGGAAAGGCAGTATATTATATACAAGGATTGTCAGCTTTTCTATAAAAATCTTATCAATTTCCACACTTGCACCATTTTGTTGTTCTAAAATATTACACCTCTCAAACACAACAACAAATCACACAACAGTTTGCTTCCTGAAATCCTGAAATCTAGCACTGGTATTGTGGGAGGCAAAGACATGTCTTCTAGCCTGTTACACAGTCATGTTCTACAAAATTTATGGGTTTACATTAAAATGGAAATAAGTTTCAGTGAAACAAGAAGACCAGTAAAAATAACTGAAGGACAAAGTGGAAAATTTTAACTATGACCTATACAGTTCAGCGGTTTGTGTATAAACACACAGGTCCACTTTTACAAATGTGGTGGGACTAAAGAAAATTAATAATTTCCACAAATTTGTGTTGAGATTTCATTTATAGAATGGGTAACTGATTAAATTAACATTACTCTCATATAAGAATGTTAAAAGTGGTTTGTTAATTAAACTGTTTCATATTTCTTCTTTATCCAAACTGTTTAACACAGCGTTCAAATTTATGTGTGAACTTAAATATTTATTCAACATTGTAGCCCTTTTATGTTTAGTTCATATTCTTTACAAGTATTTTAACATAAAAATAAAACGTCTCTCCCAATACTGAGTCTTTAACTCATGGGCACAGTGAAAAGCCCAACTATGAATGTCACTTTGTGACTCCTTGACCTCAGTCATATAATAATTTGAACATAACACTCAGGCCACATGATGTCATTTAATTTGGACACATGCATTAAAGGCTGAGTTTTAAATCTTTTACTGCAAATTTTGCAGTCATCTTATATAAAATATTTTCTTTCACAACAGTATGAAAACATAACATTCTGTTACTGCTCTATGTTGAAGTCTTTATAAAGCATACCAACCAGTCTGTTGTATAACAGTTTTTACATTCTTGTGTACTGCAGGTTTCATAACACATTATTAACAATATACTCTTATATGATAACAATTACAACAGAAATATTGAAGTTGGATAATGAGAGCATTTATTTCAGTAATCTACTACTAATCTGGCATTCTTTCTTAATCTCATCACCAATTCCAGGCTAGCCTCTTACTGGGTGATAATTACCATTATAATTAATTTTTTCATGTTCTAATATTTTGGATTACTGAAAAGGTATGGTGTTGGTGTGCACCTGAATGATAAACTGAACTGTGCATCATAAGCACTTTGCATATTGACACAGAGTTGTTAGGGGCAAGAAGTGCATGTCTAGGTTTACATGGAGAGTTGACACTATAATTTCTACTGCCTTCAGAATATCTAGTCTTCAGTGCACAATATAAGTAAAATTATCTGAAGAACAAACACAATTTAATATTAAAGAACAGGATAGATATGCAAAGTTTCAGCAGAGCCATGGAATTTTGGTGACTTAAAATAAAGATTTCAGTACATTAATTCTGTGCAATACAGGCATCCACCCACACATGCACAGACATACACAAATTTGTGCCCTGAATTTTATATTATTTACTTCATATATTATGAATAAATAAATCTTAAAATAATACAGTGGCCATAAATTAACTCCAGAGTTTCAGAGGGCTATATTTTCTTAACCATTTCACACACACACACACAGACACATAAAAAAACAAACAAATTTAGGGTTCACTCAGAAATGTTCAGTCAGTAAATTTCCATGTACACTCCTTTTGTGACATGCCATATAAGATGAAGAACCTATAACTCCCACTAATGATAGGTATCTAACCGAAATATTTCAGCCCATACACATCTAAACATCTCTGGAGTTACATTTTCAACAGCTGAAATCAGTTCTTAAGAGCCTAGTACCTCCTGAAAGGAAACATCACAGGTTACCAAATCTGAGGATACTGGAAGCCAAGTGATCAGGATCCAATCCCCAAAAGACCTTTTACTGAATGCATCATGAATAATGTTGCTCTAATGGAGCAGTGCGTCATTCTGCTGAAAATTTTCAGTGCTGTTTTCTTTACGTTGTAGAAGGGCAACATTCTTCAGCATATCAAGATAAATATTTCCACTAATCATGGAGTCAACAAAGTAATAAAATATCCTACACCCTTGATATGAAGTAGACTGCACCTGACTGACATGAATTTTCAACTCAGGAACACGATTATTTTGCAAGTAGATACTATAGGGTTCTGATGATGGTGTATAACACATAAAGATACTGGGTTTTCGGACTTAGTCCATCGTCCGGATTTGAAATAACTAAAAACACAACATTTCGGGAATTGGATCTGTTTCGTCCTCAGGTGAGGGAAGACACCTACTCTGTTGGGGCTCTTAGAAAGAGCTAGCCAGTGATTGACTTTTAAACGAAGCAAGCAGTTACGTGGTTCGAAGACATGACTATTTTTGTGAAAAAGAATTAAGAAATTTGTGCATGTAGGAAGCAAGTGGTAGTATATGAGGGAGGTCAAGGTAACAAATTTGTATACATCTGGTGGTAGGTGGGTAAGACATTGGAGTAGTATTGGGAAGGTACCGGGTTCGAGAGTACGGTGTCTTGACAATAGAAATTGAAAAGTGAATAAATAAATACGATTTTTCTGAAGCTATAAACCAAGTCGTGTAATATGAAGAGGATCGCAGAAAACGGTAGCAAAGATGTTCTGGTCTAGAGGTAAGGCACCTGCGTTGCAAACAGAAGTTCCGTGGTTCGAGACTCAGAGGATTATTGTAATGAGATTTTTTTCTGGAATTATATAGCAAGATGTAGCATAAGAGGAAGATTAAAGGTAAAAAATTTCTGTGGCATTGGTGGCGTATTGGCGCTTAATTAGCTTGGTCTCAAATGATTAAATAGCTGCATGATATCTTGCCAGTGGTCTCTTTCTTTCTGGCTTTACCACCAATATCCTCTATGCATTCCTCGTATCCCCATTCATGTTACATGCCGTGCCAACCTCATCTTCCTTTACTTGATCATTCTAATCATTCTCTTTCTACCGTATTTAAAAAGGAACTTGCTTTAAGAGAATTATGGAACTTAAAGTAAGGTAAAATGGTAATATTTTCTCTGTGCTTAATTAATTAAGCGTAACGCTATAAAGACGTAGGAGGAGTAGAAATGTAGTTCCGCCAGCTCCGTAAGTAAGTAAGAAAGTGAACGACGTGGCCTCTCCGAAATATTAAATGATTACACTATTACAGACTATATAGAAAGTTTCTGTACATGTCTATGTATGACACATGGAGACGACCCTCTACATGGATATACACGTATATCGGCCGATATACATGGTGTTCTAGGTGCTTGGTGCCATACTTCAGGAGCATACTGAGGGTTCCCTATAGAACAACTTTGAAGTAAGAACCCATGTCCGCAAACGTAAAATATCAGCGCTATGGCGGCATTTAATATCATTTTGTTTAAACTTGGCGCCTCAATGTCGAAGAGCATGCATAGGCATATTACCACCTCCAAACTCACCTACTAGAGTAAATGTTGGAATTGGCGCCCTCCATTTTCAATGCATGCGTTGCAGCGACGAAGAAACTTTCGCGCACCCTTTCAAATAGCCCAGATGTCTCACGGATCGCATCACATGTAACAAGTATTCCAGCCAACAGCTCGAATTCATTATCCACAGACGTGTCGTAGATCAGGCTTTTCACATGGCCCCAGACGAAATAGTCCAGAGGTGTCAAGTCTGGGGATCAGGGTGGCCAAGGCACTGGACCTCCTCTTCCTATCAAATGACCATGAAAAGCAGCATCCAGGTAGTCTCGTGATACAATGCTGAAGTGTGCCGGCGCTCCGTCATTCTGTATCCACATTTGCCTACGCACAATCACTGGCACGTCTTCTAGCGAAGCCAGAAGGATACATTCCAGGAACACCTTGTAAAAGGGCCCATTGAGTCGCGGTGGTAGGAGGAAAGGCCCACTCAAGTGATCGCCGATGATGCCCGCCCAGACATTGACAGAAAACTGCGCCTGGTGGTAACCAACTACAGTAACGTTGGGGTTTTCGTCAGCCCAAACGTGGCTGTTTCAACAGCTGAATCAGCCATCCCTTGTAAACTGCGCTTCATCTGTGAATAACACGTGATTCAGGAAGTAGGGCTGATGTAAACACTGGTTCAGTATCCACTGACAAAATTGAACTCGTACTATGAAGTCAGCTGGACCTACATCGTGTACTCGAGTTGGATGATACGGATAAAGTTGTTGGCCATGCAGGATCCTCCAAACACTTGATTTTGATGTCCCCACAATCTTGGCAATGGCACGAGTGCTTGTGGATGGCTGTTCCTCTATGCAATGCAGTTCGACATCGAGGCGGCAAGTTTAAATGAAATGATTTTAAATGCTGCCCTATATGCATACACGTATATGGTATACATAGTTCTATCTATATATACTTTTATACCATTTTCTTTGCTGGCCTGTAAGATCATTTCTATGTATTTATATTCTTACCCAACAAATTATGTGATATGTTTAAATAGATGGAACTCTGTACAATATTTAAAAAATCACATTCCAATAAAGTTTCAGAGTCCAGTTGCTGTAATATTACCACGAGTCTTTTCTCAATGTCATACTGTGGCAGCCATCTGTCTCTCTGAACAAGAACAAAAGTTGAACTCTATGCCACATCACAGGAATTTAACAAGGGAGAAGTTGTATACCAAATATAAAGTTACTCAGAACTCAGCGTGTTTTGAAATATTGAATACCTGTGATTTGAAGTTCACTTGCAGAAACCATCACCTGCAAACAGGATTGAATACTGGATCATCCACAAGATATAAGATCTAAAACGAAAATCTGTACCATGGGTCTTAATGCATAATGTAAAATGTAACTGAATTCTGGAATATAATTTCATAAAATATCAGGTCCTGATTTCATCTTGAACCTGACATTAAAAAATCTTGCACTGCAGTTGCTGCAGCATTTTATATTTGAGAATTTGATCCTTATGCATTGTTATTACTTCTAGTAATAGTTAGTAAATAGTAATAGTAAATGTCAGTTGTAGTAAGGCTGATTGTGTAACTGTTCTGGTTAAACTGCAGAGGCTATTTAGCATTGACTGAGATGAAAGAGTTAGCACTCATGTCCACCAGAAGATGATCAGAAAGCAGCTGTTGTCTACTTCAAGGTCCACAGGATTCAAATCATTTAATTGGGTGGACTTAGGAAAACCATAGAAATCCTCAATGAGGATAGAGAGTGTGTTAGCTGAGAATTGAACCAAGTATCTTATCATTCATATGCAGGGTTTGATAAAAATTATAGAAAATCTCTTTCAAGAAAACTAGTGTCCTGCCATAAATTTGACTTGGGTCTGTCCTATATATATATATATATATACACATCACAATTTCATATTTTGAGATTGGCTGAAATGTCTAATAAGGACAATAATTTGTCAGCAGAATTCAAAGCCTTACATCCCCAATGAAGAACACTTTGTCCATTCAGAGGGTGAAAGGCACATTTGTGAATGTGAAAAGTAAAGTGCTAGTTTTTGTTGACTTCTTCTCAAGACATCCCTCAAATAAAATCCAATATATGCTACTGGAGATGTACTAATTCCTATGTTAAATGTGCTTGAGAAGCAGTTTGAATGTGGCACAACTTGAGTGCTTTCTGGGATGGACATACAATCATATCCTTCACCATCACATTTCTTTGCTTATGGGTGGAGCCTGAAATGCAAGATGCTAAAGGCTTACATCTGACAGTAAATAGTTTTTGCAAACATATTTCTAATAGCAACACACACATACAGAACTTTATACACAGCAGATAATCTGCTCATAAGTACTGTACTAGCATTCTTGATGGATATGGGCAAAGGATTCATAAACAGTGCAACTACAATAGTACCAGACCCTGAAACTGTCTGCAACAGTTGCATCTGAGGGTGTATTTAGAGCAGGGCTAAGCAATTATTTTTTCTTGGGGTTATTTTGAAGCAAATCAGGGCTTGAAAGCTACACCAACTGAACACAGACATAAAAAAGACCTTATTAATGATTATTTCAAGCAGAATATTCTAAACTCTGATTTATGTCCACATGGTGCTAAGATAGGTATTGAACCTAATCTGGAATGGTCCCCACTCAATTCTCTCACACACAGTTTGAGGCATAGCACCAAAGCATCTGCATATTCACAATCCTATCATAACATCTGATACTGAAAAAACACAGGTTTCAAGAAGCACTTCTAAGCGAGCAACTGTCATAAATATATCAACAGGTGTTGGCAGAGCAACCCATTTGTAGGATTAGTAGTACCACCTGTAACCAGCACATGCAGCATTCTGTTGGAACTCTGTGTAGCATCATTACAATTTTACTGTACAGAAGGAAGTGTGCATACCAGGCACCTGAAAATTTCTATCAAAATCTAATTTTTTAATTATTTATTTATTGTTTATTTGCATTGCTTAAATTGTAAGGCTGATTAAAAATTCATAAAGGGATAGGTTATTAAGTATATTTGAACATTACCACATGTCAGATTGTAGAATGTTTTCATGATCACTCTCAGCCTAAGAACTACATTTTGCAGACTATTACAGATAAATTCCTTTAAGATCCACTGAATTGAAAATAAGCTGTCACAGATTTTAAAATTTTATAAACATTTTACTATGCCTAACATCCTAACAAAGTAGACATTCATCCCCTTATCATGGTTAATAAAATAAAACAGGATGACGATGTCAGGATACAGCAAGTTAGATGTCACAGCAGAGGATTAAAATCATTTTGAGTCCATAATTTGACTGATCATAATCTAATGGAATGAAACAAATAGCTTGAAATGATTAATCGTACAACACATATCTTTGTATTCTGCACAAACATAACATTAATTAATGTCATGGCAGTGTGGTCAGAAATACACGCTGACTGCCATACTTCTGGTGAAAGAGTCCCCATTGGGAGGATCCTTGGTGACCTCTGAGCCTCTGTGGACATAATAGTAATGAAAAGAGAAGTCCTTGCCCCTTCATGGAATTAAAGCACCATCATCTGGTTCACAGCCAGTCACTCTACTGGCTAAGCTTTGCAGCTCATTCCCTCTCAGTACTAAACTCAGTTTACCTGCTATGGTTATTATAAAACTTGGTGTCTACACGTTTGCTTTCTGTTCATTGCAAACAGTGACAGAATTACAGAATTATAAATCCCACCAATGATATAGAGTTCAACCTCAACTTACAAATAGCTTATGTTCCAAAATTCCTTTCATCAGTTGAGTCATTCTGAAGTTGAGACAATACACCTCTTAAGAAATAATTCAATTAGCAGTAGTTGGGTACCCAAGTTTATGAAATAGTCTATTAAACCTATAATATTACATGCAGTTTACTTTGTAAATGAATATTAAAGAGCACATTATACATCCACAGACAAGCAGAGACAACTGAATAAATCAGAATAAAAATGAACAGTTACAATTTATTTACCTTAGCTACAGTTGGACAGTTGGACGTGAGTATGGGTGACTTTAATGATAAGAGGAGGAATGGAGAGCAGATCTCTCAGAGAACTCCTCACTGTCAACAAATGGTAGGGTACCATCAGAGCAGCTGTTGCAACAGCAACTTCAGTGGCCGAGGTAGATGACAAAGGTTCTATTTATGTCGTGTGATATAAGGCATNGAACTTCAGTGGCCGAGGTAGATGGAGAAGAAGAGGTAGATGACAAAGGTTCTATTTATGTCGTGTGATATAAGGCATTAAAGAAGTGTGCACAGCAGACTTCTTTTCCTTCCATGATATATTTCCTTATAACATTGCACGGCAGCTGATATAGCCCTGGAAACTCATGCATATCATGAAGTGTTTGGATCCTGCTTTTCAAAGAGCTCAAGTGCATAATCAAATTTGTTCAGTGCCTCTGCCAATAATCTAATGCCAAAATTTTCTTCTGGAATCTTAGGCCTGTCCTCTGCAACTTCTTCATCTTATATCCTCTGATTCTCACTTTCAAGCTTAATACAACCATCACTGGTAAGAAATGCAACATAAGAATTTTGTAAATCAGTAGCATTATCATCCTCTATTTCTAGATTTAACTGGGTTCCTATACCAAGAGTGACTTTTTCAGAACCCCCCACCCAAGAAAATGACAAATGGTACATGCACTTTTGAAGTGAAACTCATTGTACTGTTCACCTTTTGGATCCATGTCCACTGTTCAAGACTGAATGATAAATTTTAAATGTTAAAATCCTTCCTGAAATCCTACAGGGTTTAAGGCTTGTCCTTTTCTGTGGATTCCATGCTTCAGAGAAGGTCCTATGAGTGTATAAGGGTTTAAATGAGCATATGAAACCCTCATCTGGGGGCTGTAATAAAGAAGTTGGGTGTGGAGGAATACATACAATTTTAATATGAGGATGAAAATCATGTAAATGTTGTGGATGTTCAGGAGCATTGCCATGCAATAGCAAAATTTTAAATAGAATCCCCTTCTTTGCACAAAAAATCTTCACTTGAGACACAAAGGGTTCGAGGAACAAGTTTTTGAAAACCTCTAGTTACCCAAGCCTTTTGTATGCCATCCAAGTCACTGGTAAAGATGCTTTATTTACATTTTTAATTGCCCTAGAGTTTTCAGAATGATCAATAAGCAGCAGTATGAGCCTGAAATCCCTTGCTGGATTATAACCCAGTACAGGGTTCAAGATGTCAGTCCTTAGCAGCTTTAAATCCATGATTTTTTCAGTTTTGGAAATGTAGATTCTTTCTGGCACTTCTTTCCAAAAACAATGTCATGTTTCCTCATCGTTGAAAGTTTGATAAGGCATGTATTCCTCTACTATAAAATGTTGTCAAATGTTATAACAAAATTTTCTGCTGCTATTTAATGAGCACCAGCTACCTCACTGTTCACTTTTACGTTATGTAAATGTGTGCCTAGTCTAAATTGCATAAACCACAAATGACTTGCATGGAAAGGCAGTGCATCATCTCAAAATTAAGCTGCTCTGAAATATTCATACAGACTCACAGCTGTCTCTCGAATAACGGTTGGGGTCAGAGTGATGCACCTTTGTACTGATCCTCCATTTCCCAACAGCACTACTTCTCTTTTGAGAAATTACTGCTGATTGCAATGGTATAGAAGCTTTTACATGTCCTTTGTCCTTAATAATTATTCCAGTTGTCAACGATTCAGACCAAGAGCACTGCCAGTGTGGAACCTTCTTCATGCTCTTTTATTATGTCCACTTCCTTATCAAAGGTTACTGCTCATATTTTTTTAGGGTTTAGCACCCCATTATCACTTTTCCATTTCTCAGCATTTTTAAGGGCTATTAAGATTCAAAATAATGTTTGACGTAAGTCAGACACAAACAATCACATGCTGCCACTGAGTGGCCATCTCACTGTAGTCTTTCGGTTTCAACCACATCAGTGTACCTCAGTGGATGACTTATTCCACTTGTAGCTCTGAAACGCTTCCCTCCGTCATGCTAGGCAGTGAGCCTCAGTTCACTGTTTGTATATTCCTAGTATGTTCCCCATACTGACATTAAAATTTTAATTATTCATTATGGGAATAAGTTCTTATACATTTGATTTGTTTCATCCTGGTCCATCACACTAACAATATTATAAAAGGCTAATTAATTCTGTCCAGTGTGACTGATGAAGTTTTTTCTCCTATTTAATATTTTATCCTTAACATGTTTCGGTCTTATAGACCATCTTCAGAAGGATATCAATACAACTAGAAACCACTATTACAGTATATTTTGTGAGTGTTAATATATATATACAATGGCATCATAATGGGCACACGGTAGCGTAGCTGCTTGAGGCACTATGCTACAAGCCAGAAGGTTGTGGGTTCAAGTCCCGATGAGGTCATTGGATTTTTTCAATTGACCAAATCCTTCCAGCCGCACCATGGCTCTGGGGTTGGCTCAGCCTTTAATAGAAATGAGTACCAGGAATATTCTTGGGGATAAAGGGCGGTTGGCGTGTAGGGCTGACAACCTTGCTGCCATCTACGAGCCGATTGTCTAGAAAATGTGGGAACCGCAACATCTCAACCCTATGGGCTTCCACGGCCTGTTACAGGGATACCTTTACTTTTACTTTTTTTACTGTGTTACCATAATACAGAGAGCTCAAAGTCTAATGTTCTTAACAACTATAGTGGCTTGTATTAATACGTTAAAATATTTTTGAATTACAATTAGTGTGTTTAAGAAGATTTTGTTAAAATTTTTTAAACCAAATTGCTTCGTGTCCTTTTTATTTCTTCTCTTTGAAGGAAGCCAAGCGTCTACCGCCTTGTGGTTCTGCTGTTTGGAGAACAGGATTATTTAGTGTCGTCCTGTTGATGTTCGAGGTGTGCTGTGTTGTTGTATAACAACAAAATCTTCTTAAACATACTACGTAATTCTAATTTATAAATATTTTAACATATTAGTACAAGCCACTAAAGTTGTTAAAAACAATAGATTTTTTACTCATGGTATTATGATAACATTGTATGTATAATAATGTTGTATTTTAGCGTCCTGTTGCACTGATTTTCATCCATGATATGTATGTAATAGCTTAGCGTAAATAACGAACATGAAGATGGCACCATGTTGCCGAAACATGTAGTAAGAAGTGACATATGAAATTGAGTGTACTACAAGGCGGCCATTACATACATATCATGTATGTATAGTATATTAATATTTAGAAAATACATTATAATAGTGGTTTCAAATTGTATTGATATCCTTCTGGAGATGGTCTATAGGACCGAAACATGTTAAGGATAAAATATTAAAAATGAGAAAAAACTTCATCATTCACACTGGACAGAATTAATTAACGTTTTATAAGTTCTTATACCATTCATATGTACAGATGCTCCGTAAGTCAAGCATTCAGGGATCAAGTATCACACATACTTTACACAGCTGAACAAGAATTTGGAAAGCAATGTTGAAACAGTGGGTTTTCATGGAATTTTCCTCAAATAATTAAGTATATGCCAAAGGAGGAAGATACAGAAGGAGATTTTAGTAAGACAGAAAAACTGTTATTAAACTCAATGAAAGGATAATGCAAGATTCCGAGAACCCACTGCTGCCAGCAGTAGGTGAAAGTGTTCAGAATTTATGATGACTGAAGTGAAGAAAAATCGGAAAATTTACTGCTTTAAATTCGGAAATTCCTAGAGTCAAAACTCAAGACAGGTTATAATGTGCACAGGGACACTTTGCAAACTGAGGACAGTATAACCTGCACAGCCAAAGTTTAAATGCTGAGGAACATGAGACTTAAAACAATGATAGATGAGGGAGTGTGTGAGGTATATGTTATTTCCATTATAATAATATCCACTAACTATGGACCCTATCCTGACTGAAGTTTGTCATGGTTTCCTTTAGTCCCACTTTGGAAGTGTTGGATTATATCTTAAAACAGATAATGACCTTTACTCACACTTGATGCTATATAACCTCTGCAGTAGAGATTATAGGTATGGCAACTCTGCATGAGAGGTACAAACTGCAGAAGTCAGTAAGACAAGTTTTTCTTTTTTAATACAGGTAATGCACAGCTATAAATATATGTTTTGTTCAAATATCATCGATATTATTGATTTTGAAAACAATATTCATACCAGTGTGGATCACAGGTGGATCTAACTAAACCTGTACAGAGAGCAAAGCAATTCCCCCATGAGTAGCATAACCCACGGGTCTGGGGCAGAACAAATAATACATATGTCATTCCACAGCGTATGTAGGCCTGGAGACTAAGAGACTCACCAATTTGTCATTTTGTAACTTCTTAGGGAAGAATGACTCATTAGCAAGTCACAGAGTCTGCAGACCAGGAATAAGAGCAACTTACCAATGTGTCATTCCATAACAGTGACTCATTAGCAAGTCTCAGCCTCAACAAGTTGAACCACCAATGGACTTCCTTCCACACACACACACACACACACACACACTTCAAAGTATTCATTTCCCTGCACAGTGACACAGTACATTATATAGGAACACACACTGAGGTAGTGTTGCAACACTCAGTACTTTTTTCTCTTCATGGAAACTGATGCCGGCAGCACATCCTCATCATTACAAAACTGGTCAGGGGCAGACCACCGTCGCTTACGGGGGTTCTCTGCTCTTTTGGTGTTCTTAGTCCGGGGTGTCAGGGATATACACACATCACCCACTTGCAGCTGGTGACATTTGAGTCCATAGCACTGAAGTGTCCGCTGTGGGTAGCAAGATGCCCACCCCTGGTCAAACACGAAGAATGGGTGCTCCAGCGCTGACTCAAACTCCACCTGTAGCAGCACAGCAACAGTCTACATGTGAATATGGAAAATGACAGAAAAATAAAAAGAGAGGAAGAAAGAATAGACGAAGTAAGTGTTGGATTTGAGGTTCTCACAGCAGTGGTTATGAAGGGATCAGTCTTCTGGGATGTCACTGAATTCAACTGAAGTTTTGAAGAGTAATTAAAAAATGAAGCCAGCATGAAGCAGACAGAAAGTTCTGCTTGCTGCTTTCTTGCCTGGTTTACTCTTCAAGGCAATATGTTGCCCTAAAATGACAGTTGACTGTCACCAGACTATATGACACTATATCACCAAAGACAGCTCTTCGGAAGAAGTAAAAACTGTAGGATGGCAAAGAGCAGAAGGGAATTATGGACAGGGAAGAGAAAATGAATAAAAGGAGAATATCAAGAAGGATGAAGGGAGTCAGTATATCCCAGTTAGTGACTAGGCTATGGATTGGATGACCAGGCAATTGAGGCTCAATTCCCAGGAGGGGCAGAGATTGCTGTTCTCTCTCCGACATTCAAACCAACTCCAGAGTCCACCCAGCCTATCCAATAGGTACCAGGGTCTCTTTCTCATGATGTTAAACTGACCACTCACTTCCATCCAGCACCAAGGTTACGAAAATGTGGAGCCACACCTCATCTCCCCATATATACTATACATGGCATGGTACTTAATTAAGCACAGGGTGAACTTTACCTTTTCTTCACCTTAAATAACAGTGTAGGGTCCTGCCTCAAGATGAACCAGAGTGTTTCACAATCAGTTAGTGACATACACCATTACACCATGATAGGAAAGCTATTAGATCCTTCTTTCATCATATTTCAGGTACTCATATGCTGGTGATACATTCAAACATGTTCTCCTAAATGGCAGTCGGTAAGTGTGGCTGATTTAAGTGCATTATAGCTGTGTACAATAATATTAAATAATATTGTCGCATGTTTCCTAGGTAACGTGACAAGAAAATTTACGTGGGTTTCAGATTTGTCAAAGACGTTTATTGGACAATCATGCTTTACACTCACAAATACAATTATTCACACTTATAATGCCTTCGGACGTTTTCTCTTCAGTGTTATGCACCCTCGCACCGCTAATCTCGGTGAAGTGTCTTCTGCTCCTCGCTCTTCAAAGCTGGACTGACTCCCGAGCTCTCGTCAAATATGAACTCTACACCTCTGTGTAGTATAAGATCAATACTAAGACTTTAAGATTACATGCTCGAAATATATACAAATATAAAAACGAACGTTAAGGAAACATACAGCACATAAATTTGCTTCAAAGTGGGAACAAGTTTTAGAAGCCCCGGGGCCTTCTTCATCACGTAGAAGTGCCCGCCCACAGGAGACCGCTACCCTGTTATTGCCACAAAGACAAGGGAAAAATAGCCAACTAAATTCGTGATAAATTAACAGAAATAACATGTGCACTGCTCCATCTTGTACGTTAACTTATTACAGATGCACCTTTTGGGAGTTTCATCATTGTAAGACAGTGTATGTAAATATTATTGTTGTATATTTCGCGAAGGTTGGTACTGAAATAGTTTACCTATAAATAATAGTCCATTGGACCACACGGGATACCTCGTCGGTCATACAGTATTTTTCTTCCGTACGGTTGCTTACACAACTTATGACACACTGGTGCCAGTACTGGTCCAACTTCTTCCTATATACGAGTATCAGGGACAGCGTGTTTGACTTTGCACGCAATTCGACACAGCGTTATCAAATAACCCACAAACCGAACTTTGGCACATATAACGTTGCATTTTACGTGCTTACCGCTTTGGACTTTGCTTTAATGTCGTCTCCTTGTCTTATTCATTTACTTATCTCTTTATTGTTTATTTCTTCTTCTCTCTGGCCCGTTCCCATTCAGAATTAATTCTAAAATTATGAATCTTATACGAGCAGACAGTCGGTGGCACTCCTTGGGCGGGGGATCAGCCTGTCGCGGATGTTAGGTGGCTCCCTTGTTACCACGGCATGGCGCGTCCTCAAGTTGCGAATGTTAGGTGGGTCCCTTGTCACCACGGCATGGCGCGTCCTCAAGTTGCGGATGTTAGGTGGGTCCCTTGTCACCACGGCATGGCGCGTCCTCAAATTGCGGAAGTTGGGTGGGTCCCTTGTCACCACGGCATGTCGCGTCCTCAAATTGCGGATGTTACGTGGGTCCCTTGTCACCACGGCATGGCGCGTCCTCAAATTGCGGATGTTAGGCGGGTCCCTTGTCACCACGGCATGACGTGTCCTCAAGTCGCGGATGTTACGTGGGTCCCTTGTCACCACGGCATGGCGCGTCCTCAAATTGCGGATGTTACGTGGGTCCCTTGTCACCACGGCATGGCGCGTCCTCAAATTGCGGATGTTAGGCGGGTCCCTTGTCACCACGGCATGACGTGTCCTCAAGTCGCGGATGTTACGTGGGTCCCTTGTCACCACGGCATGGCGCGTCCTCAAATTGCGGATGTTACGTGGGTCCCTTGTCACCACGGCATGGCGCGTCCTCAAATTGCGGATGTTAGGCGGGTCCCTTGTCACCACGGCATGACGTGTCCTCAAGTCGCGGATGTTACGTGGGTCCCTTGTCACCACGGCATGGCGCGTCCTCAAATTGCGGATGTTACGTGGGTCCCTTGTCACCACGGCATGGCGCGTCCTCAAATTGCGGATGTTAGGCGGGTCCCTTGTCACCACGGCATGACGTGTCCTCAAGTCGCGGATGTTACGTGGGTCCCTTGTCACCACGGCATGGCGCGTCCTCAAATTGCGGATGTTACGTGGGTCCCTTGTCACCACGGCATGGCGCGTCCTCAAATTGCGGATGTTAGGCGGGTCCCTTGTCACCACGGCATGACGTGTCCTCAAGTCGCGGATGTTACGTGGGTCCCTTGTCACCACGGCATGGCGCGTCCTCAAATTGCGGATGTTACGTGGGTCCCTTGTCACCACGGCATGGCGCGTCCTCAAATTGCGGATGTTAGGCGGGTCCCTTGTCACCACGGCATGACGTGTCCTCAAGTCGCGGATGTTACGTGGGTCCCTTGTCACCACGGCATGGCGCGTCCTCAAATTGCGGATGTTACGTGGGTCCCTTGTCACCACGGCATGGCGTGTCCTCAAGTCGCGGATGGGGGAGAAGCCCTTCAGGTATGGAGGGGAGTTACGAATATACTGAATAAGCAGTCGCCAACAGCCTACAAAGGGTGGTCTTCCAGTTTGCGAGTTCGGCGCGGAGCTAAAACACCTCATAAAAAAGTAAGCCTGTTACGAAAGATCACATGAAAACTCGGACCGGGACGGATTCTATGGATAAATGATTTAAGCGAAGAAAATGAACCTGAGATTCGGTACCTGGAACGTCAGAAGCATGTACAGGGCAGGTTCGCTCAGGGCAGTGGCGGATGAAATCTCAAATATAAGTTAGATTTAGCGGGAGTACAGGAGGTCAGTTGGGACGGAGGTGGCATCGCACAAGCAGGCTAATATACATTTCTCTACGGAAAGGGGAATGAAAATAATGAATTGGGTACAGTTTTTTTTTCGTACATAAGAGAATCGCATCAGCAGTTAAGAAGGTAGAGTTCGTTAGTGATAGGATATCATATATAATGCTGAAAGGTGTCTGGTGTGATATCATTGTTATGAATGTTCGCGCCCCAACAGAAGATAAAATTGATCACATAAAGGACAGGTTCTATGATGAACTAGAAGATGTATTTGATAAATTCCCGAAGTACCCTATGAAAATGTTGTTAGATGATTTCAATGCCAAAGTAGGGAGGAAAGACATTTTCAAACCAACTACTGGGAATGGGAGTTTGCATGAAATTAGTAATGATAATGGAGTTAGAGTAGTAAATTTGCCACATCGAAAAATTTTAATGTCAAAAGTACAAAGTTCCCACATCGTAACATCCATAAATTTACTTGGACATCTGATGGGAAGATACACAATCAAGTAGACCACATTTTGAAGGATAGGAGACGGCACTAAACTACACTTGATGTCCGATCATTCAGGGCAGCAGACTGTGATACTGACCACTGCCTGGTGGTGGCAAAGGTTAGGGAAACACTGGCGGTGAGCAAACAATGCACAGAGTTCATATGGAGAGGTTCAATCTCAAGAAATTAAATGAGGTAGAGGGTAAAGAGCAGTATCGTGTTGAAATCTCAAATAGGTTCGCGGCTTTGGAAAACTTGGACACTGAGGTGAATGTTAATAAAGCTTGGGAAATTAATACAGAGAATATAAAAATATCTGCCAAAGAGAGTCTAGATTATTATGAACTGAAGAACCATAAGCCATGGTTCGATGAAGGGTGCTCAAAATTACTAAACCAATGAAAGCAGGCCAAATTGCAATGGTTACAGGATCCAAGCGAAATAAATTGGGATAATCTGAACAATATAAGATGTGAAACCAGCAGGCATTTCAGGAACAAAAAGAGGGAATATCTGAAGGACAAAACTGATGAGCTTGCAGTGAGAGACCTGTAGAGAGGAATAAATGACTTTAAGAGAGGTGACCAGCCTAGCAGTAAATTAGTGAAGGATGAGAATGGTGATGTGCTTGCAGAGTCCCACATTTTGATTAGGTGGAGGAACTATTTCTCTCAGTTATAGAATGTACATAGGGTTAGTGATATTAGGCAGACAGAAATCCATACAGCTGAGCCGTTAGTACCTGATCCTAGCCCTTTTGAGGTTGAAAGTGCTATTGCAAAATTGAAAAGGGTATATAACGCCAGGTAGTGATCAAATTCCGGCAGAACTTTTTCAAGCAGGAGGCGAAATATTACATTATAGGATCCATGAGCTAATTACTTCTATCTGGCATAAAGAAAAATTGCATGATCAGTGGAAGGAATCTATTATTGTAGCAGTTCACAAGAAGGGCGATAAAACTGTGTAGTTATTATCGGGGGATATCACTGCTATCAACTTCGTACAAAATATTATCCAATATTCTACTCTCAAGGCTAAGTCCATATATAGATGAAATTATTGGGGATCATCAGTGTGGGTTTTGACGTAACAGATCAACTACAGATCAGATCTTTTGCATTCGTCAGATATTGGAGAAAAAATGGGAGTACAATGAGACAGTACATCAGCTATTCATAGACTTCAAGAAAGTTTATGATTCAGTTGGGAGGGAAGTTTTGTACATTATTGTGATATTAGAGTTTGGGATACCCATGAAACTAGTTAAGCTAATTAAAAAGTGTTCTTAAACGAAGCGTATATTAATGTCACTATACGTAAACATTTGTTTGATAAATTTCTTATCCAGAATGGTCTATAACAAGGAATGCTTTATCGCCACTCCCTTTCAACTTTGCTTTAGAATATGCCATTAGGAAGGCCCAGGGAAACCAGGTGGGACTGAAATTAAACGGGACACATCAGTTGTTAGTCTATGCCGATGATGTGAATCTACTGGGTGATAATGTAGATACCATAAAGAAAAACACACAAACTTTAATTGACGCAGGTAAGGAGGTTGGTCTAGAAGTAAACACAGAGAAAACTAAGTATATGTTGCTGTCTCGATACCAAAATGCAGGGCAAAATCATGACATAAAGACAGGCAACAGATGTTTTGAAAATGTGGTATAGTTCAGATATTTGGGAACGACGATAACAAACCAAAACCTGATTCAGGAGGAAATTAAGAGGCGATTGAACTCAGGTAATGCTTGCTACCATTCAGTCCAGAACCTTTTGCCTTCTCATCTGTTGTCCAAAAACATAAAAATTTGAATATAGAAGATGTAATTTGGCTGTCGTTCTGTATGGGTATGAAACTTGGTCTCTGACATTGAGGGATGAACATAGACCGAGGGTGTTGAGCAGAATATCTTGACCGAAGAGGGATGAAGTGACAGGAGGTTGGAGAAAACTGCATAATGAGGAGCTTCATAACTTGTACTCTTCTCCAAGTATAATTAGAATGATCACGTTAAGGAGGATGAGATGGCAGGGAATGTAGCACGAATGAAAGGGAAGAGGACTATTGATATTTCTTCTAACAATGAAAACCTTTATCTGAAGTCAGCTAGCCATAACAACTAAGATTCCTGTGTTAATATTTCACTTTATCGTTGAGTTATGCGAGCCGTTTTCTAGTACATCTATATCGAAATATTTCGATATTGCCCGTACTGAACCGTTGCATAGGTGCCATTTTAAAATTCTTCAACGTGGAAGTCAATCAGTTCGGAAAGAACACAACAAGGAGGCACACGTGGGTCTCTCAGTTAGTTAAAAATAGAAATACGTTTATTCAGTACACGATTCATAAAGTTGAGCTGCCAACACACTTGGCCGCTCACCAAGGCTCGGAGGATCAATTTGGCCGGGTTCAGGCTGTAAGTTCTCAGACTGCCGCCCGGGAATTTTCTTCCCTGGTTTCATTTAGATTGTCAGTAAACCTGGAAAATCGCCTGCGAGAGATGAAAATAAAAAGGGAGGGAAGTCATGAAAGCAACTGAGTACCTTAGTTCGAGTCTTTACATGAGAAACTCGGAAGAGCAAATGTTACAACACTTTGTACGAAATTTTCACATCTCAAATGAAAAGTATCCACAGATTTTGGACAGAACACGTCAAAGGAATGAACTACTTGGAAAACTAAGATTAACAGTAAACGAATTTTGAAGAAACAGCTTTTTAACTGAATTAAACTGCCTCAATCGCTGGATCTTGTGAGCATGATGACGACCCTGTATCAATTGAACTAGCAAACTTACTGTCCATCTGAATAACTTTCCACTGCTCAACGCTGACCATGTACCATAGAATTAGTAAGATTTAGTCATCATGTGACAAAACATTTGGCAATATTCATCAATTTAAGATCTAAAAGTTTGTGATGATGGTATATTGCTACAAGTATAATGTTACTGGACTTTATCCATCGTCTTGTCTATTTTTTAGGGGCTAGCTCTATCTATTGGACCAAACTGAGTAGGTTTTGCCTCAGGACGGGGACAGAATCCAGTCCCCGAAACGCTGTGTTTTGAAAAAGAAACATTACTTTTTTAAAAATACATAAACAGACGATGGATAATGTCCAAAAACATAATACTTATATTCATCAATTTCTTGCACAAAGCAGTTGAAATGAGCAGGCAAGTTCGACAGGCTGGACAGAGTAAATACAGATTCCTCGCTCTTACAAGTGTTTGCTTACCGAAACTTTCTAGCAAATCCGTTACAACTGCGGAATAAAATTGGCAAATTGTGCCGGATTTTATGGGTATGAAGAAGCATGATTTGTGTTGTAACGCCGCGTGGCTCACTGAATTACAAGGCGTTGCATCCTAGAAGATCGAGCTTCTAATAACTGCGTGTTAGAAATATACTTTACAAGCAAGGCATTTTCGCTTTTGGCCTATGCTCCATCTTACTTTGCTGAAGATGAAATCAGACATTATCTAAACTCTCAAAATGTATTTCATTGCATTAAATAAAGTGCACGTGCTGTTATGATCTGCAGTTCTCACTTTAAACATTTTTCGATTTGGTATGTCTTTAAGAAAATGCAATGCAAAACATATTTTCCCTACGTGCAACAGTCTCAGTGGCATATCTTCTCCGTTGATTAACTCTGTCGACAGTCACTGGTAATCACTCATAAGGAATGCAAAATCACAAAGAATGCGTTTACAACCTGCAAGTATATTTCTGAATTACTAACATTCACAATTTCTGCCTTATGCAATGAGAGAAGTACTGGGGACATCACCTAAGTTGTTTGCTTTCATTTCGTCAATTTCAGGATAAAAACACAATTATGTCATTATGAGAAGCGTATATAAATTCCCCTTCAATTTCATGCCTTCGGGACCAGCCCACGCGGCCAGACACTTTATTACAGTATTGCGTACAGAAATATAAGCAGCCAAACAGCAATTTCGTTTTTAGAGGTGGGTTGTTGAACTAGAGAGACAACTGCCTGCCAACAGGAGCCGTTCCAAATGAACGTTCTGATCTTCTGACGAACGCTCTTTCTTTCCCATTATTGTGGAACCAGACAGTGAAACACATCGTGGTATTCGACACAACATACAACAAGACAGCTCCGAGACGCAAGTCATATAATGAAAGCACTGATATCTTATTGACTAAATCTGTTATGTAAGATTTGAGGCTTTCACGGCGGTGACTATGAAGAAAGCAGTCTGCTTTTACCGGTTCTCACGGTCTCTTTGCTTGCAGATTTCTTATATAATTTTTCTTCTACCCTGAAGATGGAGGCGATACGTTCCTCCGAAACGTCGGTTAACACCACATATACACGGTGCCAAATCCCAGAAGACTGCTTTCTTCATAAATCTGTTATGTTTCGCTCTAACATAAACTGTTAGCAACACAAGGCAAAATTACGTACGTAATTTCGTGGTTGGAAGAATGTCAACGAGCAGCCTGGCAGTATTTCTTACGAAATAACTCATCATCATCTGAGAGCCCGTAAGTAATAATATTGTCACGTGTAAGAGGTACGCGTGACGAAATGACGGTTCTAGTTCGGATGATTGGGTTTATTAGCACTTTGGTTACAGCCTCTTTTAGTTACACTCAGATACAGAGCTGTCTCCGATTGCCATACGCCTCACAATTCAGGGTTACACGCAAACACTCTAGTCCTCTCCGGGTAATGCAATTAAAACACAGGAACTAGCGCTTCAGACCGCTCCAAGTGTTACACATAATTACAGTCTTCCAATCACATGCCAGGAAATACTTAAACACTCTCAATACTCCCAAATACTGAAATATGTTCAAAGTCAAAGTCACACTGCGACTGACAGTCAGGCAGTCAGTAAGTCTTGGTGTCGAGCCCCATTTGGGGCTCATTTCCAGATATTAATTATTACAGTTTGACTGTTACGGTCTTGGTTTTGTGGGGCTCCTTCTCTGACGAGAGGACGGGTCTGTCTTTTGTATATGCTGCTGGTCCTTGCCAGCGCAGTCTTTCTCGGGTCCGAGTCATGGCGCCGACCTCAGAGAAAACGCCGCACTCAAATTGTTGCCTTGCGTATAATCGGTCGTGGGGTGTTTAATGGTCAGTTACCTACCAACACTGTGTTCATCCACGTTACATTGCTCCCTCCTTAAGGCTGTTCGTCCCGAATAGCCTAACGGTGCACCACCGTTCCTTTTCTTCCAATGGCTGTGCTTGCAACGTCTTCTTTTTCTCTGGCTCGGTGTTTCTTCCCCCCCCCCCAGGTTGTCCGTTCTCCGACCGCTACATTCGCTCCCTCCTTCAGGCCAGCTCGTCCCGAGCGGTTCACTGCTAAGGTGCCAGAAGATCCAGATGTATCACCATCATCCAAAGTTCTTCCTCTCTCTCTCTCTCTCTCACCAGTGGGGGCCATAACTACTGGAGTGGCCGGTGCTCCCCCATATCCGACTCTTACTATGCTAATGTTGCTTCTTTTTACGCTTCTGAGGGGGCATACCCCTCCACAAAGTACATTTTTCCATTTTTCGTAACCCACTGGAAGTACCGACTATTTGTTTCGCGATTTTTCCTCTGAAAATCTCATAGAGGGTCTTCGTGCGCGTTCCTCTGCTTCCCAGGTGCGATCGCTGTCCTGTTCCCCACCTTTTGGTGTCTTTCGTGGTAGGGTCCTTTACTCCCGTTTTGCATTCCAGGCCTTTCCAGCGTCTATTTTCCTCCGTCCGTCCTTTCGGGATTCTTGGTGCGACATCGTCATTTTTTTGTCTCTTACGCCTGTGTCCTGCACAGCGGGTAACCTTCATTCCGGCTGCGGTCACATCCTTCAGCGGTCCAGTTTCCGTGGGTCAGATTTTTTCTGACGATGTTGCTCTTGCGCCATGCCATTGTTTCACGGCGGGACACCTTCCTGCAGGCGGCAGCCAAGTTCCTCCGTGATCCACGATCTCCTCAGGTCAGTTCTTTTGGCTCTCCACGTTGCCCTGCAGCTTGCTTCCGCCCCCTATGCCGCTTCTTGATGCTCCGCTACGGACTGCAATATTCCTGAATCGGGCTCAAACTTCTCTGTATCTGCCTCCGTCGCCTCGTGGCAGGCGGTAGTCTCTTTTCGCCATGCACTCCCATTGGCTTCCAACCTTGCCATGATTTCCTTCACAGCTTCACGGTCTGCCGTCCTCTTTGTCTCCGCCTCTTCCATCTTGGTTGTCAGGGTTCACAATCCTTCTTGCATGGACTTCAGGAGTTCCAATATTTGTTCCCTGTCTGCAGGCTGTCTTTAATCTAATCGATTAGTCAATTCAGTAATCACTTCTTGTATGAAATCCGACCCAGGAAGAAACAGGTAAGGTAAAAAGGTAAAGCTATCCCTGTAACAGGCCGTGGAGGCCCATAGGGTTGTCAGACGTCGAGGCTCCCACATTTTCTAGACAATTGGCTCACATATGATAGTAAGGTTGTCAATCTTACGCGCTGGCCGCCCTTTAGTCCCAAGAATATTCCTGGTACTCATTTCTGTTAGGGGCTGAGTCAACCCCAGGTGTCATAGTGCAGATGGAAGGATTAGGTAAACTGAAAAAGTCCAGTGACCTCGTCGGGAATTGAATTGGCGACCTTCCGGCTTGTAGAATAGTGCCTCAACCAACTACGCCGCGCAGGCTGCAGAAAGCTCAGTAATGTGGGGGGGGGCTTCATAATTTGCACCACAGTATTTACAAAACATTGGAGAATGAGACGGGGAGCATATAACATGCAAGAGGAGATAAAAAATGCGTAGAAAAATTTAGCCGGGAAACCTGAAAGGAAGAGGCCTCCTGGAAGGCTTAGGTGAAGACAGGACGACAACATTAAAACGAATTTTAAAACGAATTTTAAATAACTAGTATTTGAGAGTGTCAACTTGATTAATTTCGCTCAAGACAGGGCCCAGTGGAGGGCTCTTGTGAACACGGTAATGAATCTTCGGGTTCCATAAAGTTCTGGGAATTATTTGAGAAGCTCAAGAACTCATTTTGTGTGTGAACAAACGAGTGAAACTAAACTGTTGCGTCACTGTGGCAGGTGCCAGAGCTCCGTCCGCGAGCCAATCCGCGGAGATCGATTAGTGAGCTTCCATTCCGGTAATATAATGCATGTTTCTGCTGGCACCGTCGCAAACGATGTTCCCTCATTCCTGGAATTTACAGTACAAAATAATAAACCTCGAAGAGAACACAGAAACACACACACACACACACACCTGAGAAGATTTTTCGGTATAAAACGTTAATTTCTCTGAAATTGAGTAGTCCGGTGTTTGGCCCTGAGACTTCTGTTTCCGAGCTGGTACATAATGTTCCGAATCACATTTTTGGAACTACAGATAAATTGTAACTTCGAGAGCAAAAGGTACAGCGATACACCAAGGAGGCTTGTAGGGACCGCATTCAAGTCGTCATCACATATGCGTTTGAATGCATCTACTGGATAGTAGGCTGAATGAGCTCCAGGTGATGATGTATTTGTGCCGAGGTTCAAGTCCTGGTCAAGTCACTTAACCGAATGAAAACCCGCGGAAATATGCGAACACGGAGGAAACGCGTTCATTAAGTTCAAATGGAAAGGGTAGGGAACGAATCCGTCACTTATAAGGACTGATGTTATCGATTATTATAAGTATAGTTCAAGTTATCCTCAAGTAATCAAGCACCACGCCATGAAGACGTATGGGGGAGTAGAGGTATAGCTCCACCATTCTTAACCTCGGCACTAGATGGTGCTAGAGTGGTGAGCTACACAGCCCTACCGCTTTACAGTCTCCGATACCCACTGTATAGGTGGCTGAACGTTATGGAGAATATTTCTTGTACCCGCCAGGGAATCAAACCCCGATTTCTCGGTCGTTCAACTCGTAGCCTAGTCACGATACCGACCGGACTGTACGTTCTTTGTGTATTCAAACAATTTACCGTATAATATATAAACTTCCTGGCGGATGCACCTGCAAGGTGAAAGGAACTAGGTACCTCATATCATTGGGGTAATGTGAGGTAACATTGTAATCAGCTGGGAGCTGTATTTCGTGCAAAACATTGTTAGGCCAGTTGCGTAACCTGCGTGAATATTAAAACACTCGACTTTTCACAATTTCCAGAATATGGAGTATTATACATTTCAGTATATAGTATATATATCTGTAACAAGCCGTGGAGAACCATATGGTTGTGAGACGTCGAGGTTCGCACATTTTCTAGACAACTGGTTCACAGATGGTGGTGAGGTTGTCAGCCTTAGGCGCCGGCCGCCCTTCACCCCCAGGAAGATTCCTGGTACTTATTTCTGTTAGAGGCTGAGTCGACCCCAGGGCATGATGCGGCTGGAAGGATTAGGCCAATTGAAAACCCCAATGATCTCATCAGGAACTGAACCCGTGACCGATATATGAGCCGAGATGGCTCAGTCGGTACAGCGATGGGCTACAGCATGGACGACTGGGATTCGATTCCTCGCAGATGAAAGATATTTCTCTCTTCTCCATGATGTCCAGGCCGGTCGCTCTCCAGTGGGGATAGGAGGCTCTTTCCACAGGGGTAAAGCGGCCGGGGCGTCAAGCTCGCCATTCACCTCCATATAATGTCGAGATCAATAATGATGGAGCTATACCTCCACTCCCCATAAATTTTCATGGCGTGGTACTTAATTAAGCACAGGGACAACTTTACTTTTACATACAGACACACACACATACGTGTATGCACAAGGAGTGTCCAATTTATCTCGATTACTTGAAATAACTCTTCTATTTCGGATTTCGAAGGGACATGTGGTGCCGTATAAAATTTGTTTACAGCATTTCTTGTTATTGAGATATCAAGATCACTCGTACTTTTTAAATGGCATTCTATATTTTTTATTCTACATATTCAAAACTATTACCACAAAGTACCATTCTAAGTTATGATAAAATATAAAAATACGCAACAGTTGTTGCAAATTTCAAAAATAAATCTGAATCAATAACTTGATATGATGAGCCAACAAAAGGATTTACGAGAGGTATTCAAACATTGGTAGTTGCAAGTAGATTCTAAAGGGGTTTGACGACAGAGTATAACACTGAGAGTTGCTGGATTTTTGGACTTCTTTTCATCGTCCGGTATTCTAGAAAATAGAAAAAAAAACGACCAGTGACTGAGGTTAGCTCTTTCTAAGGGAACCAACTGAGTAGGTGTCCCCCCCCCCCCCACTTGAGTTCGGAAACAGAGCTACTTTCCGAAATGTCGTGTTTTCTATTCTCTAGAATACCAGACGATGGGGAAGTCCAAAACCCCAGTAATTCTTATTCGTAGCTACAGTTAACTCGTATTTTCAATCGTTGATCGTTCAATTACTTGTGGATTCATGGTTGCACACTCATCGAAAATGCGTTGGTGCATATTTTCCGCTGTTGCAATATTCTGGTACACAATGCCCATTAATGTTCCCATAAAAATAACTCAATGGTGTGGGGTCAGGAGAATGGGCGGGCAAAGCTTCTGATCCACCATGGCCAATCCAAAGACCAGGGTACCACTGGCGTTCATGCTGAACTTGTCGAAGCCATGCAGGTTCTGCGCGGTCCAGTGGCACACGCTTCTGGATTTATGGATGTAGCTTCATCAGCAAAAATATCATCGGTCTGCAAATTGTTGCTGTGCCCACTCACAGAAGTGACACGCCGTGTATGAATGTGACGTTTAAGAACGCGGCGAACACTGTTCAATTTGTCGGGTGCCAAGATGAGGCTTATTTGCAAACAGCGACTTTAGCAGCTTCGTCCACGAGTTTACGTCGATTTCGCCCGTTTTGCGGAGGTTTCTAATAAAACGAGAAAATATATTTCGACTTTTTTTTCAGGATATCTCGCGGTGTACGGCTGTTGCGCTATGATGGAACTGAGTCCAAATTCCCCGTAGATAAGGGATCAGCTCGACGTTTCCTCGTTACTGTACACAAGCAGTATTCTTAAGGATGTTATGGAACAGTAGTACTGCTTAGTGAGTGCTGGCTTACGTCACTGATATTGAGAAAATCCTTGTGTACAGAACATAAATGACAATTATGATTATTAAACTTGTCAAAGAAAATGGGGTGCCATTTAAGAGACTTAGTGACATCGATATCTCAACAATAGAAAATGGTATGAATAATTTGTATACGGTATCATGCGCACCCCTTGGAAACGAACAAACACTACCTGAAACATTTCGGGTAAAGGTTGCTCGTTTCCAAGGGGTGCGCATGATACCGTATACAAATTATTCATACCATTTTCTATTGTTGAGATATCGATGTCATTAAGTCTCTTAAATGGCACCCAAATATATCTGTTCATCAAAATGGACCTAAATATGGTCATTTATTTCATTTTTAGTTTATTTAAAGACACTGTCTGTAGTCCAGACTATATAGCGTTCAATGATTCTGTGACAGTGAATAATAAACTGGGAAAGATAAGCAAGGGAGATGTCATGACCTCATTTTAAAATCCTACCCCGGCATTTGCGCGTGGAGACTATGAAACCCCACACAAGTCCGCGGTCAGTAAAGTCAGTGTCCCTACCGAAATTCGAAGTGCGCACCTCCCGAATAGTAGTCAGAAAGCCGTCACGACCACGCATTTGTTTAGTGTGATCGAGTAATCTGAAATGCAACTCTACTTAAGCAGTGTGTATGGAACTGCAGTAGCTGCGTTGTCCTCAAGATCTCAGCCAATAGAAACAGCCATAACCATTCGCAACGGAGCAGGCTAGTGTAGCGGAAATGTTCCGGGCTTCTTTTCGAGAGGCGTTGGGTCCGAACCTCAGGCGGGAAACCAGCTCTACTGAGTTCTCAGCCTCTATAAGCACATTCAAACCACAGCCGTTTTCCTTTTCAAAATAATTTTTAATTCATTATTCTCCAGTGTGTAGTCTAGGTGCTGCAATTGTCCTCAAATAAACCTGAACTTCATCTAACTTCAAGGCACAAGTTTCTGTCGCACACAATTTTACAGCATTCTGGGAAGCATTCACACTTGCATCCAGCCCGATTCTTGGGCCCATGAAGTCTCCTTTCCTGGAGGTAAATGGATCAAGGCGTGCCGAAGTTAAGAACGCGTGGAGCTTTACGCTGGGGTAACTCGAGCAAGTTACGGGAAGACGCGTTAAGAAGACGTGTCTAAACCACGGTAATCTTTGAACACCGCAAAATTCTAATTCCTCTGCCTCAATTCAGATTCCATATAGGCCGATGCTATTTGAAAACGTAAGTCAATGTGTGAATTTTAATTTTACCTTTTCTATGTCACCATAAATATCTTAAACGGTGCTGCGGTCTCTGCTTACACAAGGAAACGAACCAGAGTCATTCAAGCCATAACTAAAATGAGTCCGGTATGTTGTGCGGGTAGTCTCGACAGCTCCAATTCGAACGGGTCTGGAAGCAATAATTTTATATTCATGGTGGAGAGACGGTCTGAAGGGTCATCATGAGGTCACACATTCTGAAAGCTTTTCCCCAGAAGGTGCATTCAGATCTTGACCGACTTGCAAAATACTTTTCCCGGCACGTGGGGCCGCAAGCCAGATCAGACTAACATAAACATACATTTGACTGGATGCACGGGTATGCTACGTTTTCAATTAACACGCAGAAGTTCTAGGGAAAACCTGGATGATGCTCTGAAGCGACAACTGCTTCTGCGCACAGTTTCTACCAGTAGTTGCGAAAACGTAAATTTTGCAGGCAGAATCTCGGCGCTTTCAACTGTCGCCATATTTGTAATCCTTGGTAGACAAACAATTTCATTCAGTACTTGTCGATTTGTGTGTGCTGCAGATAGGGGTTCTCTGGGTTTTGACACTGTAAAGTCTAGCACATGGTTTCCAACGTTTAGAAGGAACCTGCTGCTTCCATCTTCAGAGTAGAACACTGAGCTGTAACTCGGAAGACCGCAATCTACACTTTCACAGCCGCCGTAACAATTTCAAATCACGCCATGTTTATGCTACGCTTCGCTGCAACAGTTCGTTAGTTCTCAGTATTAAACTAAATATAAATATATATATAGCTGTCATTTAGTGGCCATGTTGTTGTTAAAACTATACCGTCACAAGGTTTGCTCTATTTCGGAGATCTAATATTACATATTTTGAGGGCCCTACTATACAAACAGTGCTCCCAGCTATGAAATTCACAAGGCACCCATAGTGATATTAGGAAATTAAAAGTACAATTGTAGCATGACGTTCCATACCAAATTTCATGAAAATCTAACACTTGATTCAAAAACTGTTAGATGAGACACACATACTGACACGGTACAGTAAAGAAAGTATGCTCAAATTATTTGTACTAATATTAGGAAAACATGGACGAGTCTTCTGCATAATTTGCAGTTGTATACATTCCCTGAGCAAAGTGCATAAAATCAACGTGTTATGTGACTATGGTGTCTGTTCGTCCATATTCTTGTATATCTGGCACTGAGAGATTGCACTAAACGCCATAAGGAAAATCAAATTTCGCGTCCTATAGGTCAAATATAAACATTTTACGAGACACTGAAACTAAACTTCATATTTTGTTCTCACTGTAACAGCACAAAATAACCGATTAATCGTTGAAGGATGACAACACACGAGTAATGGTGGTATAAGTGGTTATATTTTCATTTGTGTTCTAACGGAAAACCCAGTTGAAATTCAACGGCGAACCACTTATTTCGCACCTCCATTCTTCGCCCCTCTCTTCCTGCCCATTTGCCCTTTAATTCTCTGTCTTGAGGCACAGAATGAAGTTACGTGCTTACCCTTCAGCCCTCGTGTGAAGGCAGTCCTGCGAGTCCTCAAAGTCTACGAAGGAGGAACCTGGTCTTGGGGAAATAATGGGAGACCATTTCTCTAGGGGACAAATACAGGGACCTGGTCCTCCAGGTTGGGGGTTGAACGCAAGGCTGACGACTTTGGTCTGTAAAAAAAAAATGTTTTGAAATCCAAAAAGTGAAAACTGGCTGGTCTAATTCAAGACAAGTCTGGCGGAATCTTTTAAGGAAGGCTGTGACTTAAGAGCTGCCGATCACGATAGCCGAGTGGTCCAAGGCGTGCACTGTCTTCGCTCGCTCGGAAGCCGGGATCAAGGGTTCGAATCCCACTCAGGGCATGGATGTTTGTGTACGTTTTTCTGTGTTTGTGTATAGGTAGAGGCCTTGCGACGAGCTGAGCACTCGCCCAAGGAGTCCTACCGTATGTGTAAGATCTAGAAAAACCGAAGTGAACGGAGAGTTCATGGAGGTAGGCCTAGGCCCACTCGGGCTGTAGTGCCAAGAAAAAAAAAATGACTTAAGAACTCATTCTACCGACTTCTCTGCAGTTGTCATCTTGTACCACTCGGAGCTGGTACATTAGGCCAGTTAGTGGCCAGTTAGTGGCCTCAGTCTCGCCCCTAAAAGGGCTATTTGGCCGCGCCATAGCTCAAGCTCGCTGGCTTCCCACCGCGGCGGCCCGGGTCAAGTGGGATTTGTGGTGGACAACGTGGCGCTGGGGCAGGTTTACTCCGAGTATTTCGGTTTCCCTTGCCACCAACTGCTCCACAATCACCCTCACCTATCATCTGGGGCTGGTACAATAGGCCAGAAGTGGCCGCAGTGCAAGGGACTTAGTCCCAACCCACTAGCAATAACAAAAGGGGGCTACTCTGCCAATTATTAAAATTATTTGTCCTTCAGATGTCACAGTTTGGAATCAAGAATTGCCACTTTTCCAAGTACTTGAATAAGACTACGGCGTGAGAGCGACTTAACTCACGCATAGATAACACACATATATAGTATGCATATATGTATATACACACATACAAATTACATATTCTTGAGTTATTTAACGATACTTTCAATATCCCGAATTATACGGCTACAAATGAAAATATTAATAAATTGGAAAGGATTTAGAAGGAAGCGGGCGTTACACAATTTGAGGCAAGGCTCCAGCCTGGAAGTGCTGAGGACAACCTCAGTCAGGGGAGCCCGTGTCCGGGTAGAGATCTGAACCCGGATCTCCGAAGTAGAGTGTTACCCACCAGACGACGGCTTTCGGTTACCAAGTGATAAGTTTACTAACACTTACGTGATCCAATACGTCATACTAAATACCTGAAGGTTTGATTGAAAGTTAATTCCGAATAGGGCAAGTCAGATGGGAGAATCCAGAAATACTAAAAATGTTATGTTTTGCTGTGCTGAACGGCTGAGAGCTGGCGATGAAGAGCAATGACCTGTTATATCGTCATCGGGATTTCCAGCTCCACTGCAAGGGCGAGGAGATTCATTAGGCCTACAATTCCCTGTATTGCTTATCCCACCAATCGTGTGCAGATTCTATTGAAGTATGCCCCAAGTGTGTTACATACGTAAGTGGTTACCGCAGAGGATATGAAGGAAAGCTGTGTACAATTACATAATTAACACTGTACATTCCACGCGATATTTTTATGGAAGCGTAAGATGGGCGGGGGAGTATCAGGCAGCAAGGAAAACGTAAAATTCTGAGTACAAAATATCACTGAGCATACGGGCCTTGAGGAAAGAACGTTAGAAATAGACTGTGAGAATCTGAAATGGACTGGGTTGGCATAATGAACCTGATATCCCTCAGAGGCACAAGCTGCTGGATCACTGAGTCCTCTTGGTACTGCGGCCACTGTTTGGCTTATTGTTCCAGCCCCTGGTGATAAGTGACGAGGTGAAGCAGTTGGTGGAATGAGATCTGGTAGCGGAAATTGAAGTACTCGGAGAAACCCTGCCCCAGTGCCAATTTGTCCGCCACAAATCCCACATGACCTAACCTGGGATCGAACCCGCGCGGCCGCGGTGGAATGACTTTACTCACTTATGTAGGTATTCATCATTAGATGGTTAGATATTCCTGCTTATTTAGGTACGCTGTTGGTTCATTCGGTTAGGTAACCTTTTGCTGTTAATCGTTATTCTTCATGTTCCGTGTCCTGTTTATAAACTCCAAAAAGTCGAAACACGGTTCCCGTCGCGTAGTACAACTAGTACTGCCCCCACCACTCCCTTCGCAGACGGACTAGTCAGTTCCGGGACGGTGGCTTCGACCTTGAGATTACAGGACGACCCTGACAGAAAGTGGTAACCGCAACCTTCACGACGGCGCAAGGTACTGGGGTGACTGACCTCAACAGGGCTACGCGTGCTCGAACACGGAACCTTCCACACAAACCTCTTATTACATTTTCGTACGTACTCATGGAGCTGATTGCTTCCTGAGGAGCCGCCAATTCTGCAGCTACTCAAGAACTTCCCAGCATTTCATGGAACCCGAAGGTTCATTACCGTGTTCACAAGAGCTCTCCACTGGTCCATATCCTGAGCCAGATCAATCCAATCCATACCATCCTATCTTTCTAAGATCCATTTTAATATTATCTACCCACCTACGCCTTGGTCTTCCTAGTGGTCTAGTGCAATCTTGCACACAACGAAGCCAAACGCAGAAATGTTAAAGGCGGTTAAACCCACAAAATAAGGGAAACCAGGCAGAGAAAGCACAGAAATGAGCAGTACAGAACATCACAACAACTAGTTCCGATCAGGGCGCTGCCCGCAAGGAAACCAAGCAGGAATAGAAATAAAGCAAACTAGACCGCAATCAAAACAACGCTCGTAGATAAAGCGCTATAATTGCAATAACTGACACCAACATGAATAGCATTTATATACAAGATATTTAGGCATGGCATAATGAGCAATATTTTAATTCATTGTCTGAGTGTATTTTATAACTAAACATTTTATGCTTTATGTTGTTATTTTATTATAGGCGCCTTTAGGTACATCTCTAGGCATTCATTTAATACAAAACTTGTATTCCAATTTTAATATTACAAGAATGGTATTAATTCACACGAAATATTAAATTAACTATGTATTAACTATGTGTACAGTCAGATACGTTAGCAATAGTTGTGAATGCATTCATATAAAACGCAGCTCAGTAGCTTGAGAACAGTTGTTAGTGCACACTGCCTGATGATTGCTTTATAGGCCAAAACATGTAGCACACTGCCATACCCCCAGGACCGATAGCAAAGCCCACCACTGGACACGATCCTGAGCCACTTCCATCCATGTCACATCGTCATAACTTATTACAATAAAGTCTACTTGAAACTCATCTATGTTCCAAGAAGTTTCTTCACAAAAATTCTGAGTGCATTTATTGTCTGCCCATTCCGAAGAATCCTGACACATAAACATGCCTAGATAATTCGATTACGTCATCTTAATCCGTTGTACATGTCACAACGAAGATATCGATATCTACGATACGATAAGTGATATCGACCAGGAAGTTACCTGAAAAGTACCCTGATTCATAAACGACTATTATTAACTATAAGTGGTGTCCGACTTTACGGTAGAGATTACTGTGACAGTAAGTTCTGTTTAGCAATAGCACAATTGTGGGAATCGTATTTGCTAAAGAAATATACAATACAGGGTGTCCGGGTGAACGGTATCCAGAATAAAATAATTATATCTCAGAAAGCATTTATTATACACATTAAGGGTTACACCATTACAAAGGGCAAAAAAGGTAAAGCTATCCCTGTAACAGGCCATGAAGGCTCACAGGTTTCGAGGCTCCAACATTTTCTCCAGACAACAGACTCACAGATGGCGGTAAGATTGTCAGCCTTATGCGCCGGCCGCCCTTTACCCCAAGGAAGATTCCTGGTACTCATTCCTGTTAGAGGCTGAGCCAACCCCAGGGCCATAGTGCGGGACTCGAACCCGCGGCCTTCCGGCTTGTAGCATAGTGCCTCAACCACGCTGCCGCGTGCCCCTATTACAAAGGGAAACTATCAAAATTCTTTTGGGATTTTTTAACTTTCGCAATAAATTTCCATGTGGGCCCCCTCTGGTGGCACGACAAATATCCAGACGATACTGGACCTCGCTCCACGTTGCTTAAAGCGTGTTTGGTGTTACCGTAGCCGCATGTCCCTTATGTGGTCTTTCAGGTGTTGGGGGTCATTATCTTAACCTGGTAGACAATGTTCCTCACATAACCCCACAAGACAAAATCAAATGGGGTTAAATCTGGCGACCTAGGAGGCCAAGCGATGGGTCCACCTTGCCTACCCATCTCCCAGCCATTTCTCTGTTCAGGTGATTCCTAACATGGCGGCGCCCCATCTTGTTGCAGGATAGTCTGAGGTGGCAATTGGGGCAGCGAATACAGCTCCAGCATGTCCAAGTACAAACGTCCAGTCACAGTCTTTTCCGGAAAGAAAAACGGTCCAATTAACTTGTCGTGCATTAAGCCGGCCCACACGTTCACTTTGGGGCTGATCTCTCCAACTGCCCCAAATCCTGCAGTTGTCCCTGTTTACAACTCCAGTGACATGGAACGTCGCCTCGTCCGAGAAGTGCACTTGGCGCAGGAAATCGGGTGACGCATCAGTTCTTCCCAGCATGTCCACAGCGAAGTTTGTGCGTGCTACTTGGTCACTCGGTTTTACTGCTTGAATCATGTGTATCTCGTACATCCTTGGGCGGAGCCTTTTGTGCAGCGCATCGTGCACTGTTGAACGTGGAATTTGTATGTAACTGCAAGCTAGCGGCACGAATTGATTTACGCGGACCACTGGAATGCCTCTCTAATGCGATTGACGTTTTCTTCAGAGGTCCGTGTCTATCCAGGAGATTTTACATGCAACTGACTACCTGTGGTCCTCAGTTTGTTGTCCTAGAACTGAACGCTTTTCCCTATAGGAGGTTTACGTCCATATTGCGTTCTCAAACGACGCTGGCTCAGGCATGGGGAAAATTGTATTCGTTGTGTCGTTTTATCTTCGATATGGCAGAAAGAACAAGAATAACTAACTAACCAACCAACCAACAACGTAACTAATAATCAACAACAACCGAAAAAATAACCAGCGAACAAAGTAAACATCCAACCGAGAAACTATGCAGCAAAAAAGCAACCAACGAATTAAAAACCGACTAGCTCCATGGCAGTCTTTCCTGGGCACCTGGTTAAGACATTCCTTGCTTATATAGTACTCTCTTATCCCTATAGTACGCTTCATCACCGTGCTGAACATTCTTTACGCCAGTTCAATCCACTTCACTTCTCAGAAACGATATATTTAAGTAGTACTCGTATTTATAAGTATTATAAGTAAGTTTGACACAATCTTGTCCTTCGTAGTTTTCCAACCATCCATGTGCCCCTTCCCACAGTTCTCTCCGTCCCATTATGTCACCTCTCTCAGGCCCACACATTTCTTCGCACTTACATGCTCTCCTAATTTCCAAACCACAAGAAATTAAAAAAAAAACACTGCTCATGTCTTCCACCTTTGGATAAATTTCAATTGTTTATGTGGTTATTTTCTGAGCTGTAACGCGCAGAGTATAGGTGAGATACGATTATCATTGGTAACTCAGGATTTGCGTAAAATTAATTAATCTATTCCTACATTCAAGCAGGGGTACGGAGGCAAGCCATGAAAACATCAGAACAGCCCGTCCGTAGCCATCAGTGGAACCGGACATCCTCCGAACGTGAGTCAGACGTCCATGCAAATGAAATTAGTCTTCTCGGTCACAAACAAAGTTGCTGTAATGAGAGACAGAACCAAGAACCTGACGTGTTGTTCTGAAGTAAACATTCGGCCTAAGTAGCTATGGTATCTGGGAACACATGCAACTAGCAGCTCCTTCAAAGCTGGCATTCCCTCCTGTGTTACAGACAGTCAGCTCCTTTGTGGTCACTGAATATTACAGCTCACTGCAAAATCGATTAATTATACTTCAAAAGTAACTTGTGTAGGCCTATATGTATTTTTACAGTATTACTTTAGTACGGCCCCTAATGTAATGTCACAATTTATGAGTGTGACTATAGACGGGGTTGGATTGGTGAATTAGATTGACCACTATTACACACCACTTGGAAATACAAGTAATTACAGCGCTATCGCTAATCACCACACTTTGCAAATCACCACAGAACCAAGCCCGCTGTGTCTCCAACAGCGGTTCCCTAGCAACGGCTTCTAACAGTGGAGTTTTTTCAGCTGCCCGCGCTCACGTCGTTACTGTCCGGCGAATATCCCGCAATTGAACTCACAGACGACCTGGGGTTCTCGCTGTATGGCCTCGGGACGGACCCAACAATAAAAAACCGCATCCTATTGTTGTTATGGGCGGCTCCCTAGCGATAGCCCGGATAACTTTACCGCGGGAACGTGTCTACCGAGTCGTTGCTCAGAAGTGGCTGCTTATTCGCCTATTTCGTAGCAACAGCTGTACTCGTTGTTTGATTCGAGGTCTTTACCTAGCAACGGGTCTATACGCCACAGTATCTTTCGTCTTGTCTTACATTTTCAGTTAACTGAATATACACAGTGGGTCCAGGTTCTGTTAGGACTGTGTTTATTAAAAATACAAGATGTGAATTATTTTCAAAATTTCACTCTTCTTATTATTCAAAATAGTCTCCTTCTGAATCAATACATAGCTTGAATCGATTGAAAAGTTTTCGAAAACAGTCACTGTACTCCTGTACTGGGGTACATTCCCTTTGGATGTCCTGGATGGTGTGACGGTCTCCTTTCATCGCCAACTTAACTTTTGGGAACGACCAGAAATCTGCTGGAGCCAAATCTGGCGAATACGGAGGATGATCGAAGACTGTGATCCTTTTTCTGGCCCAAAAATCCCGCACCATCTTCGATTTGTGGGGTGGGGCATTGTCGTGGAGGAGCGTCCAGGAACCTTGCTCTCGGTATTAAGGTCGAATTCGAAGAATTCTCGCCCACAAATGGCTGAGGACTCCGAGATAGTAATCAGAATCCACTGTTTGACCTTCTGGCAGAAATTCCTTGTGAATGATTCCTTTGGATTCGAAGAAAACGGTTAGCAGTGTCTTTACTCGACTCTTTTGCATGCGCACTTTCTTTGGTTTGTTGCTTAGAATGCTGTATAAGATGCTGCCTCACGAAACACATTTCAACTGGTCTTAGTCTTCACTCATTAGTCCTCCCTGCGATCTGTGCTTCATAAATTCATTATTTGTGTGTGTTCTGATACACGGAATTTTCATATTAGTTGCCATTTCTAAACTGAAGACATTTCTCTTTCATACGCCTAGTTCTCCGGCAGGAGGAGCTGAACCTTTAAAATGTCTGCTACTTATGCCAAAGCCCGCTATTGGACAAGCTCATGGTCCAGATTAATACAGCTTAGAGCTTACATCTATATAAAGTATTTTAATTTCATCTTATTTGCGCTGTCTTCAATGTGACTGCTTTACAAGAGGCTGCCACACCGAAATCTTATACGAAATTCTCGTATCTTTCATCCAACCTGTGTATGTAGTCCTTAATTGCTGTATAAATCATAAGTATGTTTCGTGTCATAAAAGGCATGCAAACAACCCATACTTCTCCTCAACATATCCAGGTACAGGTATAAATTTATGCAACTGCTTGTACCTGATATTTGTCAAATATACGCATAGGCCTTCTAAATTAGCTTCATATATTGTATCATTATTTCGGCGATAATAATTTATTAAATGCCAATTTTGTAGCGCAAACCTGCTATATTAGTATTTCATTTAATAATTATTACGCGAATGAAGCTGTTTACTACACCAGAGATGGCGCAAGCCCAAATTACACCCCCAGGCGACGAGAAACACCGCCTTCTTACCCTCAGTCGAAAACAAATCAACTTTGTCAAAATCTCGTCGAAGTTAACAACACTACATTTCGAGACACCGTGACGAGAACCGATATTCAACACGTTTAGATTACTGCAATCAACAGTCACGATATGAACCAAATATCAGCAGAAATGAACAGGCCTGTGCTTTGGCGCCGACTCTCGAACAGTCACACGAAGAACTATTCTCGGGGATGTCAGGCAATTTGTGTAGTTGCGCCAAGACGAGAGAAAAAGCAGGAGGGTGGGGACGGTTGCTAAATTAGGGACTCCATACTTTGCAACAAAGTTGCGCATTTTGGCAAGGTGGGGACCCGTCCAAGCCGCGCGGGATATAGTAAGCAGATGTGAAGATGTGGAGAGGTGACCGCCTACCTGAGTACTGTGTTCGCCGTAGCTCAGGGTGAGTCGGGCCGTGCCCCCGGACCCCTCCTGTATCCGCACCACGGTGCTAGGGTCCAACCGTAGCGCCGGGCTCTTCTCCGCCGAACTCACGAAGTCCTCAGTGCGCATGTCCTCTACGCGCCGCAGTTCACCGCTGGCCAGCTGTATCAGGGACCCTTTGGTAAAGTTCGTGTTGTGGGGGGCTACCGTGTGCCGTTTCGGAGGGTCAGGAGGTCGTGTCAGGATCCGGTGTTTCAGGGACCCTTCCTTTCCGGGACGTAGTAGTGACTGGCCAGGTTTCACAGGGGGGCTGCAAGACGGCTGTAAGGGGCTGTAGGGGGGCAGCAGCGGGGTGTAATGTCCGGGATATAGTGCCCCGTACGGCCCCCCAGGGTAGTGGTAGCTAGGAGGCGGTGGGTACAACCCTCGATATGGAGAGTCCTCTTCCTCCTTGCTGACAAAGTTCACTGCAGCCGCGTCAGGTTGAGGCGGAAACTTGCGGCCAGGGGGCACCCGACATCCGTTCAGTGGCGGGGCTGACCCGTTGTAGCGTGGGGACACGAGGGGTGCTGCTTTGGGCAGAGGGCGCAGGAACTCCGGCGGAGAAGTCTTGTTGCTTAGCAGGAAGGGCTCGACGAAAGTCATTGGTCTGCCAGAGGCCGGAGCCACCCCAGCGCCACCTTCCACAACCACGCTAGCGGAAATCATGGGCTTGCCTGCAAGAAGAACAGGATGCTACAGTAGCCTGCTCAATCCCGGACAAGAAACATACGAAACAATCATCTATCATGACACACACTGAACCCGGGCTATGCGTGGGTCAAAATCAAGGAAAGTTTTGTGTTAAGTAGACATGAGCCTGAATTGCTGTGACTTATAACGTACATCAAACGTTTTCCCTTTCATTCATTAAATGTACATTCTACTTTGAAGGAAAAAATCAAATAGAAGTTGCAGACCTGAATGAAATATACCTATACTTTATATCACGTATAAAATTCGAAGAGCCGCTTTTTGTACTGTGTACGAGGTCAAACTGAGCTTAATACTGGCATACAATAAGAGTTATATTCAAGCGAAGTTGACCCAGCTACTTCCGAATACAAAACTAACTCAACAGCCACTGAATAGTTTTGGGGATAATACAGAGATGAGCGAATAAATTACCCTCCTTGAATTTTACGAGAGCACTTCCAAATCACAGTCGACGAGACTCGTTTCTCAGTCTGGCTGTCGGGTATATTTCTGCTGGCCTTAGCCAGCACATTCCTTCCTTGTCTGTCTCATTGGCTCGTATCTCAGTCCGATGTCCTCCTGTTGAAATTCTGTTCATTTGTTTCCTATTGCAGACCGAACAGAGAACAGCCTACATACATTGTGCAGTGTGTACAAGTGAAGCAATTTTACTGCACCTGATCATGGTCGCACATGCCGTACAGTAGACGTGTTAAATACAACTGGAAACAACTGAGAGTTTCAAATTTGGATTTTAAAACTTTTAGTGTGAGTTGCACGTGAGTTGGCAGTGAATACAATAATAATAAAAATAATAAAAAAGAACACAGCAGGCCACGAATAAACACGGAAATATTAAGGATCTCCTTCCGCAAGATAAACAGGCGGCACAGGACCAGCCACCTCCACGAATAACAATAGGAGAATTGACGCGAACCTGCATGGTTCATAAATTTTAAGCTTGATCTTGAAAGTTTTTTAAAACAAACTTTTTTTAAAAAGTTTTAACACCAAGAAGGCCACTGTGAATGTGGAAGGTTGAACATTGCGTATATTGTGCATTTTAGATATCATATGTGTATCCACACAATTAACATCTATTCTAATAGTAGTTTCCGGAAGTATTGATACCCTCTGAGGATGATCCGTAAGGATCGAAACATGTAAGGGAGATAAATCCTCAAGTGATAAAACTTAAATAGTCACATTAGACGGTATTATTTTTGCCTTTAAAAAGCATACGTAGTACAACAGGATGCTACAATACAGCATTACATTATGAAGTGTACTGTACACAAATATGTATGGTAGCTGGAGCTAATATGATTCTAAAGGCGCGTCCACATTACTCGTGCTCGTGCTCGTGTGACTTCCTATGTTCGCGAGTAATGTGGATGATATGACAAGTCACGAGACAAGCAAATTTTAAAATTTTAATTTAAAAACTATAGCCAATAAAATAAAATACGACTACAGCCTATACACACTACGAGTAAATATACGGATTCTCACACGCCGAAGCCTGGCGAGCAACTGAAGTAGTGTGGACGAAGATTTCCGAGCACAAGTAAAAGCGAGACGAGTCACCCGACGAGCACAAGCCTGGCGAGCGCGAGCACGAGCAATGTGGACGCACCTTAAGAAAGCAGTGTGATTCGAAACCTCATTTAGGACTTCTAAATTATATTCCTAAATTTCAGTTTCTTCTGGTCCTTGGGCGAGTTACATGTGTACTGGAATTTGTTTTGAATTCCTTGCTCAGATGTTGTGACGAAGAGCATGGGGAGGAGGAAGCAGTTGCAAAAGCCTTCTCTTCCCTCCTCCTTCTCTTTTCGAACGAACAAAATTTTGCGACTGTTCGCGGCCGACCTTGGTCAAAAGAAGCTTTGCACACGCCACGCGTCCGAGGAAGAGTGATGTGGGAAAAGAAAAATCTTGTGAACAACGCCTGACGTGGGTTTCACACTAAACATATTATTATAGTAAAACTGTTCGTGTGCTTAATTAATTAAGGACCAATCCATGAAGATGTAAGGAGGCGTAGAAGCATAGAGCCACGAATTTTTAACCTCAGGATTTGACAGAGGTGAGTGGTCAGCTTCATGTTCCTGTGGATTTATTCCCGACAAAAGAAGGCCGGCAACCTACTGGATATTAGGCTGGACAGGCCTGAGAGCAGGTTTGGAACCTGTGAAGATGCGAAGACGCGAATCGAATCTCACTTGTTGATTTTGGCTATATGTAACCACTTAAAAAAAAAACTACGTTTAAATTATAAAATGTCTCTTTAATATCGTAATTTCCTTGAACTGTCCTATATTAGTGTTTACGCAAAAGAAACTGTACGACAACCCGGGGTATCGGCCCACACGTTGCATTCCACTGGTCTACGCGTTTCCTTGTGGATGGCTTTAAAAAATACTTTTAAGTTCGATAGTATGGTCTATTTATTTCTTCCGATGAGATGTTTTGTCCATTCCCGTGATATCGTCACTGTTTCTTTGGAAGACCGCGCGCATAGATGTGTCAATTGGTATGCAGTGTGTTACCGACTGAAGCACCGAGGGAACAGGCTGATGGCTACAGCTTTATAAATAAAACCGCAGTGTCACTGACAGGGACCTGTGACTGGTGTATTTTTAATTAGGCGCCAAATAGTGCTACGTGATGATCAGGCATCAATTAACATCTTTCTTCTTTAAAATTATAGTTTCGTGGTGTGTACTGTAATGATGACAACATAGAGAAGTTTGCGATGATCACAGTGGCCACGCAATGGGGGGGGGGGCTGAGAGAAATCACAGGACACGCCAATCGGGGTAATGAAAGGGTGAAATTGCCCCGTAATTAACTAATTAAGCACTACGCCGATTTACCCCCGGGGAAAGAGCCCCAGGTACTCATTGGATAGGAGGCTGGGTGGCCCCAGAACCGGTCAGAACGAAGTGGAGAAGAGAAAATTCTTTACCATACTGGGGCTCGAACTCCAGCCCGTAGCCAATCTCTCTACCAACTGCGCTATTCTGGCTCCTCGGGGCAGTCGGCGAAAGTAACCAAGGAGGAAAGAAGCAACAAGCCGAGATTTGGGTCGTTATTATCCCACATCGAGGAGAAAGGAGTGAAGCTACTCCAACACTTAGGTCTGTCTTGGCCGCACCATAGCTCAAGCGGTTAGTCGCTGGCTTCCCACCGCGGGTCTGGTCAAGTGCGATTTGTGTTGGACAAAGTGGCACTGGGGCAGGTTTTCTCCGAGTACTTCGGTTTCCCCTGCCAATCTTCATTCCACCAGTTGCTCCACAATCACCCTCACCTATCATCTGAGGCTGGTACAATAGGCCAGAAGTGGCCGCAGTACAAGGGACTTATCCCACCCACTAGCAATAAGAAAAAATAGGTCTGTCTTGCATGTGCACCTCAACCTATCCTTTCCCCAACATGCCTGTTTCTCGTCTTCTCTGTGCAGTTAAGTTCAGCTGGTCACAGAATTCCCAGTTGTTATGGAACTCATAGGTCCATCACTGCAATCACAAAATCACACTGCTTGAACCTATTCGTATCCATTTTAACCCAATTCACATCTTCAAAGCGCGTTTCCCTTAGACCTCTCACAGCATCCCTTGCGTCTAAGCTTACATCTTCCTACATACATTTCATACAGATTCACGTGCCAATTATTTCAGAGACCTGTCACCATTAAAAAACCCAACTGGTCATTCAAAGGGAGTTACACTATTCAGTTCTTGGGATTACAATGAAGTAGACTTCAGGGTTCCTTTTTTATTTCATATACTTTCTCGTTCCATGCCAAATAATACTACAATTTGAAAATAAACTTTAAAATAAAGAAGCGATATAATGTGACCGCCTCTGTGGTCTAGTGGTCAGAGTTCCTGCCTACAGATCCAGAGGTCCGGGTTCGATTCCCGGTGCTGAGTAGTGGGTCTGGAACGGGGTCCTCTCAGCCTCGTGAGGATAACTGAGTGGAAAAGTAGCGGCTCCGGTCTAGAAAACCGAGATCAAAGGCCGTGGGGATCCGTTGCGCTGACTACGCGACACCCGTCTATCGGCAAAAGTTGGCACTGACTTGGCTGACAAGCGGCGGTCGCTCGGTCGGTATGGTTCGCTTGCGGACCAAAACCACGGAGTTTGTTTTGTTTTATGATACAACCATCGATTACTGCCTTTCCATTAGAAAATCGTTCTTTTGCAAATAAATTCAACAAGAGAAACCCAGTACTCTTCAGATCCTTGGGTATTCGGGCGAGATTTCAACTCTTGACTTCTGAAATATGGCCTTTGTAACGTTACAGAAACGGAAACCCGAAATTTCAACACTGACACTGAAAATGATCCTGGCCCAGTTCCACCTGCTTTCCATCCTCACGAACTACAGTATTTCCCCAATATCCTCTTTCCTGAAGAAATAAAATTAATCACTGTCATATTTCACGCAAACATACGCGTATATCTTAATGTTGGAGAGACCATTATTACTAACCAGCTCTTAACCAAGGTTTGAATCCTACAGAACACAGTTCTCTCTGTGCGTAAATGCCACACCATGCGGAAATACAAGTTCAGATTGCCTGCACTAGATGCAAATGAGGAAACAGCTTCAGCTTGTTTCTTTTCTTTCTTTAATGGGTACCCACTACATAAAGTCGGTCTAGACCTGGTGGCGAAAAAGAAAACCCTACTCCTGTCGTGGTATTGACTCCCGATAGTCAGGCACTGCTTCCTTCTGCGGCCCGGTGAATGTCCCAAGATAGGGCAGCCGAAACTCTTACAAAACATCCTTACTGTATCCGTACGTCACTCACTAAAATTATTTAATTGTGATCATGGCCAGTTTACACATTGTGTTCACACCCTGAGAGGCGCTCCTACGGCAAGGTGCCATCCCGTGACCGTCTAATTGTAATTCAACATAGTCCTCCTTAGGCTTGTGGTGCCACTGTTGTCACTGACGTCGCCAGTTTGCTCCTGGTGTTCTCTTTCGTCGAGATAGGCAGGGATTTTGGGTGATAAATCCATGATTTGACATTGTGCGAGACCTGCCAGAAGGGGTCTTGAACTGCCTGCCCATGTGCCTTGGGGAGGAGAAGGTTTAAGATAGACATCTCGGAAAGAAACAGATGTGGGACTGGCGCCTGGCTTGACCCTTGGCCGCCTCGTTTTCCAGTAATGACCACTGCCAGGGGGTGAGTGGGAGGAGTGCTGGAGTGTAGACAGAGAACAGAGAAGTGGGTTGCAGGAGGAGGTAGTGAGTAGTGTTGGGAGGGAATTCCTGTGAATATAAGTAATGATGCCGACGGGAGTGATCACTGAGAGGAGAGCTTCAAGGAGGAATGGTGTAAAGACTGACAATCACTGTACGCAATTTTAATTTAAAACTGCAATACGTGGTGTTGGTTCTGGAGACCCCGTAATTCATAAACCCCGAAGTGTGTTCCCCTCCCAGTATCCCCGGGACAAAGGTCTCATCTCGAGCGATAGTCGCGACACCTGTATGACGGCGGTCGGCTGCACTACCAATAAGAAGTGATGCCAGCCGTCCTCAGTGCTCCAGCACCGCCTAATGGACTTGGGCGGTATCTGCCGCTGCACATTTTCAGACAGATCTTAAATTCTTGGTCTGTATGTGGCTTTGACAGCAACACAAACGGCACTAATTTTATCTTTTAGGGGGGATTCTTAAATTTGACTTGTATTTCACTATTCAAAATAACTGACAGGGCAATACAACGTTGTGTTTTCTTCTAGCTGAAAGAACCGGGGAAAAGTGGAATGGCGTGCCCTACTGAGCGAACAGCAGCAAAAAAGACGAGAGCGCTTGAGGAAGGGGGGGGGGACGGGGCGGCGGAAAGGTCTCTTCGAAATTTATCGCAGTGATGAATGAAACAAATGCTCTGCGCACACTCGACGGTATCGACCGGTCGGTAAATACGCACGCAACGAGGAAAAGGAACAGAGAAAGTGATACGTATGTATATATGAAAGAATGAAAGAAAGAAATAGAGAACGAATAAGGCAAATGGAAACGTTGGTAAATTCATTCTTAACGACGTTGTATCAACTACAGAGGTCCTAGCGTCGAATAAGACGAGAAAACAGTAGTTCGGTGAAGTGGAAAGAGCTGAGGAAACATACGGTTGTGGCCTACATCAAGGTTCTGCGCAACACCTTTCCACCTGAGGCACACCCCAATTTGTCAGACACATGACGGAACACCATGAAAAGGAGATTCGAAACTTTATATGGCCATAAATATGTGTCTACATATAAACCTTTGCTCCATAGGAGAACCAAACATAACACATTTTAAAAAAATAAATCGATTATGAACCATCGTTAAGTGTATTTGTATGTGTGTATCATGCCGTTACGAAGGAAGTTTACAGAATATATTTGTAGCAAATTGTAAAAGCATTTAACCAAAAGACAATTTCTGACATTTTAATAGCGCATATCAACTATAAATTAAAAAAAGTACATGTTATATTTAACCCGTATGCAAATTATATTGATAAGCCAAATATTTCATACCTTCTTCTGCCCTTACAGTGTGACATTTGTGCCTGCTCTATCGAGTAAAGAAGACCGCTATGTGGAAAAGCTGTACAAAATCCACCTCTCATCCATTCATTGGCTTTTCTTTATCGGTTCGTTTTTGCTGCTTCTATTTCCGTCAGCGCCGAAAACATAGCTAACTTCATGGAGCTGAGCCCTTCTTAAGAATCTGCCAATTGTGCAGCTACTCAAGAACTTCCCAATATTTTTGTTACCGTGTTCACAAGAGCCCTGAGCCAGATCGATCCAATCCATACCATATAGCCGCCTCCACTTTTTTAGGTTAATGCTGACGGAGCCGCGCATCTGAAGTCGCCCTGTAGCTGCTTCGTTGATTGACATGATGATGTAGTCTCGCTTTGGGGACCACTTACTTATACGCTCTCCTACCTTGTAGAGGTCGTTGCGGCTGGGTCACCTGTAGTTATTGCCAAAGAGTGGCAGCTTCAATCCAGGTGTCTCTTGTCGGAGAGCACTAGATTTATCTCAGAGTCTTACACGGGCCTTGTTTCGGCGAGCCAAACAAAAATTGAAAACAACACGTCACTTGGCACTTTATTATATTTTACCTCCTTTTACATCCATGTTAGGTGGGTCCCCTGTCACCACGGCATGGCGCGTCCTCAGGTTGCGGATGGAGGAGACGCCCTCCACGTATGGAGAATAGCTGCGTGTATACTGAATAAGCAGTCGCGAAAAGCCAACAAGAGTGGTCCTCCAGCTTGGGGGTTGGGCGTGGGGCCAATAACTCCTCTCCATACAAAATAAGACCGTTACGAAAATGAACACAAGGACTCGGAACTGGACGGATCCTCTGGACAAATGAGCTGGCCTGAAGAAAATGGCCATGAGATTCGGCACGTGGAACGCCAGAAGTTTGTGCAGGGCGTGTTCGCTGAGGGCAGTGGCGGAAGAAATCTCAAATACATAGGTAGTTAGTTAGTTATTGGAGAGGGTGGGTTTTCCCATGCACTTACACCAGTATTGGTCCATTGTGCTTCCCTCTATGATATTCTACCAGTCTCTATACCCTACCGATATTGGTGCGTACCATCAGTCCCGACCAAGCCATAGAGTTCGGCCTCCATTGGCTTGGCGGTATCTATAAAGCTTCCCCCCTCTATCAGAGGCGTTAGAGACTACTGTTGGGCGGGAGACGTACTTGAATTTGTCTCAGTGACCTCCTTTGGAGATATGAGGTTCTTTTACGTGCCGTAAAGCTACAACACGGGACACAGGGCTTAAAGTCCCTCCCGGAGGACTTGTTCCCTGAATTTTTCCGCCCTTAAAAATTCGACGACCTCCGCCGGGTTTGAACCCGCGTACCACGAGTCATGAGGTGGGAACGTTACGTCTAGACTACGGAGGCCGCTTTGAAAAATACCTAGGTAACTCAATAAGTAAGTTACAAATGGATATAGAACTAAAAACAAATAAGAGTACTGATTTGAAAGAGAAGACATTTTCAAAGCAGGGATTGGGAATAAGAGTTTGTATGAAATTAGTAATGATAATGGAGTTAGAGTATTAAATTTGCCACATCGAAAAATCTTAATGTCAAAAGTACGTACAAAGTTCCCACATCGTAACATCCATAAATTTACTTGGGCATCTTCTGATCGGAAGATACACAATCAAATCGACCATATTTTGAAGGATAGGAGACGGCACTAAAGTACACTTGATGTCCGATCATTCAGGGCAGCAGATTGTGATACTGACCACTGCCTGGTGGTGGCAAAGGTTAGGGAAACACTGGCGGTGAGCAAACAATGCACAGAGTTCATATGGAGAGGTTCAATCTCAAGAAATTAAATGAGGTAGAGGGTAAAGAGCAGTATCGTGTTGAAATCTCAAATAGGTTCGCGGCTTTGGAAAACTTGGACACTGAGGTGAATGTTAATAAAGCTTGGGAAATTAATACAGAGAATATAAAAATGTCTGCCAAAGAGAGTCTAGATTATTATGAACTGAAGAAGCATAAGCCAAGGTTCGATGAAGGGTGCTCAAAATTATTAGATCAAAGAAAGCAGGCCAAATTGCAATGGTTACAGGATCCAAGCGAAATAAATTGGGATAATCCGAACAATATAAGACGTGAAACCAGCAGGCATTTCAGGAACAAAAAGAGGGAATATCTGAAAGGCAAAACTGATGAGCTTGCAACGAACAGTAAGAACAAGAACAGAGACCTGTATAGAGGAATAAATGACTTTAAGAGGGGTTACCAGCCTAGCAGTAACTTAGTGAAGGATGCGAATGGTGATCTGGTTGCAGCTTCCCACATTTTGAATAGGTGGAGGAACTACTTCTCTCAGTTATTGAATGTACATAGGGTCAGTGATGTTAGGCACACGGAAATCCATACAGCTGTGCTGTTAGTACCTGATCCTAGCCCTTTTGAGATTGAAAGTGCTATTGCAAAATTGAAACGGTATAAATCGCAAGGTAGTGATCAAATTCCGGCAGAACTTATTCAAGCAGGAGGCGAAATATTACATTCTAAGGTACACAATCTAAATACTTCTATTTGGCATAAGGAGAAATTGCCTGATCAGTGGAAGGAGTCTATTATAATAGACAATTGTCTACAATTATACAATAATTATTGTACCAGTTCACAAGAAGGGTGATAAAACTGACTGTAGTAATTATCGAGGGATATCACTGCTTTCAACATAATACAAAATATTATCCAATATTCTTCTCTCAAGCTTAAGTCCATATATAGATGAAATTATTGGGGATCATCAGTGTGGGTTTCGACGTAACAGATAAACTACAGATCAGATCTTTTACATTCCTCAGATATTGGAGAATAAAACGGGAGTACGATAAGACAGTACATCAGCTATTCACAGACTTCAAGAAAGCCTATGATTCAATTAGGAGGGAAGTATTGTACAATATTTTGATAGAATTTGGGATACCCATGAAACTAGTTAGGCTGATTAAAATGTGTTTAAACGAAACGTATAGTAAAGTCCGTATAGGTAAACATTTGTCTGATAAATTTCCTATCCAGAATGGTCTAAAACAAGGAGATGCTTTATCGCCACTCCTTTTCAACTTTGCTTTAGAATATGCCATTAGGAAGGTCCAGGGAAACCAGGTGGGACTGAAATTAAACGGGACACATCAGCTGTTGGCCTATGCCGATGATGTGAATCTACTGGGTGATTATATAGATACCATAAAGAAAAACACTCAAACTTTAACTGATGCAAGTACCGAAGAGGGATGAAGTGACAGGAGGTTGGAGAAAACTGTATAACGAGGAGCTTCATAACATGTACTCTTCTCCAAGTACAATTAGAATGATCAAGTCAAGGAGGATGAGGTGGGCCGGGCAGTGTAGCACGAATGGGGAGAAGAGGACTGCGTGTAGGATATTGGTAGGGAAGCCAGAAGGAAAGAGACCGCTTGGAAGAGCAAGGCGTAGGTGGATGGTCGATATTAAGATGGATCTTAGAGAGATAGGATGGGATGGTATGGATTGGATTGATCTGGCTCAGTATAGGGACCAGTGGAGGGTTCTTGTGAACACGGTAATGAACCTTCGGGCTCCATAAAATGCTGGAAAATTCTTGAGTAGCAGCAGAATTGGCTTGTCCTCCAGAAGGGCTCTGCTCCATGAGTAAGTAATATTGCCGACACAATGTTTTTCTGTTTCTTATTTCCCTACAAATTGTTCTTACTTCCTGTACTAGTATGGCTAAGTCAACCGCAATGAATTTATCCCAGATGGAAACTGAAATATCTAATGAGCAATGACGAATCTAATATCCAAACATTCGGCCAATGCTCTTGACAGTTCTCAGATGAGTAAAGGGTACAGTCTGTGCAGGCAAATGCGGAACCAAACTCGTGAAAATAAAATTTTATATTTTCAATATTGTTGTTAGTAACAGCTGACTGTTATCACGACCGGCTTGAGCAATATTTCAAACATAAAAGGCCGGTCACAGATTCACAAGCCAACGACATTAAGAACTGCATGTATATATTATTTGTGGTAACAATGAAAGTGTGGAGATATACAGAAACACAGAAACAGGTGAATATGGAATTCACGTGCCAGTAAAATAATTTGATAGGAGGGAGATTTCCTGATATCCTTCAGGTTCTGGTTGCAAGGACATTGACCTACCCTACATATAAGTAGCCGCACATGCCAATGAAGTCTGGCCGAATAAATAATATAGCACGTGCTAATTTTTTGTTGCAGAGAATCATAGGCACACATGAAGCTTTCTACTGTCGGTAAACATTGTTGGGTCAGGGCAGGAAGGTACTGCGAACATAAAGGACTTGACACGAATGACTGGCTGAAGGCGTTAAGCAGTAACAACAGATGGGTGGAGACACAATTACTACATAAGTGTGAAAGGAATGAGTCGGAATAAATAATAAGCATTTAACATTTAATAACTCAATTTAACGTCCAGTCGTTTTCTAAGTAAAACGTGTGTACGAGTATACAGTTCTTTACAAACATTCGCAGTGCACCTGATACCTTCTGCAGGTACACAGGTTGGGGAACATAGTTCTAGACTGAGGGGTCGTGGGCTGGAGGAGATAGGCGTGATACCGGCCCACGTGGGGCCGCGCCATAGCTCAAGCGGTTAGTCGCTGGCTTCCCACCGCGGCGGCTCGGGTTCAAACCCGGGTCTGGTCAAATGGGATTTGTGGTGGACAAAATGGCGCTGGGACAGATCTTCTCCGAGTACTTCGGTTTCCCCTGCCAATCTTCATTCCACCAATTGCTCCACAATCACCCTCACCTATCACCTAGGGCTGGTACAATAGGCCACAAGTGGCCGCAGTACAAGGGACTTAGTCCCACCCCACTAGCAATAAAAAAGTACCGGCCCACGTGACATGTTTCTCAGACCATTTGACACATTTAAACAAAATTTAATACTGGGTTGGAAAATGCATGCAATAAATTTGTTAGGCGAATTGAAGTTTGGTTTGTGTGGGTCTAGTACTCTGAAAGAAGCTCAGATTGAAACCTATTACATTACCCAGCAAAATATACATGATGAGAAATGAATAACTGTAATAAAAATTGGTGTACAACCAACACCTCTTCAAGATCTGCACTTTCTACTTAAAAATCTCGCGAACAGGAACACTTACCGAATTATCAAGCCCAGTTAGTATGCAATGGAATGAACTATACCGCCTACTGCGGCCAGCATCTGTACTCTCATGAGCGTGGAAACCATAGGCTTCACACCAACAAAACCGACAATTTGTCTGGTCCAGGAAACACCCACCGAACGTTGCTGTCGAGCGGGCAGTACTCCTGCTCCGTATTCGACATATCCAGGGTTCAAATCTCGGCCCGGAGACTGGTCATCGTGAAAGGTTTTCCATTATTTTCCCCAATCTCTCCAGGCACACAGTGAAATAATGCTTCAAATTAGGCCATGGCCGCTTCCTTGTACATTCACTGCCAATTCTTCATTCAATATCATCCGAGCTACGAACAGCAGTCACATTCGTGCACATCTAGTGCAGGCAGAAGCAGTGGTGAAGCAATATTTCTGGAAACTCGTACTTGTCTTGCTGCTCTCACGGAACCGCCACATGGAGTCATAATGAAGTTGCTGTGGAGAGCTCATGACACTCCAGGAATAACAGAAACTTGATGTCACTCTCACGGAACTTTGTTGCAACCGTGATGGAACCGTTATAAAATACTCTGGAACCATAATGTAACTCCCAGGAAACCTTAACAATTGTGACGGAACCATTACGAAATACTCTAGGAGTCTGAATGAATCATAATTCAATTCTGAAGCAGCTGCGACGGAACCGTTACTTAGTCCCTCGGAACCTAAATGAAACGGCAGTGATACAATCACAGGATCCTGAACATATGACGTAACCGCCACGATTTTCCCTCGCAACTCAAATTGATCCATAATGGGACTCAGAGCTCAGTGCAGCGGTAACGCTTCTGGCTTGTATTCGGAAAATGCTCTGTTCGAATCTCCGCCGGACATCGACCATAATGACTGAGGTTTTACATGGATTTCTAAGTCCGTCCAGACGAAACCTTAAATCAGAACAGGGGCAACTCCTTCCACATTCTTCCCAATTCATAAGTCACCATCTTCCATTCGGCACCGCTTCTATGTAGTCCTCCTAACAGGACCATTCAACAAACTGAAGATAAATAAAAATGAAATCAAGGAATAATGCGGCAGCTCTGGTGAAACGGAACCCCAATGGAGCCATTATTAGCTGAGATGGGACCAGTGGCAACGGTGTCACGGAATCGTGTGTTTGTCCCTTAGTTACGAGGCTGTGGGCACGTCTCACTGTGTGCTAACAGCACGACCTTGCCCACGGAGGGCAGACTGACAAACAGTCCGCTTCATGAGGACTCTGCCAAACAAATGTTGATCATCAAAGCCACAGTCAGTCTGTCTGCCTTGGTGTCCAGCTGGGACGTTTTCTTCTTATATGAAAGTTGCTGTCCAGTTCATTTGGGGCGCCCTCTCTGACGAGAGGTCGGGTCTGTCATTTGTCAGTCATAGTCCGTATTAGTAAGTCCATTGTCAGTATTTACATATATTTGCAATTTAATCTTAGCCTTAATTCCTATTTCTATGTACTATATATACAATGCCTCTGTCAGCTGCAGGGAAGAGAGGACAAAGCCACAAGAGCTTAGTTTGTTCGCATGTTTTCTATAATTAAAGTTAATTTATTCGAGTAATATCTATGTTGGCCGCGCCACAGCTCAAGCGGTTACTCGCTGGCTTCCCACCGTTACGACCCGGGTTCGATCCCGGGTCTGGTCAAGTGGGATTTGTGGTGGACAAAGTGGCGTTGTGCGGGTTTTCTCCGAATACTTCGGTTTCCCCTGCCAAACTTCATTCCACCAAATTCTCCATCATCATAATCACCCGGGGCAGGTACACGAAAATTAGGCCATTCAGTGGCCGCCGTGCCGAGTGGACCCAGCTGGACTCCACCACCACTAGCGAATTAAAAAAAGACAGAGAGGTCGCTGTGTGATATCGTTGTTCTGATTGTTCATGCCCCAACAGAGGATAAAATTGATGATCTGACGGACAGCTTCTACGAACAACTAGAAGGTGTATTCGATAAATTCACTAAATACAATACAAAAATTTTGTTAGATCTTAATGCCAAAGTACGAAGGGAAGACATTTTCAAACCAACAATTTGGAATGAGAATTTACACGAAATTAGTAATGATAATGGAGTTAGAGTATTAAATTTTCCACATCCAAAAATCTTAATGTCAAAAGTACGTACAAAGTTCCCACATCGTAACATCTATAAATTTACTTGGACATCTCCTGATGGAAAGACACACAATCATATTGAACATATTTTGATAGATAGGAGACGGCATTCACATGTACTTGATGTCCGATCGTTCATTGCAGCAGACTGTCATACAGACTATTATCTGGTGGTGGGAAATGTTCGGGAAAGACTGGCAGTGAGCAAAAAACATCACAGAGTTCATATGGAGAGGTTCAATCTCAAGAAATTAAACGAGGTAGAGGATAAAGTGCAGTATCGTGTTGAAATCTCAAATAAATTCGCAGGTTCTGGGAAGATCAGACGCTGAGGTGGATGTTAATAAAGCTTGGGAAACTATTACAGAGAATATAAAAATGTCTGCCAAGGAGAGTGTAGGTCATTATGAACTGAAGAAGCATAAGCCATGGTTCGATGAAGGGTGCTCAGAATTATTAGATCAAAGAAATCAGGCCAATTGCAATGGTTACAGGATCCAAGCGACATAAATGGGGATAATCTGAACAATATAAGACGTGAAACCAGCAGGCATTTCAGGAACAAAAAGAGGGAATCTCTGAAAGCTAGCTACAATATACCTGGGCGTTTACATTTACTTGAAGAATGGTGCTTGTGCAAAGGGAGAACTCCAACCTTCTCCAAGTTCAAATTAATATAAATTAGTTTAAACGTTCACTTAGAATAGGACCAAATCCCTGTGTCTTGGAAAATCAGAAAGAAGTGACAGAAGTAGCGCAAGTTCCTGAACCCATGACCTTCAACGTCAGCTGCCGTCTGGAGGCGCATGTCAACTCCGCTATCAGCGGTTTGTGTATGTGGCTAATTGGCATTAATCGTTCTGAACATGTTTGTGAGCGAGGAACTTGTGAAGATGGTAGCACTGCTGTTTGTATATTACTGTGCCTTATTTCCACACGATCGTGTCCATCAGCATGTCTCGCCTGCATGTAGAGTTCTCTGAGGAGTATACACAAAGCTCGAATTGAAGCAGAACACCTTAAACACCGCTCAATGTTCTAACATTTTGAAAATGACTTACCTCCATCGAAGTATTCCTACCGCTGGGCTTGACGAAAGGTATGGGGTGGGTGTCTCACAATTAAAGGAGACAAAGAATCGAATCTGGCTGTAGCACCATTAAGAAAAGCGTAAACTGATGGTAAAGGCCATGCGAGGGCCTGATCCCCTATCCAAGGAATCCTAACACTGGTCTCAATATTGCTAGAGGAGGGCACAGAAGCTGAAGTGACGACGCGGGCCTTGTCACAGCTCGATTCTAAAGACAGGAGAGCTGCACAAGAGGAGAGACTACGGCTCGAACCGGCATGTAGCAACCCTGATCTTGCGACAGTCTTCATGCTTGCATTAACGTGGGGTTTTCAAACTGCTACAATGCAGGTCACAGGTCGAAAGGGGGTGCAGCGCCAAGAAGAAAATACTGAAATGAATGCGCACTTACGGCGTTCTATCGCGTGCCTTTATATGAATTTTGTAATCCCCTCGAATACAGGATCTGAAAATAAAAGTGCCCAAGAAAATCACCGGCACGTATGGAGGCTGAAGTTATGAGGTTATCAGACTTACATAACGACAGGCCTCCTAGCGTAAGGTTACAAGACCTGAGGTTTGAAGATTCGTACTGTCATCTCCGGAACTACGACACAGCGTAGTTTGCTAGGTACATACGAACATTTTAGAAGACGATGCTGCTTCCCTGAAAATGGCCAATTGGAAGATCCAGGAGGAGGTGGGAGGTTAATAGTGAACTAAATCGCGGACAAGTATGTGGCGATGCTGAACATTTGGGATTTCGACTAGGCTTACTCGTTCAGTAAAAACGGGAAACCGTGATTTTGTCTCTACGTTCCGAATCAACAGTACGTCTGAGACCGTACCCAAAATATCGTCGCTGCTGAGGATCTAAGAGCCCATTATTTAACGACGCTATACTGACTGAAACTGTTAAGTTACGTGCGTATGATCATGACCGTATTTGATGTTAGCCGTCAAACTGGTCAGCCTGCCAGGTGAGATCCAAAATGATGACACCCCGGATACAAGACAAAACACCGACTAGTAAAAAGTAAAATTAAGCACTATGCCATGAAGGCGTGTGGACGAGTGAATGTATAGATCCACGTTTTCTTGACCTCCGCACTAGCTGGAGATGAGTGGTCAGCTTTACCCCTGGTACCCGTTGCATATGAGGTTGGGTGAACCCCAAAGCCGGTCTGGACGACGTGGAGCGTGGAGGAGAGGAAACACCGGTTGGTACAGCAGCAAATTTCTGGTACCACATTCTGGGAGTGCTCAGTTCGAATTTTGGTTACACTGCCTGTCGTGTTTCGTCATTTTCTTCAGTTTATCGAGACAAATGCAAACAGGCAACTACCGCCCCCTTCGAGGTTCGTCATCAGTTACTCAGCATTCGACCCGACATGTATGTTGAAACAGGTCGCCAAGAATCATAAGACCATCCTCCCCGGTCACACTTGATGCAGTTTTCTGCGCTGTTCACTTTCGTGTTGGTGACTCAGTTACCTTGAAATAGCGTGCCGGCTCTGATAAGCCCGTGCTGTATTTACGAGTACATGTATAAACCACGCAGTCTGACTGCAAAAGGAAACATTTGATTTAAATAACTTTATCGCTCCATAAAATCGTGACAATGGCCTCAGCAAGAACTCAGATTCATGACCTTTAGAACAACAGACACGCTGCGGCGCAGTGCTCTAAAAGCGATCACAGTGACCACGATTCAAGCCCCACGAAACTCTAAACGAGATGTCACATCTTTAGATAAACGAGAAAGCCAAACTTTTCAAGTCTGGCAACATTTCGTCCAGTGTGACCCGTGAAAGTCATGATGCACTTCTGCAATAAATAAATGTCAATTGAATGCAAAGCTCGTCCGAACACGCATACTGCAGGACAGACAACTCATTTCCATGCATCAATATGAAACACTTTTCCTTCTTCATGGCTTAACTCTACACCAACTTGGCATGTACTGTGGTTCTCTACCTTCTTGTGTCGTCCGTAACGATAAACTGTAATGTCATATGGGCGCCCAACTCATGGTGTTTGAAAACAGGTGATGAGCATTTGGGGATATAAGAGGCTTCAAATAAAATAAAAAGCAAATGTAATTTTCCTGGGGAGTAAAGCGCGGCCGGCGCGTAAGGCTGATAGCCTTACCGCCATCTCTGAGCCGATTGTCTAGACAATGTGGGACCCTCAACGTCTCACAACCCTATGGGCCTTCACGGACTGGTACAGGGATAGAAAAAAAAAAGAAGAAGAAGAACATTACATAACAAGAAGAAACACTTTATTCTCTTCAGCTAACGTTCTTAGCGTGATTAAATCCAGATGACTGCCGGGCATGGGGGAAATAATAAATGCCTTCTAAATCACAGCCAAAGATCATCAAAATATATGTCACGTGATAGAGGGACTGCAGACAAGGTTGGATTGGTAATTGGATTTATTGCACACTTACAGATCGTCACTACAATTAACTGTAGCGCTATTGCCCAGTCACGCACTCTACAAGTCACTAGAGTCTGCTGTATCGTCACCGGTTGTCGTCTGGTAACGGCTTCCGTTTTCGCATACTTACTGGTCGGCGACTGCGTCACAACTAACTCCTACACTTCTAACTGCCATGGCAGCTGCTATTCGTTATATAGCCTCGGCACGGACCGCACAGAAGACTCCTCCCAACTGTTCTATTATTGCATCACGTGGCTATCGCTCTGGCCGCGTAGGAAACACGATTCCTATAGGATTCTGACGATGGTGTATAACACACTGATATATTGGGTTTCTGGACTTTATCCATCGTCCTGGTTTTTAAGATAACAAAGAAAAACACGACGTTTCGGAAACTGGATCTGTTTCCGTCCTCAGGTGAAGGAAAAGGGAAACACCTATTCTGTTGGGTCCGTTAGAAAGAGCTAGCCTCAATCACCGGTATGGACCCGGTATTTACCCTTCTTTTAAGGTCCAGTGATTGAGGCTAGCTCTTTCTAACGGACCCAACAGAATAGGTGTTTCCCTTTTCCTTCACCTGAGGACGGAAACAGATCCAGTTTCCGAAACGTCGTGTTTTTATTTGTTATCTTAAAAACCAGGACGATGGATAAAGTCCAGAAACCCAATATATCAACACGATTCCTGTATCACTGTTTACGACAATTACCTAGCAACGGCCATTGTTTACAGATTCATTACTTAGCAACGGATCTACACGCTACAATATCTTGAGAGACATAAGAGCAGATGAGAGGATCATCATCATCATCAGTAATCTGTCAGACGACAGGTCCACAGTCTCTTCCAAAACAGTTTCTCCACTTAATGCGATCTTCTGTTTTTGGAAAGAGACTATCCAGGAAAAGTGATAATGTGGTAGTTTTTCCATTTGCTTTCCACATCGCAGTACAACAGCCGTTCAAACCACTCTGGTCACGCCTGTTGCTATACGAACTTGAACCATCTCGAGCATCATTTGCTCTGTGCTTCAAGTCGCTGCTGATGACGCTGCTTCCGATGTCAGTTTTTGGTATCTCTCTTCGTCTGATGCCTACCCTTTGACCTGTCCAGCAAGGGAGGCCCTGCCAGTAGCTACGCTACCGCTGGTATAGCTCTCAGGGTCCTTGGCATACTCAAACCCCCTCACCACGATAAGGTGGGGACACCAACGAGGATATAAGGAAAAAATATCTTAAAATGAGATATGTCGCACTTCCGCACGAAGTCATTCAAATGTCTTAATGTTTCATTTTCCTCGTTCGTTTATCAAACCCGCTGCCCTGATCTTGTTCGTGTTTTTAATATGATATCCATATTCCTTTATGAAATAACTTACATCACTCTGTGAAGGTGTCCGTTCCCGACATGTGAAGCATATTCAAGAAACAAAGTGAATTTTGTCCCACTGTAGACCATCCCATAACATGGCGACAATAATGTTGACAGGTGACGAAAATTAGCTCAATGTAACTTAACCAGTCTGAGATTCTGAACGAAGTATGCTCATATCTTTTTACAATTAAGCATACCTAAAATGGAAGATGTCCATAGCAAGCGACAAATCGTTGATGCTTAGCAACATTCTGAAAATCTATAACCCTCCCCCAAATGCGTACCACAAATTAACTGTGCTTGGCCATTTAATCGTTTTCCATCTTTATGTAAAATAATGTTTTGTTGCCATAAATATTTTGCGTATTGAACAGCAAACAGCTCCTTATTTTACAGTGGAAACAGTTGTCGACGCATCTGCAGAATATATTTGTAGCAGCAGTGCTTAAAAAGCACTCGAACTCGGGAACATTTGGTGGGGAGGTCAGTACCCGTCACATGACCACTACGTGGTCTGAATGTCAAGCCACTTAACATGTTAATCTATAAGAGCAAATTTTAAAGCGTTTGTCTTTCGCATGGTGCAGGTTACAGTGTCTAGGGATTAGATTTTGTACTTTTAGAACCATCTGTACTTCTAGTACGTATACGCATGCGTGTTCATGACATGTCACCACATTTCACAAAGCTTCATCAGCTATTGTCATTGCGCGGTCCAAGTCTTACATCTCTCTTAACTTAGCTGTCCTTAAAATCCTTACCGCGCTATAAAGTTCAAGATCCTGCAGCAAGTGAAATTTGTTGTGCGCATAATCGCCATGTTGGTAGCAAGACAGTTCACAAGACAGGAAAACGTTCAGTGGCATGATGTTCATGCTAAGCTCCTCCAGAGTCGATGTAGGACAATGACGGTTGAGGGTGGGACGTGAGGTTGTGGTGTAAAGAACCGACGAGCACCCAGAACACACAGAGGTGTTCTCAAACTCGGCATTAGGTGCAAGCAAATGACCACAGTCATGATCCCAGGAGAAAGAGACTGTGTGGGCATCACAGCAGGTCTTGGCAAGAACTCATGAAGCCTAGTGAGGAACTGTAGACCCTCAAAACTGCAAGGTTTGTCGATTATGGGCAGGGGGCCCATCGTAAATTGAATCCTGGTCGAGTCAGAATTTTATTATTTGCAACATGTGACAGGTTATTATTATTATTATTATTATTATTATTATTATTATTGTTATTATAATGGAATAACCATTCGAAATGTACTTATTTTATTTTCTCACCTGTTAATGCTAACTTTAATTTTTCTTGGAATTATTATTAATTTAATGCCATTATATAGACTGTCTTATTTGTATTTTGTCTTTTAGTTATACCTGTATTTCTATGTACTCGCACCAGCTTTGTTATTGGCCTCTGTGCTGTTAAGTTTGCACGTAAATAAGCACGAATTGAATTGAATTATTATCATCATCATCGTCACCATCGTTATCACGATTATTTTTTTTTTGAAAAAAAAACTTGTTGCTTATATGTCACAGATTTTTTCTACTTTTAATTCGTCGGGCATAACGTCAAAGTTTCGCATTGTCACCATTTTTGTGACTACTAAGCTATAAAAACAGTATCTGATATGGTGTGTAGCTATGTTCATCATCACCTGCATAAAATTTCGCTTGCGTGACACCAATAATCCATTAGTGCTAATGAAAACGATCTGGTTGTTGTATCGTCAGGAAGTTCAAGTGCAACGCAAAAGCTGCATATGAAAAGGTTTAACCTCAAGAACTTGTATGATGTGGAAGTTAAACGGTAGTATTAAATTCACTAGAACCTACAGAGAACATTTCAAAACTGCAGCAAAGGGATTCCAGATTATTACAAGGCAAAGCAACATGCAGAATGTTTTAATCAAGAGCGCTTAAACTAATACGTGAGAGGAAGCAGACTGAACTGTAATGGTTACACAATCCAAGCCGAATGAATGAAGATAATAAGAATAATTCAAGATGTGAAATTGGTTGAGCTTTCAGGAACAAAAGAGAGCATATCCAAAACATACAATTAACGAGACTGAAATAAACAGCAATAACAAATATTAGAGATTTATAAGGAGGCTTAAATGAATTCAAGAATTCTGCCATCATAGATCTAACAAAGCAAACGCTGAGAATTGCAATCTACTTGTATATTCTAACAATATACTTAACACTTAAGTAGCTATTAAATGCTTACATGTCGTCAACGGTGTGTGGCAAACTTAAATGCATACAGCCGAGTCATTAGTACCTGAGCTCAACTATTTTGAAACTGATATTTAACAACTGAAGAGCCGTAAATTGAAGGCACTGCTCAAATTCCGACAAAATTATCCAAGCAGGAAGTTAAAGCATTATGCTCTGATATTCACATACTTTTTCATAGCCACAGCAGCGCAAGGGATCCCTTGCTGTTCTTACGTGTATTTACAAAAAACGGCAATAAAACTGGTTATACGTACAGAGGAATGTAATTCTTTTCAACTCACATGTTTTATCCACACTTCTTCTTTAGCGTTAACTCCGTCCATATGCAAAACTATCAGAGAACATCAATGCGGATTTCGACATTAGCGAATCAAAAACAAATAAAATATTCTACAATCACAGACATTGCACGGGGCAGTATATCAGTTGCTTATAAAATTCAAGGAAACCGAGAGTCATGAAGGAGGCAGATGCGTAACTTTCTCACTGACTTTGGTATACCCGTGCAACTAGTTAGGCTAATGAAATCTACAATAAACTCATAAAAATGAAGGTCTGTGGGGTGCATTTCATACTGATAACATCCCTAATGCCTGCCTTTCAACTGTGCTTTGCAGTATGCCATTAGTGACATCGGGTAAAATCGAGACTGAATAAGACGCATCGCTTATTGTTCTCTGATGCTGTGCTAATTTACTGGGTGACAACGTAAGTACTATGACGAAAACGGAAACTCTCTCAGACGCCAGGCGGGAGCGTGTTCCACAAGTGTACGCACCACAGTTCACAACATATCAAAACACAGGTGGTCAGTAGAGCCTTCTAACATGTGGCGAATTTAAATATTTTGGAACACGAATGTCAGACCAAAATTTAATTCACAAAGAAACTAAACAAAAATTAAATTAAGATCAGAATCTCTTGTCTTCCTGCCTTGTATCCAAAAACGAGAACATCAAAATATACGTACACAATACTACTATAAGTTAGCCTCTTCTTTCAATGGACATGGAAGTGGGTCTTGCATCCTACGAGAAAACGACTCTGAAATTGAGAAGAGGGTGCTCACAATATCTGCAAGAAAGGAGAAAATAACAAAAGGCTCGCGAAAGCTGCAAATATTCGGATGACAAAACGGACGATGGTGAGACAGGCGCGGCATGAGGCGCACATGGGAAGGGCAAGAATATCAGACAAAGCACCTGAAAGAAATATAGTTCTTGAGACACCTTCATGGAGGTTACTGGTAAAGATATCCCCGTACTTTATTAATTAAGCCTATGCTATGAAGCCGCATGGGGGAATGGAGGTATAGCTCCACAATTCTTGACTTCAGCACTAGATACAGGTGAGTGGCCAGATCCACGTCCCGGCCGCTTTACCTCCGAGCAGTCTCGGTGGGCGCCTGAGCCGGTCTGGAAGCTATGTAGGAGAGAAAAAATCTTGCCACTACCGGAAGCCCAACCCCGGCCGTGCAGCCCGTAGCCTGTAGCTATACCGACTGAGGTGTCCCAACTCCAGGATAATATTAAAAAGGATAATGAATAAGTAGTATAGGAAGGAGAAAGTGGACTGGATTCATCTGACTGAAGAAAGGGTTTAGTAGCTTGTGTTTTTGTGAACACGGTAACGAACCTTCGCTTTCAATAGAAGACTTGGAATAACTGTCAGCTTCTCATGAAGGATTCTGCTCTACAACTACCTCTACAACTACGTGTATTACTCTTACTAAAGCAATACCGTGAAAGAATTGTGAACTGAAAAAACATTCTTTTTACAGCAGCCTACGTTATTCTAAGTTTCTTAAGTAACTGATCCCCATGTTTAATGAATTTCCGTGGGCAAACGTGCAGCAGAACAAACAGGCTTCTCAGTATCACAGCTTGTAACCTTGTTTCATCTTATGATGTTTAGCAAGTATGCAAGAGAACAGTCTTCTTTTGGTCAACGTATTCAAGAATTCTGCCGTGAAACAAATGCTCACTAGAACAAAGAATGTTTCCAGTATACACGCCCTTCTAAGTTACTTGCTGCAGAACAAGTGTGTAATATAACAGCACATGCCGTTTTAGCTTGTTGCTGGCAACTAGTAACCGTATTAATTCGTATGCGGTGTAATAAGTGTGCAATACGTCATTCTCAATTACTTCAGACCACAGGTCTCTTATGCCGTGTGACAAGTGCAGAATTCAACAACGTTCTCGATTATAACATAAACAACAATGTTCTCAGTGATACCACTTAAGGCAACTGGTCACAGTGTATCCTTACGCCGCGTAACATGTGTTCAACATAACAACGTTGTCAGTTATATCACGCGCCATTCTAACTCCGTTGCCGCATCTTAATCTGATGCGAAGTAACAAGTACGGAATTCAGCAAACAATACTTCCATTAGCAGCACAACAGCGCTGCTCACCGTGCTTAATCTCTTGCGATTTATTTATTTGTGGTTTATTTAACGGCGCTGTCAGTCGCTCAGAATGCCTACAATGGAAGGCTGAATAATGAATAATAAATTGGAAGGCTGTGGAAGGTAGCAGTTGTGGATTAATCTGTGGTACTATCCCGGCATTTGGCTCGAAGATTGAGGAAATCCACATAGAAACCGTCACGACAGCCGGCCTCCGGACTAAGAACTGAACCCGGCACCTCTCGAATATGAAACAGAAATATCATCCGCTTGTCCGCATTCTTGCGAAGAAGCGTACAATATGAAAATACTACAGCACGCGCTATGCCACCTTATTCTGACAACTGGTAGCCGTATTTCATCTCATAGCATGCAACATATGAGACAGTTCTTTTCGATAATAGCACATGCCATTATTCGTGGGGTACTTAATCTTATGCCGCTTAAGAAGTGTGAAATACCGCAGCAATATCTGCCAGTAATAGAACACGGAATACTAATTTACTGATGACAACTACTCGCCGTGTTTAATCTTACACAGTCTTACAATATGAAATACACTCAACAATCTTGTCAATAATAGCACACTCCACGCTGTCTAACAAGTGTGGAGTACGTTCAACAATCTTATCAAAAATGCCACACGTCATTCCAACTTACAGCTGGTCGCCGTATTTAATCTTATGCCGTTTAACAAGGTGTAACACTATAAACAATCTTTTCGGCAATAGCACACACCATTCTCCCTTCCTTGCAACAGACCAAATTGTTTTCAGTAGTACCGGCATTCGAGGTACGTCTGGTCACCTGCTGTCGCTGTTAGCAACACGCGCCGCTATGGAGCTATTTTTGTACCATGCCAGAAGCTACTACAACCAACTCTACGAGCTATGTATGTGTGGCAGAACTTACAAGGTGGATGCACTCTCTCGAATACAGCAAAGTCGTCATGCTGCAAATGAAAACCTTAAAACTTTGACTGAAATAACAAAGTAGCAACTGACCTTGACAGACAGCATCTCTCAGAGACGTCACTACTACGACTACTACTACTACAGCTGCCGCCGCGCACAGACTGTGGGCTGGGAGGGGGCGAATAGAGCTTCAAGTGCAGCAGCATCAGCGCCGCGCGCGGTCCGGGAGTACACTATTGGACAGCATTCCACCGTCGCTAAATCTGCACTGCAGAATAACAGATGCAGTAGATGAAGTAATGAGCCTGTCGTTTCTCACGTTGCTAGGAAGGTGATCTAGTTATCTTTTTTCAAATCCCATTCCCTACCTCCTAATAACATAACTCATTTCGGCTACAAAAATTAGCCTGTTAATACTTTTTGAAACCACTGGTACTTATTATGTAAATCGAACGAAACACACTGGCGAAAATAAAATTTATGGGAGAAATATCGTCTTATTAAATTAAATTAAATAATAAGCGCAAAACTTAGGAGATAGTTCTCATTTCTCCTTAAATATGCTTAATTCACCCAGTCAGTAATACGAATTGTCCACTTTTATTTAGATTTCAGATTCTTACAATGATGACTGTAAAGATTGCCATATTCTGGGAGAACACCCTGCAGTACGATAGAAATTCATCAACATTTAGGAGAAATAGACGATCTAGACCAGGCTGCACCGCCTCAGATTAAGGCCCAATGGTAAGTTCTTTTGTTACAGTAATAAAACTTTACGTCCATAAATGAGGGATAATATCTTCAACATGTAAACCGGTATCAACATTCAAGAAATAATCTGCCCCATGAATAAATTAGTCTGTTACAGAAATCAGTGGCATTAAACTGTGTAAGATGCAATCTGGTGGTCACCACACATGCACAGTCCTCTACAAATGGAGTGGTAGCCGCACTTCAAAATCGCTTGCTCGCAAAAGGCCATCCGAAGACATCCCCTCGCCTACTCAGTAAAACTCTGATGGAGCATCGCTTCACATAGTAGAAAGGAGAAGAGTGCTTTGGCTCTGTAAAGAGGGATGTGCACTAAATTTTTCAAATTCTTTTCCTCAGTCTTACAGCCTCTTCCTTGACCAGACAATAGAACGTCATAGAACCAGAAGGTTCATCGTCTCCTTCACAAATCCCACTATTAAACCATATCTTGAATCCAGTGCAATCACATATTCATGCTTAATTTCTATAACGTATTCTTTTTTAATTCTATCTTCATAGTAATTTCTAGGTATCCCAAGTCGTCCTCTCCCTTCAAGTTATATACCTAATTTTCCTGGTGCGTATTCCATAACCCTCCCATGTCACCCTTCTTTAACAGTATAAAAAAAAAGAAAAACTTATTCCATTTTCTTGAACCCGTACCGTAACCTTTGATGAAATTAGGACCTGCTGGTTATGAGATATGCGAGGTCCAATCATGGCTCAGAAACCACACTAGGCTGTAGTTTCTCTCCATCGATCTTCATATTTCATATTAAATTTGAATGTTTATGAATCCCTCCCTCTGGACTGTAATTTAAACCTGTACACATTGTGAATAGGCCAAGAATAATGTTATGTTATCTGCTGCCTTAGTTACAGCTGGTATAACAATTGCGTGACTTTCGGAACATCTAATAAGAACTCCATTGTTTGGGCATAGCATATTTTAACTTTCTGCAGCGCAGCACTTCTTCATTATGAAACGGTGCAAGGCCGTCCGGTGCGAAGGTCTCCACAACCCGCTCACGTCAATGAGCGCCCCCACCCCCACCCCTTCTCGCGCCACACACACACACACACCGATACTGCCGCAGGAGTGGCTGAGATAAACTTAGTAACCAAGACATAAGGAAAGGAGAAAATAACCTTGCGCAATAGACAACTGGTTATTCTGTCATGGTTCATTTATTAATTCTGCCGTGTAATAGCAGATTCATTTATTTTGTCTATTGAATCCTTAGAATCCATAACGTAGGCCATTAATATTTTAAATTCAGTAAACAAAATTCAGTTTAAGGTATAGTTTATACTTTACATCTTCATTTTACTTGTGTTCTCTGCTTTCATTCCTACAAACACTCACAGATGCTGTCCCTTGTGTGTCGGCCAGTATGAATTGCCTGACTGGGAACACTGCAAATCAATTTAATGCAAGAGACTTCAAACTACATTTGAAATGCTATTTCAATTGTAAATTAGTTCGTATTTCTCGTGTCGAAGTATGTTATCATTTGCCGCCCCTATTCAGATATGTTACCCCTCAGAACTGGACGTTGTGACAGTGCTTCTGGAAGCTTCGGTCGAACCGAGACTTTCAGTTACCTGGAAGTTTAAGTGCGAGCCGACGCTTGTTTGCTTTGGGGTTCATGTTTCAGAAAATTGTCACAGACCGAGCTTCATGGAACACGGCAGACTGTACAAGCAGCAGTTCTCATTCTGAGTACGTCTCAACTCTTAATCATTTTCAAGACCAACATGACGGTCGTGTGACCTTGTGGAGTGGGAGAAACGCTACCGTCAATAAACGCAGTGTTGTATGTATATCTTCGAGAAATAAATTAATGTATTTATATCTTCAACGAAATAGAAACAGCAGCATGGCGACTGAGCATCATATGACGCCTGGTGAACCACTGTGCTCTGGGACAGGTATTCTAACAGCAATGGTGGTTCCTGAAAACGTTCAGGTCCAGTTCTTCGGAACGTGAACGGGGGCGCTTGCGGATGGACCGGCTGCCACACTCCTCTGTAGCAATTGAGATCCTATTTTGGGGCGCATTTTGAATGACAGCAAAGACATCACTTTACAACACAAAATGTCATTATTTGCATAAACAAATCTCTTTATCAAAGGCAAATATCCGAAATTCACGATCACATTTTTTTTTTCAGTAGCCATATTTATTGTGAGATTTAGGTTTTCTCGGCCGTGGCCATGAAACGTCGGTAAATATGTATCAGAGTGCAAGTTTCCATAGGACAAAAGTAAAAAAGCTTCATTGGTGACTATTACTGGACAACGTTCAGTTTAACAGCGCTATTCAAACGGTATAGGTGAAACAGAGTCGAATGAGTTGAAAAGATCTTAAAATTGGCAACCCAGCATTCTTCTGGAAATACTGAGAATAACCGGTAACTCGGTTGATATTCGAGCTCTGGCACCTGGTGCCACAGTACCAAACCTGCTCGGTGACTATTTAAAAATTTGAAAGAAGTCAATGGTAGTCTGTATCAATGAACTGTCCTGGATAAACTGAGGAAAATCACGAAGAATGCTAACAGTCACTAGCCTCCAGACCTAGAATAATATGAAAGAAAGCACAGAGCTAACAACTGCCACAGCAGCCTTCGCTACTAGCAACTTGTAGTTGCCATTGTCTCGGATTTTCCGAGAAACGATTCGGACACTGAGTCACGCTGCAATTGCGTCAGCTCACTTTCCTGAGTTCCCGAAGAATTAGTCACTGAGTGGCAACGGGAATCATGTCGTTGCCTTCCTCAGCGAAATCTTAAGCGTGCCATAGTTCATCATCTGTGTTAGTACGTATGCAGCTTCACTAGGGACAGCGGGGTCGACTGACAGACAGGCTGATTCTATGGTAGCAGAACCTCAAAATTTAACAACTTTAAAAACTAAATTCGCTATTGGACATGCTAAAGAGCCAATTGAATTCTTCACATTTATGTTTCTGAAATTGATGTTATTACCATCCTTCCGTTTCTGTCTCGGGTTTTCCAAGTGGCCATTGTTATGCAGGTCTAGGCACTTCTTGTGTGGTCTATCTCAGATCCACACACAGACTATCGTAGTCTCCCTGGCTTGACCACCTGAACATTAGCCCAGCCAGGTTATATTTATCTTCATGTAATTTCATAAATTCCACACTTGCAAATTAGAGATATCTGATTTCCCTGGACAATACCGCACATGCAAAAAAGGATTACGTGAAGAATTTCACTAATTTTAGGGTTTCTTTATTGCTAGTGAGGTGGGACTAAGACCCTTGTACTGCGGCCACTTCTGGCCTATTGTACCAGCCCCAGATGATAGGTGAGGGTGATTGTCGAGCAATTGGTGGAATGAAGATTGGCAGTGGAAACCGAAGTACTCGGAGAAAACCTGCCGTAACGCCACTTTGTCCACCACAAATGCCACTTGACCAGACCCGGGATCGAACCCTGGCCGCCGCGGTGGGAAGCCAGCGACTAACCGCTTGTGCTATGGCGAGGCCTGAATTTAGGTTACTCTCCACGTAATAAAATAGCTGGTATCATTAAAACACTAATGAGAAGCGTGAGGCATGGAGCACAAAATGAAATAAAATATGCATGCAACATTTTTGTTGCGAAACATCAGAGGAAAGGGCAACCTCAGATACATTCACGTATATGGGAAGATAATATACGATTTGATTTTAAAATAATTTAAGGATGTGAACTAGAATTAACTGACTCAAGTCGAGTCAAATGACGGGACTTGGTGATGGGTTTTATGACTCAGCAAATATGATAAATGGAGATAAGCTGCAACGTTAAATTAGTAAAAACGTGTTTAATTAGTCTTCGTATTCTTATTTCTTCCATTTTCTTTGAAGTGTTTGCACCTAAAGTGAGGATACACGAGTAAGAGGAAGCTGGGAAAATGCTACACATTGTGGAACTTATTAATTTGACGTTTTCATTGGGTACTGCCCCGCATCACTGCTTTCAGCCTTCATGTCATATTATGACCAAGGCAATCAAATATAGGTGAGTGAAATAGGCGAGGCATGTAGCACGAATAGAAAATGAGAAATGTATACATTTAAGACGGAAAATTTCAAGAGAAGAAGAGATCATTATTGAGACACTTTGACCGGAGGATGATATTAAAATAGATCCACGACGAACAGGATGTGAAAGCGTAGACGGATTCATCTCGCTTATGATATGGTCAAACGACGAGGAAGCAAACAAGCAAGACATTTCTTGACCACATGAGTGACTATCATCTTCACGAAATAACCTAGAGCATGAAACTATTTGCTTCATAGAGACAATGTTCTATGCAGTTGGTTAGTCCGTAGGATGTTCAGGAGGGATAGAAAATCGCTCTCAGTTCTTGCTGCTATTCCACCGTCAACCATAAGAAACGGTCAATAAGTTTCTTTCATGGAAAGCGACTGCACGGCGCCTGACCTGCATGCAACCCAACCTGCACGGTTGTGGAGACGGTGGCCTAGGCGCGCGCAGATTCATTGAAGTGTGGGGGGTTATTCCCAGCAGTTACAGCCCGCTCCGGTCCGGAAAATGGAACCATGCATACAAAGCACTGCCTCCTGCAATTAACCTTGGATTGCGACTGAATGCGAATCATAGTATTAGTAGTGAAATACGCAGTGCTTACGTGAGCAGCTACATACTACAAGACTTGCCAGCTAGTAGACCTAGCAATTCGGCTACTAATGTAAATGTGAATATCTGTGTAACCTTAACTGTTTATATATCAGGCTTAACAATTAGCTATTTAATGAACTATGTAACGAGTAGGTCATTATGAAATCACTAAATTACAGGGTGTACAGTTTACTGTTAGACGGGTTCCCTCAGTTGACAAGGCACTCTGCCCGCATACATGCGCACTATTAGCAGGTAATTTGCCGTCTCCTAGCCGCTGCTTTTGAATTTGCCTTCTTTTTATAACAGAACAACTCCCTGCTTCAAAGCTTATCTCACATCACGAGAATACGTTTCTAGACACAAGTAGGAGCTGCAATGTGGGAACAGCTGAAATCTCATGCCTACTCTACTTTCTTGAAGTTCTTCAAAGAATGCAGATTTTTCACGCATAATTTTTCTTTCAGCGTGAGGCCCCCCCCCCCCCCCCAGATCACAAGGATTTAAAGTAGGCGATAGAGGAAATCAAACTCGTCGACGTATGACTCGTCCATCAAGGACTTCTTCATCGAATGCACTGACAGAACTGTTTGCGCTGTGTGCCGTTACATTAACTTGCATGCGTCAGTCTGTTGATCGATGGAGGGATGGAGGGTAGCAGAATCAATCTCAAAAAACGTTCAAAATGTATTATTCGTGATTAAACACGAGCCCACTAACTGCTCACTTAACCCCCGCTTTAAAATCATGCAACGCATGAGGATCTTCTGTGCTTCAATAGCCCCTTATTCTGGGTGTTTATGTAACGAACCTAACCTCCCCTTGTGAGAACACAATGCAAACTCTTAGTCAAGGTATCCACTAAATATCAATTCTAGAAACTACCTACGGTATGGAAGGGGCACTATGCTACAAGCCGGAAGGTCGCAGGTTCAAGTCCCGATGTCATTGGATTTTTTCAATTGACCTAATCCTTCCAGCCGCACTATGGCCCTCGGGTCGACTCAGCCTCTAACAGAAATAAGTACCAGGAATATTCTTGGAATGTTCTTGAGGGTAAAGGGCGGCCGGCGCGTAGGGCTGACAACCTTACCGCTATCTTTGAGCCGAGTCTAGAAAATGTGGGAGCCTCAACGCCTCACAACCCTATCTGCCTCCACGGCCTGTTGCAGGGATTTATCTACGGCATGGAATTGTTGCTTCGTAAGTTGGAGTCAGAGGCCATATGTGACCGTAGTTTGTCTGTAACTTCAGCAAATTCATGCCATCGTGAGCCGTACATTTTGCAACCAACACTCAAGAGCCAACGATGTGACGAGTTCTTCGGGATTGCTTATAATCGAGTACCTACGTCATCGAGTTTTTCTTCGGTCACTTCATATTTTTATTCACTCTTCTCCAGCACGATTCCATAGAATAGTTGGATTCCCAGTGTGTACTTGCTAACCAAGTAATCTACCACTCAATTATCCATATATCCGAACGTATATTTGGTAGCAGAGCCCTTACGTTTAGTATCCCCCTGCTAAAGTCCACCACTGGAGACTACCTAGAGCCACTTGGATCTAGTTCACATCCTCAAAACCTTTTTCCTCAGGGCCCACCTTAGTATTACAAACTCATTTTCTCAGCCTTCCAATTGGTCACGTTCCAAGAGGCTACCCCACAAGAAGACAGAGAACCCTTGTTGTAACGGACCAATGGGGGATGTCCGCTATAACCGAGTGAAGGGTATTCACGGAAATACACAATGGGATACATAGGCAATACATGCATTAAACACAGAAACACACAATGTGATTACATAACGGTTTTTATATTGGACTTCTTTTTATTTCAAATAATTTTCTAAATACAAAACCTTTTTAATGCCTCAATATATCTAAAACAACTCACAGTTATACACAGCCAGATTATCCGGGTCTGTTATAACAAGGATTTACTCTAATTCTATGGACCTCATGAGCACCACTTCTTTGATTAGTGATTTAACGATGCTGCATTGATTGCAGAGGCTCCTTACTTATATCCAAGTTACACCAACTGCACAAGGCGCGATCGCACCCATGATTTCCTTAGCTGATAACTACAAGAAGCTACGTGTCCTCATATACCCGCGATACATAGACACCACTAGAAGGGGACGCATCAGCAAAGTCATGAAGAGCAGTAGGGATCCAGGCGGTCTAGACACACCCCATCAGCATAGCCTGCTCAAAACCACAAGTATCCACCAATTTTATTTTAACATTCAACATTCAACAACTGCACAGTTATTCACGACAAATTACAAATTTAATATTAATATTTTATTAATGGTACAATCTGATTGCAAAAGTGAATAGATTTTAACTTGGCAATTCGATGATGACGTGCACACATTCATGAATTAATACCTCGTCATCATCTGTTATGAACAAATCTAAATATTAAAAACAAAAAAAGAGTAAAGGTATCTCTCTAACAGCCCGTAGAGACCCATAGGTTCATGAGACGTCGAGGCTTCCACATTTTCTATTGACATTCCATTAATATCAATTAATGATCAAGTCAAGGAGGTTGAGATGGGCAGTGCATGTAGCACGAATGGGAAATAAAAGGAATACATATAGGATATTGGTGGGAATTACAGACGGAAAAAGACCACTTGGAACACCAAGGCCTAGGTGGGTGGATAATATTCAAATGGAGCTCAGAGAAGTAGGATAGAGCGGTGTGGACTGGATTGATCGGGCTGAGGATAGGGACCAGTGGAGGATTCTTGTGAACACGGTAATGAACCTTCGGGCTCCATAAAATTTTGGGAAATTCTTGAGTAGATGCACAAGTGGCGACTTCTGAAGAATGGCTCAGCTTCATGGAATTAGTTAGTGGCCTATTCCTACTTCCCTTCCTTTTACCGCGACATGAGACAAGCGGTCGTTGAAGGCAGTGTCCTTATATGAAACAAAGGGATTACTGCACAAGAAACAATTCGATGCCGTTGTAAGAGCCTATCACAACTTTTGTTGGTGGAAGTGTTTTTATTTGTATACGTAATACCATCTCATGATGTAATAATGTACTTGAGCGTCATGCTGTTAGATATAAAATAATCATTGAATTTCCGTCTACATAATTGCAATGTATAATGTTATATTATATATTTATTTATAGTTGCTACACGTTTCGCCCACGGCGGCCATCTTCAGGCAACTGGTACATTCACTATTGCTTGCTACGAATATGCACATTGGTCAATGTGTACGTGTTGTTTCGTGTCTAAATATGCTGCTCTGATTGGTTAAAATGGGATAAGAGAGATGCATATTGGATAATGGTATGCATGAACTTGAAGACGATAGATATTAGGTGACGGTAATGTAAAGTAGTAAATAATGCAATTTGTTTAAGTTCGCTTAGTGGGGGTTGAGTCCAGCTGGGTCCACTCAGCACGGCGGCCACTGATTGGGCCATTATACCTGCCCCTGGTGATTATGATGAGGGCGAATTTCGTGGAATTAAGATTGGCAGGGGTAACCGCAATACTCGGAGAAAACCCACCCCAGCGCCACTTTGTCCACTACAAATCTCACTTGACCAGATCCGGGATCGAACCCGGCCCGCCGCAGTGGGAAGCCAGTGACGAACCGCTTGAGCTATGGCGCGGCCAATAATGCAAATTATTTGAACTACAGAAATTAAAATTTAGCCTCCTAAATCGTCGAAAAAGTAGACGGTTGAGTGCTGCATCTGTCGTGGGTTCATAGTGTCGTAGGTGTACATACTGTTGTTAACTCGTACGTGGATGTGAGCATTCCATACAGTGCATGTGTCTATCCTGTATTGTGGTTTCCTTCGATCTTAATACGCCCTTTGTACCGAGGGTGTAGAGATGTTTCAGACCGTGAAGATGTTTGTAATCTTACACGCATATTGAAATAACTGACGCACAAATTTGTTAATGTATGTGAAATGATATGTTGTGGTGGCAGGACTGCTCATTTCTTACCTTATGAGAGGCCTGCATTTGGCAATAATAAATAAATAAGTTTGATTTGTTTCATTCTGGTTCCCTGGACGATATAAAGAACCTCCACATCAGGATAGCCAGGTGGCACAATATCTGCCCCATATAAGAGAGACGATGGGAGGACGAACACGAGCCTGCATGGTTTACGAATTTTAATTATTGACAATCTAAAAATCTATTAATTAACATCAAGGAATTTTATACAATTTTTTAAAACTTACATTCCCAGGAAACTGCTGTGTTTGTGAAATGTTCTATTCTGTGTACTATGTACTGTAACATATAAGTGTACGTACTTCACGTGTAAACAAATTATGTGATGGTGGTTTCCTATTTGTAGTGATGTTTGCCCTCTGAAGATGGTCCACAGAGACCGAAACATGTAAGGGTGTTAAGTTTTTATGTAGTAAAAACTTACAGGTCACATTGGACGGAGTGATTTATAATTTGTAATAAATAAATATGTAATATATCATTATATTGCGTAGATAAAACTTCCATAATTGTCATAATTACCACTTGATAATGATGAGCACTATAAAAATATAAACATTTACCGATGTTGCACCAATAAGCTGTTGCGTACAGTCATCAAAACAATTTTTCGAACATACAAGACTATATAAAAATTAAAGACTTTGTTTTCAAATTTATTCTTCAATCTGTTTCGTTATTAAGTTTCTTCTTCCTTCCTTCCTTCCTTTTGTGCTTTACTCTTCTCTTTCATTCCAATATTCAGTACGCTCCTGCCAGCTGTTCTCTCGCTCCGTGTGTACGTACCACGTAATATAGTACAACCACCTGTAGTGAGATGCCGTTCAAATAGCTCGCATTCCATTCACCACGGAATTCACAGCCGTACCGGGTGTTTCTTTGCAGAAACTGGTGAGAATTTCCGTCAAGCCGGAAGGTCGTGGGATCGAATCCCGATGGGGTTATTGGATTTTTTCAATTGGCCTAATCCTTCCAGCCTCACTATGGTCCTAGGGTCGACTCAGCCTCTAACAGAAATGAGTACCAGGAATATTCTTGGGGGTAAAGGGCGGCCGGCGCGTAGGGCTGACAAACTTGCAGCCATCTATGAGCCGATTGTCTAGAAAATGTGGGAACCTCAACATCTCACAACCCTATGGGCCTCCACGGCCTGTTACAGAGATAACTTTACTTTTTTTTACTGTTATCATCTGTGATAACTGTACTTAGTTGTAGCCCAGTGTTCTGCCACAAGTTATCAGTGGCGCCGCGGATATTTATAAGGTACTGTTCATTCGCACCTGACAGTCAGAACAGAGCAATATCCGAGTAATACACTAAATCATTAAATTTTAAATGTTTGCTACAATTTGTGTCTTTTACATTTTGATAATAACTGTGTACCTCCACGCTTCAATTGTTACTGGCATACGTCTATTCTTAATGTTACTGGCTTATATGTTTGTGATAAATCTTTTCTGTTTGAAGCACCTCCCTTGGCCGGCCCGGATTCAGCACTGTTTATCGAGAATAAAGAGCCACATGTTAAAAGTGTACGATTCTTTCCAAGAAAATTTACATGTGTTTTCTTATCCCGATATATGAAGACTCTTCAAGTGTATGCACATGCCTCTAGTTTATAATGGGGTAGGTCTATTTCTTTGAAAACAAAACTTGAAGGGTATCAAAAGATTTCCCACGTAGCAAATTGTTCTATTGACTCCTGAATTTGGTTCCCTATTCTACACGACATTGTATTGAAATGTACAGCTGTGGTGATTTCTTAAAAGCGGATCTAGTGTCAGCAGTGTTAATAACTTCATGTACAGGGAGGTTCTTACCTTCATTGACCGGTTTACGGTTCTGCGCTTTACGGCGACCCGTGCACCGCAGGCTGCGAGGTGCATACTAATTTTGATGAAGTATCAGTGTGACTCATGGCCGATAAAGTTTGGAATCAAGGGACGTATTAATTTTTGTGGACCACTTGACGTCTTCATGTTTCATGGCGAACAGTGCGGTTCATGTGTGGGAATTAGTTTACGATTTGTCAGCAGTCATGATCTCCATTGACCGTTTTTTCTCAGTTATAATCAGTGAGCAGTGTGTTCCGTCACTGTACGGTACACCTTAGAGCAACGTGTATTTCTGTATGACACCTACGTACGCGAAATACGGATCTGCTAGAGAGTGTCGACGAAAATTCTGACTTAAATTTCATGATGAGAGTTACAAACAGATAAACAATTCACAATTTCGTGAGTGAATTAGATCAGTACATGGATTATGACGTAGTGAAGCAAAATATAACAACCGGGTATGCACTGTCGCCGTGGCCAACGCTAGAAGTATGCAAGATATGTAGAACAAAAGCGTGGCCAGATACCAAAGTGGATCAAAGACAAATCCTGTATCTATAAACAATGTTGTGGACTGCAGGATTTCAAGTCCATGCTCAACCATTCCATTGTGTAGTTGTCTTTTCCGGCTCAACTGTTCCGGTCTCTCCCCTGTCATGCCACAATACATCTTCGGTTCACAGTGAAATACATATTTATTACGGTGGGTCACGATGTAAACTTCAGGAAGACTGCTTTGGCACAACCTATACTTTAAATACAAATCAATCAAGCCTGCTACAGTTCTTGTTTGGTTCTTCAGAAATTTTACAAGGTTATTTTCGAGCGTCATATAAAGTAATGGGTATAGTCGTAAATGAAAAAGAAACGGACAAAAATGGAATTCTTTTTACAACTTCTGGTGCAGGTATACAGTACAGGTATGAAACATCAGCAAAATCGTTTAAGACTCGAGAGACGAAAAAGTGGTTAAAACACTGACAACAGTTTCCACTAGCCACATACTAATTATAACGATTGCTGGCTACGAAAAACAGGGTATGTGCACTGTTCGCATGACGCTAGCAAATTACGGTATAGCTGGTTACCAGCTGACTGCAAATGAAGCAGCTATGCGATAATAGGAAGCAAAGTCATTTGGAAAACAAACTCTGCTAACTCTTTGAAATACAGTGGTTCCTATATTAACAAACTGTTCTAACATTAAGATTATCTGCGCTTCATCCACATAGTGTACTACGGATTTTGTATGATCTTCAGAATAAATATCAGTTATATTTTCTCCACATTCAGCATTAACTATAGTTGGTCTTTATAATGGAGACGCAGTGTTTTTCGTGAGGTTGTAACGGAATTTTTAAACGACATTTAGATTAATTTCGTGCTTCAAAAGATTAATCCTTACTTGTGATCTACTCCAAGTTCCCTTACAATTATTTTCATTTCATGTCACAAGATACTTCGAGATTTGTCAATGTTGAAATAAATCTATTTATTCTAAAGTCAAAGTGGATGTCTTCCTGTGTTTCGGGGTTCCTGACATGCCGAAGTAACGAACCATGCATGGATACGTCTGGGGTGGCATGGAACCAAAATGCGCTGGTGAGGGCATGGACCAGCTCAGAAACAAGGGTCTTCCACGAACTACTGGGTGGCAATTTTAATTTGTATTATTCTCTGATGCAATGGAACCGGGATAACTCAGTCAGTATAACGAAGGGCTATGGGGCTGGAAGGCCGAAGTTCGATTTCTGGTAGGGTACAATGTTTCTCTCTTCTCCATACATTCCAGACCAGATCTGAGGCTCACCCAGCCTCCTATACAATGGGCACTGCGGACTCTTTTCCCCTGGGTAAAGCGGCCTAGTCGTGAGGCTGACCACTCACCTCCATTTAGTGCCAAGGTCAAAATTGGTGGTGCTAACCTCCACACCCCTTAAGTCCAGGGCCTTCACCTTTTCCTTTTACACCATTCCCAGCTGGAAACATCACAGACCATCAAATAGAATGGTTATGAATGATGACCTGGGAAGGGTGTAGAAAGAAAATTTAGTTTTTAAAGTAATCTCTTAAGTATATATTGTTAAGTGAGTTAAGTATTTTTGGTTGCCACTGTCTATATTATCCTTCGCCATGCTGCTAAAAATTAACAATCTCATTTTACAAAGTTTCAACTCTTCTTGGGTCACGCAGAATATGGTGAATGCAAAGCCCCAGTTCTGTCACACATATTCTGAGCAACCAGCGTTCAGCATTTAACCTGAACTTTCTAAAAGAGGATAGAGGAAAGAATCGTTTTTGTTCTTTACCATTCTTCTCTGATTTATCAATTAGGAGATATGAAATTAAGAGAGAGTCTAAGGATTTGCTTCAGGATTTAAACCAACAACTTCCAGAAAATAAAGTAGAATTCCTAACCTCTGTACCATGATTTTCTCTTCTAGATGATGGTTGCAAGTTCAGTATGATCTTAGAAAGATATAGAATATCGCATACCTATTTCACATTCCTAAGTTTTCAGCATAGAAGAAATGACAGATGTTTTTTCGATGCCCAGGTTCAGTGAGGCACTGATTCCTGTAGCAACCAAACCTGCCTCTATGCCACATGGCAAATACTGTCACAGCACCAATATAAGTAACTCCTAGCACAAGAACAGAGGCCACTCAAGCCACAGTGGCAGAGCAGATCCACAGGTTTTCCACCCAGTGTGACCAACATTGCAGTGAGTAGTGGCAGCTTTCATGCCAGCAACATCTGTAACAAATCACTGCAGACATCCAGCCACCACCAGGGGTTCAGCATCACAGCTGCAGTCGGGTGTGCATCCTACTACTCCTCAGGCATCTGTCATCAGAGGGATTATGAGGGCTCAGAAGGACATTTTGGTGATAAAAAGAAAGTTTGGCTGAGCTCAGCAGTCTGTGAAAAAACAGAGTCACCTGTGTGTCACCTGTCAGAATGCCCAATCCTCTTAATTACTTCTACATGACTAGTCTCTCCATTCCAACTCCCCCCTCCCCAGCTGCCCAAAATAAGAAGATTAATAATTACAAATTGGGAGGAAAGTATAATGAACAGAGACAGTAATCTGCCTGTATTGATAACTGACCCACCAAATACTACAAATGTAGAACCTGAATGAATGATCACTGTTACTGTTATATTACATTGCATTCCATAGATCCAAAGTTAGTCAAATGACTGTAGGATGTGGAACATGTCATATAAATACAAAGAATATCCAAAAACAGCAATAACAACAATGGTTACACATAAGGTTATTCAGAGATACATCACATTGTCAACTCATCCTATATTTATACACCCTTTGAATCTCATATTGTCAACTTACACAACCCTCACATGGATGAGTCACTATTCAGACAATAGGCATTCACAGTGCTTGAGGTGGAATGAAAATAGAACCGGGATGGTTTTCCCCTTTTAATTCATAGACATAGTGTACATTGCATTTACTGCCAAAGAAGTAACGGGATACTTTTAAGCCATTTAGAAAAGAACCGGGATGCCATCCCACTGCATCCCGTCCCACCTCAAGCCCTGGGTATTTATCAACAGCGTAGCACACGTTTGTAATTAAGTGTCGTTCTAGTGCTGTTTTAAGTCATGCTTTTTCCTTCATAAGACTTGATATCCAATGGCAGTTTACTGAAGATTTTGATCCCAGTGTAATGTGCACATTTCTGAAAGCATGACAGGTTAGCATTTGGCTTATGAAGACAATGCTTGTGTCTTGTGTTAATACTGTGTACATCTGCATTGGTCTGAAAAAGATCAAGGTTATTTTTGATGAGGCTTATCAATAAATACATTTATTCACATGGAAGAGTTAAGATATGTAATCTCTTAAATAGATCTCTACAAGAGTTACAAGATTTGACACCCATCATGATTCCAGTAAATTTCTTTTGCAATATAAATACCTTTATATTGTCAGATGAATTACCCCCAGAATTATTCCATACTTCATTAGAGAGTGAAAGTAAGCAAAGTAAATTGATTTGAGAGTGTCAGTGTTGCTGATGTGCAACATAAATCTAACTGCATAGCATGCTCCCCTTAACTTGGAACCAGCTGATCTGTATGGGTGATAGGATAAAACGTGTAAACAAAATTGTCTACAAAACAAGCAAACAAGACTGGGCCAACTATACCTGACAGATTTAAACTGACACCAAAAACACAAAAAATTCACATGCATCATACACTAAGATGTAATACAGCAGAAAAGTAAGCTGAGTTTAAGGTAATGGGTTCATACGCCATACATAGAGTAACAACTCTCTTCTCTAGTGCCCAACAATCCAACAAAAATCTGCTTATCAAGCATGATGAAGGGGGTGTATTTTCAATTTTTATCTCATCCAACTTATGGCTGGTGCCTGAATACTGTTGGAGATTAAACTAACGTAATTCATTCCACTCATGTCCTCACGAGAGGCCTCGCTAAAATACTTCATCATTCAGACACTGCAACAGAATGTATGCTTATGCAATCACAACCTCCACACTTCTGAAAACAGGGACTTCCCCACTACACTGATGGTTCCCAAGAGTGACAAATGGTGTCAGATGAAGAGACTGCTTCTTGATAACAACAGTGCAGAAAGCTGCACCCATAATGCTAATCCTGTACTTAAGAAGAACAGAACCCCTAGCCCTAACAGTATTCCTGATGTCAGTGATCACAGGAGCAACTTACTTACTTACTCATGGAGCTGAGCCTTTCTTGAGGAGCCACCAATTCTGCAGCTAGTCAAGAATTTCCCAGCATTTTATGGAACCCGAAGGCTCATCACCGTGTTCACAAGAGCCCTCCACCGGTCCCTATCCTGAGCCAGATCTATCCAATCCATACCATCCCATCCTATCTCTCTAAGATCCATTCTAATATTGTCCACCCACATATGCCTTGGTCTTCCCCGTGGTCTCTTTCCTTCTGGCTTTCCCACCAATATCCTATACATATTTCTCATCTCCCCATTCGTGCTACATGACCTGTCCACCTCATCCTGATCATAGGAGCAACAGGAGGGATAAACCCAACTTCAATACGAAAGATCCTAATTTATCATTCAACCACAAAGGATGAATATTAGCAGCTATGTTTAGAGGAGACAACCTATGGATCGTGTCCTTTGCAGTATTATTCCTGCTTACAGCAGCCATAACCACCATTATCAAGTCACAGAACATCTCATTCCTCAGCCAGGCAGTGACAGTCAATGAAAAGGCAATCGCTATTACATACTGTTTATGACCTTGTCGTCAGTAGGGAGCTGCTGCCATTCATTTGGTTCCTACTGAAGTGAGTTGTAACCCAGACACTAATTTTGAACAACCTAAGCTCTGTTACAACAGCAATAGTGGTGATAACACTAGCCACCCTACGCTACTACTTACGAGTGTGCTATTCAGGATTGATTATCCTACATGCAGAGACAAAGTGAATCGTGTTAACACAAAAAACAAGATCACTGTAAATGGAGTCATACTACCCTCAGTATCAATACTGGGGTTGATTGCATGAACCATAATTACCATCAACTAAGAGAATTACTAATTAATTATTAAAAAAAGTAAAGCTATCCCTGTAACAGGCCGTGAGGGCCCATAGGGTTCTGAGATGTTGAGGGTCCCACATTATCTAGACAATCGGCTCAAAGAAGGCGGTAAGGTTGTCAGCCTTACGCGCCGGCCGCGCTTTACTGCCCAGGAAAATTATTTAATTAATCCTGGTACTCATTTCTGTTAGAGGCTGAGTCAACCCCAGGACCATAGTGTGGCTGGAAGGGTTAGGTCAATTGAAAAAATCCAGTAACCTCATTGGGACTTGAACCCACGACCTTCTGGCTCGTAGCATAGTGCCTCAACCAACTATGCAACCGCGTGCCCCCACTATTTACTTATTACTTACTAATTACACTCAAAGCTAGAAATAAAGAACATATCTTTGAGCCTTAGTGGCAACTTTATAACCACCCCTGTAGAACTGCATTCCACTTTCACAAACATGAATGTAAGGCCTCAGTAGTAGAGGGGCAACAAATCGCCTTTAGAGATTTACAATCTACTATTTTATATACCTCAGCCACTCTACTTATCATAAAGCAATTACTATTCCCAGCCAAGCACAGGGACATTGGAACCCTGTATACTTTGTCTTCGGCACCTGATCACGGATAGCTGATACATCACTAAGAATGTTGATTCAGGCCGAACTCAGTCAACCCGGACCACCAACTGAAGACAACCAACTTTACGATGTGATAGTAACAGCAACAATTAACATGAACCTAGAGTGGATTCCCTTGTTTGTATGAGCAGTAACAATTACAACACTTTTTTTTTTTTTAAGGTCTTTCATTCTGGTCCGTCACACTAACCAATTAACAATCAAGTTCCTTCCGTCAAATGTGACACTTTTTTAAGTTTTCCACCTCGTCAGCACCTGCCTTACATGTTTCGGCTCACCACGGAGCCATCATCAGAGGCATTTATAGTAGAAAAAGAAATCACCAACACACAAAACTTCACTTTGTCCAAGATAGCCACGTTCCAGTTAATTAAAATAATTACAAATAGTTAAAATNATAAATGCCTCTGATGATGGCTCCGTGGTGAGCCGAAACATGTAAGGCAGGTGCTGACGAGGTGGAAAACTTAAAAAAGTGTCACATTTGACGGAAGGAACTTGATTGTTAATTACAACACTACTTCTCATATTGTCACCACTGGTACTAGCAGGAGCAACCACGATGCTAACAGACTGAAACCAAAACACATCTTTCTTCTACTCTGCCAAAGGGGGTGACACAATCCTATTACATCCCCTGTTCTGATTTTTTGCACACCCAGAAGTATATATTCTAATCCTACCTGGATTCAGGATAATCTCACACATCATCAGCCATGAAACACGTAAGAGGCAAACATTCCAACACCTAGGAATAATCTTGCCATAATAGCAATCGGCCTACTGGGATTTGTAGTGTGGTCCCTCCACACATTTACAGTGTGGATGGCATACCTTACATCAGCAACAATAGTCATTGCATCTCTGAAATGGATCAAAATCCTCACGTGATTAGCAACAGTGTATGGGTCACAACTAACATGCTTATGGTCACTAGGATTTATGTTTCTATTCACAACAGGGGTGCTGACAGGGGTGCTCCTAGCAAACTCATCAATCAACATCAAGTTTCTCGGTTTTCAGCTGGACAATCATCTGACTTGTAAGGGACATATCGATTTTTTGCTTCACAAGTTGAGCACAGTTTGTTTTCTAATGCAAAAATTATACTATATATTAAATATAAATAGTCTTAAAGCTGTATATTATGCATATTATCATTCACTGGAGAGATACATCACACAGTCATAAGGTCTTTGTTATACAAAAAAATAATAAGAATGATGATGGGAGTGGGCCCAACTCATACATGTAGAGATCTATTTAAAAAGCTTCACATACTACCAGTCTCATGTGTATATTTGTTTTCATTGATGACATTTGTTGTTAATAATTATTAACTATCAAATTCATGCCTTGCCATTCCACACACACTGGCAAGCCGTATCTTTAAAACAGTTACATTATAAAATATTAAAATTCATAACAGAAACAGACATCATACATACTACTACACTTACAACAAGCAAGTCTCAACAGTATGTAATTCATGCACACAGACCATTTATTAACTCTTAACTTTTGAGCCCCTTGCATGCTCGACAAATTCATCAATAGAGTAAAATATGCTACTTTGCAAATAATTTTGTAAAACAACCCTAAATTGCTTTTTTATCATTTTTTAAAACTGTGATATTTGACGGCAGAGGGTTAAATAGCTTGACGCCTGAATAATACACCCCTCTCTGATAGGATGATAAATGTGTTGAAGGTACATGAAAGTGGTTAGTCCTTCTGGTACCAATGACATAGACATAATTATTGGTTTGAAACTTATACAGATTATAATCTGTATAAGTTTCAAACCAATAATTATGTCTATGTCATTGGTACCAGAAGGACTAACCACTTTCATGTACCTTCAACACATTTATCATCCTATCAGAGAGGGGTGTATTATTCAGGCGTCAAGCTATTTAACCCTCTGCCGTCAAATATCACAGTTTTAAAAAATGATAAAAAAGCAATTTAGGGTTGTTTTACAAAATTATTTGCAAAGTAGCATATTTTACTCTATTGATGAATTTGTCGAGCATGCAAGGGGCTCAAAAGTTAAGAGTTAATAAATGGTCTGTGTGCATGAATTACATACTGTTGAGACTTGCTTGTTGTAAGTGTAGTAGTATGTATGATGTCTGTTTCTGTTATGAATTTTAATATTTTATAATGTAACTGTTTTAAAGATACGGCTTGCCAGTGTGTGTGGAATGGCAAGGCATGAATTTGATAGTGGTTTTACCATGACCCATGAGTGCTGTCCTGACAGCTCAAGCTATCTGTGAGAGGCCTGATTATATATTTTATTGGACGAAGGACGAATGATGTGCAGTCATCATGAATTTGTAATATGTGACATGTTTTATATCCAGCCTTATGGGGAGATGATTGGATCCACAAAGTGAAAATAAATGTAATGTAATGTAATGCAACATCATCCTACACAAATTTACTATATCTGGTAGCCCACTTCCACTACATGCTGTCCATAGGTGTCGACTTCGCAATCATAGCTGGATTCATCCAGTGATACCCGTTATTCACCAGACTAACCTTAAACCCCAAATGACTAGAAGCACAGTTCACAGTAATATTTGTAGGGGTAAACACGACATTTTTCTCACATCACTTCCTAGGCCTGCCCTGTTGTGTTCTTGTAGGTGGATACCAACATTTTAGAGGAACTTGCTGACTCCATGTTACTGAAGACAGGGACAGCACCTTTGATAAATTGTTATCCACCCACAAAACTGCATGGTATCATAATCTAAAAGACCACAATGTGAATCTTCACTGCTGTGATAACCTCAAATCTTGCACAATGTGATATGCTTTATGAAGCTGACTGGTTAAAATTCTGCCTGTCTATTGAGTGGCTTGTGGTATTTTGTTATTCTTTTCAGTGCCTCCTTCTTAACAATAAGACACTCCACTAACCCAGTGTTTAATAATGAGCTTGAATAATGGGCACAGTGAAAGGGCAAAGAGCTACCCCACTAATATGTCTTGAACTTTTCCACATAGTTTTACTCTCGTGGCCCTTCAAATAATATTCAAAGACCAGGAAATGTACCACTAATAGAAGGTCCCAAAAAATTAACATAAGCCAGAAATATTTCATCTTACAGCTATCTCCCAGAATATTGTTCATAGTGAGTTGTTCAGTGTTGTACTGACTGGAGGAACTGCATGTCTAACATGTATATAAATGTAACTTTCCTGTCTGTCTCCTGTTTCCTACTGTGAACCTAACAGAGAACACCCAAAGACATTATGAAATTTACTCCATACACTTGCCAGTATGTACAGTAACCATGGCTGTTAAAGTGACATGACAAGAACTGCAGAAGAGATTTCAGATATCATATATATCCCCATTTCCCTATCTTATATTTTAATTGCATATGTACATTTTAATTTATTAATTTGAGTGTTATTCCTTCATTAACGTTTTAGCTACTAAATACAGCCAAATTTACAGTGATTGCAATTATATCCTGGGCAAGGAATGGATACTTCTGTTTAAAATATACTATAATGACCAAACAAACAATATTAAATTCTGTATTCATATAGTTTCAGATTAACTTCTTTACAATTAGTATATTAAATGTTTGTTCTTGTCTCTATATTTTATTATAAATATTAATTTAATAATAATTACATTGAAACAAAAGCCAGAGGCAGACAACAGACAAGGAATTTTGGAAAAGTACTCGAGGAAAACAATAGCTGTAAATGGTTTTAAATAAAGTGAAATTTAGAATTTGTTATCACAGTCAAAAGGAAATAACAAACTGCTGTAATTTGTCTGGGTAAAAAAAGTGAATAGAACAGGGATACTGAGAAGGATAGTACAATTAAAATTTAAAGGAAAGTGATTTATGGGGCAGCCCTGAAATGGATAGTTAAGCAAGGTACTGAAAAATGACTAGCAAGAAATTGAAAGGAAAGGTTGCATAGAAAAGTAAAAGATATTCAGGCTTTTCATCCATTGGCCTCTGTGAAATGGAAATGATACTAAAGAATGAGGAATAATGATTGAATGCAGGTAATTTGTTGCTAGATAGAAATATTTTGTCTGTTTTATTGTGACCAAGTAAATAAAATTAATGAGAAACATGTACTAAGGTTTAATAGTTTTAATTAGTAGTTTATTAGATGCTTTCCCATGATATCTTCAGAATGAGAACACACTTCTGCCATTATTACAGAAGACTATAAATTCCAGTGTCATAGAAGTTTGTTCCAGCATGTCTCACAAGCTTCCATGACTGCTTCATCATTGCTGTTGTGCTGGCATCTTACAGGATACTTGTAGGGCCCAAACAAATGACAGTTCAAGGTGGCAAAATGAGGAAGCCTTTTGCCTATTTTGTGATTGTCACAGTGTAAATCATGCACTCTCATCTTGAAAAAATAATTGTTTCTCATGAAATGTGTATTGCAGCTTTTTAAATGTTGTACCATAGAGATCTGTATGGATGGTTTCCACTTTGCACAGGGAATCAACCAAACAGCAGAGCTCAGCAGCCCAAAAGACAATTCTCATAGCTCTGCTGTCCAAGGATACTATTTTGGCCTTCTTCACTACCTATGACTTTCAGCCTGGATGATGTACAGACAGTTGACTCTTGTTATATGCAATTCTGCTATCCACATTTTGACATTTGCCATTTTATTTCACTGTCATGAAGAGCAGTGTTCTATTTTCATGAACACAGCAGAAGCTGCCACACATGCCCAATGAGCCGCATGTACAGTTTCCTTGACTCATCCCAACCATTTTGACTGTGTCATGTTGCTTCCTACTCCTTCTCCATCTTGCTCCTTTGTTCAGTGAGTCATATATTTTATTCATTTTCAACATACACAGCGATTTTCAAGTGCAAAATCCCCACATATATTGCAACTCACATGTATCTGTGTGACAGAAAGAGAGACAGTATGACCATTTTAATTTCTCTTTTTCTTCACCCAGATGTTAGGAATAAAATGCATAAATTTTGTAATGTACTTTGAATGTAATTTGGATTTATAAAGAAACTGCCTTTTTTCAATACAATGCTGTTGGCATGCATCCACAACATGGCACCATAGATCTCCTTGTCCCGGTACAGTTTAACAGTCTGTCAACAGTGGTACCAATATGTTGTGATCATAACTTTGTGAAGTATGCACATCACCATCTCTGCCAAAGGTAAGTTTCTAATTTCATATGTTGTAAAACATTTTTTAAATATAAATAATTTTATTGCATTATCTTTTTTAGACAAAAAGAAATTTATAACGTGACAGCCTCACAAAATATTTCAGTTTGGTGGTAATAACTCCTCTACAGTGCAGTGGCAGCTGTATGTACCATATGCTTTAGCATTAAAAGAACTGCATTTTGCCCGCAGAGTATTTATATGTGTTCTGTTTTTCATGAAGAAGAGCGATTCACAGCCTACAAAACCCATGGTCTGTTCACTGTGTGGAGCTGAGGTTCAGGCAGAAATAAAGCATTCTAGTATGCCGAGGCTTAAGGGCCATCTAGCATGGACACCAACAGAGCCTTTCCCTAATTAAAGCAATGAAATTTACACTGGAAAGTCACTTATTTTATTTAATGTCTGAACTATGATTATGATGAGAAGCTTTTTGAAAATAGTAGATTTTGGCATATCCATGTGTGCAGCTTTTTATTCAGGTGGCCCATGCTTTCTGTCAGTAATGAAAAAAACAAATTTAAAAAAGTCTCACTTTCTAACACAATAAAATTACCAGTTCAGTTTGTGTAAGATGAAAATAGATTATGAGGGGCTGAAAGTTGTTCAGTAGTCACAGTAGGCAAGCTATTGTGTGTGAACTTTATGATGAAGCTTCATTTCTTTTCATGATAGTTTTGACTGACAGACTATATATCAACAGCTCTAGATGATGCTGTTCATTGCAGTTCATTAGAATACTGCATTAAAGACACTGGTACCCACCTGACATGAGCTCTATATCAAACTCTATGCCTACCGAGACCAGATTCTGAAGTTCCACCCCTCTTGGACAGTTCTAACCTCATTACATAACCTCTATTCATGTTCTTAGCATCATAGTGTACGTGATTAATGTTATTAGAAAGTATAATTACTGAATTCTGAGCAGAAATGCCCTTAAATTAAATACTAGAGTTATTTCTGCTTGATAAAGATTCTTCTTCTACTTTTAAGTCCAGCTTTCTTCACTTTAGATTTTTTCACACACATGAACTGTTTCTCAAAAAACTACTCAATGTAAAGCAATGAAACTATGTTCATTTATTTTATAACATTTAATAATACCATATAATTAATAAATATTTTACTGGAATAGGAATTTGGCATGTATAAGCCTAATAGTAAATCCTGTGTACAATGATAAGTTTCTTTATAAGTATACAGTTTCTGTAGAGGAAAGCAAAAATCTGGCAATCAATTATTCAGGATAAATAAATGAAAGCCTGCTCCATTAAAATTCGGATGTATGTGCCCTACATATGTATGAAAGGTTTCAAAGAGATCTCCCTGGTACATCTTGAAAAAAGCACATAAGAGTACCAGTTGATATTTTATTAATTTGTTCTTTCTGGAAAGAATTTTCGCTATTAAATTTGGATAAAATAATCAGAGAACACAATAATGCATGCAAAATGAACCTGCAAAATTTCAAAACTGTTCCACAAACACTGCAGAAGTTATAAGCAAATATGCATATGCTTTCTGTCTTACTTCCCAGCTTCAAGAAAATTATTCAGTGAGCATTCGTATTCAGAATGCCCTGGAGTTGACCCAAGGGCCATAATGTAAAGTATGACGGCGTTTGTGAAAGTTTAATGCAATTGGAAGGAAAATATTGTTTTATCGAAGTGAGAAAATTTTAACACCTGGAAAACTTCAGATTCGAAAGCAGGCCATCTGGATGGTTTTCAGTGCATCTACAGTTTTTTTACAAGTGACATTATGTAATTTAAGAATGTTTTTGGCCTAGAATTTACAAATATGCATACGTTCATATAAATTTCATTTTAGGTTATGATTTCCGCCATTAATTGTTTTAACGTGAAGATTGCGACATATTGGATACATACGACCTTGAAGTATAGGCGGGAGTTGAGGGTGGTCGCGTACAATTGTCAGCATCGTCATTCGTCTTACATCTTTCGATCTGTGACGTCACCTGTTACATTGGCGGTTGTTTGTAGCTCCTCCCTCGACAGCTTCCCTCCAAAAAATATACCGTTAATAATAACAAAAAGACTCACTTGTTCAGATCACGACAGCGTATAGGGGGCGCGTAGGCAGAATACCCATTCTAGATCGGGACACAATCGTCTTACATCTTCCGATCTGTGACGTCACCTGTTACATTGGCGGGCTTTTGTAGCCCCTCCCTCGACAGCTTCCCTCCAAAAAATATGCCGCTAATAATTACAAAAAGACTCACTTGTTATAAGGCTATAAAACCACAAAACTGATTTATTGTCAGTATATCCTTGCGCATTGCTGTGCTTAAGCATCAGATCACGACGGCGTATAGGGGGCGCGTAGGCAGAATACCCATTCTAGATCGGGACACAGTTGTTAATGTGGGGTACTTAGCTTCAGGCTCCGGTAGCTTTACCTGCGGTGAAATATATGTTTGTGTATTTCATTACTTTATAACGCCCTGTCTTCTTCCTGGTTTCTTATTTTTCAGGTTCTCGTGCTATTCGTATTATCGAATGGGAATACTATTCGCGAGAACAGGTTTCCGAACAAGCCACTTTCCGTAAACATTTCTTGTTTCTTCCATCTTGGCTACATACCCACCCCATCCTAACTTCTAGTTGAATACTCTTAACAGTGCTTGGCGACACCCAGTATCCTTTATTTTAATATTTTACTGAACATTTAATTTTCACTCATTTGAAGATTAATTTTCCTCCCTGAGTGTAGAAGTCACGCTTCGAAGCTGTACGAAACAACTACCTTGTGCATATATGCCAGTCTCTAGAATAATATTTTAGCTGCCCCTTTGTGATTTATTAAGAATTCACAAAATCAATGAAATTTCACTTATTCATTTTAATATTATTATCTGAGTCACCCATTGATATTTTTCGATCAGGTATTTCAACCACAACTTCCTACATATCGTATCCTCTTTCATGCATATTGGATAACCTGTCCATCCCTCAGTTTACAGTAATCTGATAATATTAAGTCTGATAAGCCAGGCGCCTATGTCAGCTGTGGCGATGGCTGGTTTCAATGAAGGGAGACCCCGGAGGAGGCATTTTCTGTTCCCTTCAACGTCCATGCGGGATCTTGGGAGACCAAGTACGTACCGTGGGGTTCGTACCCTCTTCCATGTACTCTCGATGTCTAAGAAAGCGTGGATGTTTACCTCCACGTCTTCATACACATCCAAAGTGTAATACCCAGCTTCACGATCCAGCCTATCGTCATATTTATTTTAACGATTTTGGACCGTGGTTATATACCAAGAATCGCCATATTTTGTAATTATCTCTATTATATTGTTTATTTATTTTCAACTGTTTCTTTGATCTGAGTTTCTCACGGCGGTTAATATGAAGAGTTACATCTTCTGGGTTATAACGCCATGTAGTTCGATAAAAATCAATCGACGTTTCGGAGTAACATGTCTCAATCTAAATGGGCGAAGAGCAAACTAAGGACGAAACTAGCATGAACTATGCTTACCCCTTGATCCTGAATATTGCGATATGTTCCTCCGAAACGTCGATTGACTTCATCGGACTACACGGCTTTGTATCCCACAAGACTGAATGCCTTTCCAACATTTTGTTTTGGTTTACCTGTTTTCTTCACTCAGAGTGTGGGAC
>NW_019734314.1:0-60869 GCF_002891405.2 Cryptotermes secundus
CAGTTCGTCTTGGCGCCAAGCCCCTTGAGGTTCACGACCAGAGATACTTTCTTTTTGCAAATTAACACTGGTTGTCATTTTCCTTATGTAACATCCTCTCGTTAGAGAGGTTGGGTTTGTCTCTTGTGAATAGGCTTCGCTTTGCCCTTGTCAAGTGTACGTATCTCACATATAGCGTGTTATTGAGAATGCTTCCTCTTGCACTATATAGAAATCCTCTGTCAGTGCAGGCTTTGCAAACCAGATCATGTCTACCTTGCTTATCTTATGCTACAACGGCAGCTTAGTCATTTGGACGGTCGTAATCTTGACCACCGCCAAGTTTAAGCCTCTTATATTTTCTATGTCTGGTTTCGCCTTGTCCTAAAAAGTAAGAAAAAGTTAAGGGTATTCCTCTAACGGGCCGTGGAGGCCCATAGGGTTGTGGGATGTTAAGGTTCCCACATTTTCTAGACAATGGGCTCCTAGATGGCGATAAGGTTGTCAGCTCTACGCCCCGGCAGCCTTATACCCCCAAGAACATTCCAAGAATATTCCTGGTACTCACTTCTGTTAGAGGCTGAGTCGACCCCAGGGCCATAGTGCGGCTGGAAGGATTAGGTAAATTGAAACAAAAATTAAATGACCTAATCTGGATTCGATCCCGCGACCTTCCGGCTTGTAGCATAGCGCCTCAACCAACTACGCTATCGCGTGCTCTTTCGCCTTGTCCTAGGCAGCGAAAATGTTCATTCTCATGATTCTGTATGATTTCTGCTTGTTGCCTGCATAATTTTGTTATATAATCGTATACATAAGGAAAGTTGAAATCTGTGTGCAAAATCGTGGACCAGTGTACACCTTGGAAAATATCCAATGGTGCGGAGAAACCTGTTTTTCAGGCGCTACAATTTTAACAGGTAGGTGTCTGCCGCTAATTCCTAGACGGGTCTAGCATGGGTCATTACTTATCTGATCAGTGCCTTATAGATGATTAGATTAACGCTGGTGCTCAAACGCTCACTTTTGAACAAGGAGTAGATTCTAATAAATGTCTTGAAGGCCTTGGCTTCAATCATTTCTACGTGCAGTCTCCAAGTAATCCACTCACCAAAGATTACACCGAGGTATTTTACATGATTGACAAAGGAGATATTCCGTCCATTCAATGTAAGATGAATCTCAGGGGACCTTAAATATTTAATTTATATTAAATGATATATCTAAATTCCGTTCGTAGCTCACAAGGACCTCACTATGTCGCCGCTACACATAAAGACCGGTTAATGTTGTTTAGGAAAATAATCGCTGTTTATTGTGAGAACCATACAAAACAAAATTACAGCTCTGTGGGCTGAATGCAGAGTTTTAGTATGTCAGCAGATGGTACACATAGTAACCATTGGACTCTAAAACGTTAATCCCTTGGTACTGTGGCCGCAAATGAACCTGTTTTACTAACCCTGGATGACAGACGAGAGAATGAAGCAATGGTGTAACATTAAGTGACAGGGAACAACCGTTGAAGTATGAGAAAAACCTGCCTCAGTGCAACTTTTTCCACCATAAAATTCACATGAACCCACCTGAGACTGAACCCGGGCCTTCATGGCAAGAAGCTAGTGACTAACCGCCTGAGATTTAGCTTGGACTGACTGACTGACTGACTACATATGAAAGCGCTTAGAATAAGATACTTGTTTATCTGGTCAAGAAAGGACATGTCACTTATGGAATCTGAAATTTCCATACTTTGCTCACAAGAACTCGCCACTGGTTGCTGTTCTGAACCATATTAATCTTATCACGTGTTCCTTCTTTAAGGTAAAACGTAAAGCTATCCCTGTAACATGCTATGGAGGACCATAGGGTCATGAGACGTCGAGGCTTCCTCATTTTCTAGACAATCGGCCCACAGATGGCAGTGAAGTTGTCAGACTTACACGCCGGCCGCGCTTTACCCCCCAGGAAGATTCCTGGTACTCATTTCTGTTAGAGGCTGAGTCGACCCCAGGGTCATAGTGCGGCTGGGAGGATTAGGTCAATTGAAAAAATCCACCACATCGGGACTCGAACCCGCGAACTTCCGACTTGTGGCATAGTGCGTCAACTAACTACACTACCGCGCGCCCCCTTTCTTCTTTAAGACCCATTTAAATTTGTTCTCACATCTACTGTTGGGTATTGCAAGTGCTCATCTCTTCAGACTATCCGATGAAATCTTCGTATACAGATCTTGGATATTAGACCTATGTTATAGGGACCTGAAGTAAACATAACAATGTGCAGAAACCTTCCCTCAAAATAACACAGGTCGACATTACGTATCACAGATGCCATAAAATGTGTGCACATCAACAATCAGAGAAATACGCCTTGAATTTTGGAGGCACGGTTTCGAAACCGGTCAGGTGTTGTATACCAAAAAATTATTGGTGATTTTCCTCGGTGCCTCACGCAGATGTCGAAGAAGCTGGCCTAATTTAAATGTAGCACTGTCACTCCGTATCATATGTCTTCAGATTAACCAATTATATATTTTCTCAAGCTACAAGACTGAATATTTCATTCGACCAGTACGCAAAATTCAGATAAAAAAAAGAGTCATAAAATTAATGTAGGCCAATAAGAAACATTTCTTGAAACTACGACACAGTGGCCATAACCACCCCAAAATAATTATTACGTAAATTGAAATTAGAAAACCTAACGTAGGATCTAACGGGAAATGTTACTGAGCAGGCCTAAGCTGGCTCATGCGGTATTATATTTGGGAGATATCAGGTTCAAATATTTGCCCGTACACCGCCTACCCTGACTGAGATTTATCCTGGTTTTTCTAAGTTCCTCCAGCAAACGTCAGGATAATATTGCCATGTGTTTGAGTGAATCTCAACGGGGTTTGGATTGGAGATTGGATGTATTAGGTTGTAACAACAAATCACCATAACACTACTGATAATTTCCACTTTTGTTTTTTGCAAATCACTACAGCACACGCTAAGTCTTTTCAGTCTCCACTATTCGTTTCCTGATAACGGCTTCCAGCAGTGGGGATTCTTCAAAAGCACCGACCAAGTTTTCTCTTCATAAATTCCCGTAAAACTTTTTCGATGCTTCAGTTGACTAACTCCCAGGCTGGAGGTCATTTCACACCAACTTCCTAGTCTTCTCTTCACATACTGACTCTACTTCGGCTGGTGTCCTGGTTATAAAACCCCTTTACATTGACCTAGCAAAAAACACTGTTTCCAGCAGTTCCTCTATTGTTGTAGTTCAAATGTTGCTCGTTAAAAATCTGCTAATAGCAACGCATGTATTCTTGTTTGTTTCGCGGTCGTTACCTAGAAACAGGTTTATACGTCACAATATTTACATTAGGACACGACCGCCTTCTCCACCTTACTTTCCTATTTATTACTCACTTACCACCCCCTATATAGCCTGAAATACTAAGGGAGTCGTTAAGCAAACCTTAAATGAAATAGACGTAAATCAATTACAAGATGTGTTGCTTTTGTTTCTCATGGTGAAACATCTGTAAAATTGTTTAAAATTGTTTTCAACCGTCTTTCTTCCATCAGAAGGAATTCCAAGAAATGTATCCTTAAAAAACAGGTGAAAATTGCAGAGCTAAATTTTAAATTTCGTAACTCTGAGATTATATGTAGATTCTAAAGGTTTCTGACGATGGCGGATGACACTAAGCATTACTGGGTTTTTGGACTTCTTCCATTATCCGGAATTCTAGGTAATAAAAGACACGACATTTCGGAAACTGGATCTGTTTCCGTCTTCAGGTGAGGAAGGAAGACACCTGAAGACGGAAACAGATCCATTTTCCGAAACGTCGTGTCTTCTATTACCTAGAATTCCCGATGGTAGGAGAAGTCCAAAAGCCCAGTAATTCTGTTGGAGATTATATATTGGTAAAGTCAGAAGTGAGTTTCATCATTTTTTACCGCCGTATCCTTCCCTCATATCTGAAATCAATGGACGCCATGGCATAGCAGACACTGCCATATAACGCGATGACTAACTGAGACAATGCAGTGGAGGAAAGCTCAGTCCAACAAGCGGTTTGATTTCTAGGGAACTGCGCGTTAGGGAAATCCAGGTTGGTCAAACTTAATACCTTATGGCTTAATTGGGGATACGCCACTGCTTCCCAAGCAGTCCCCAGTTAATGACGAAATACGAAGGCTTTTTAAGCACACAAATGCGTGGCCATACTTGATCTGATTTAAGTTATCAAAAACAGCGAGTTCTGCGGTTTGGATTGTAGGTCTGTATACGTACATTCTCAATGTAATAAGGTTTGAATATCTTGTTAACTTCCTTCTTAGATTGCAGGACCGAGATAAAAACGTTACTTCGACATCAGCACTTCTGAATCATGTTTCAGGGTAGTAGCGGGAACAAACTGACTATTATGAAAACATCAGATAGTTCCGTCTAGTGTGACTGGTTAAGATATTTTTTTCTTATTTAAATTATTCATGCCCTTACATGTTTCGGTCTTCAGAGACCATCTTCAGAGGGACACCTTTACATCAATACAGTTAGAAGCCACTATTACAGTACGTGTTCTAAAAGTTAAAATATATACATTCTTTTTCATTGGCTTTACAACCCCCTTTGGGCCCTGGCCTCTGATTTTCAGTTTCATGATCATTTTACAGTCGGTAGGACTTCTTGGACGAGTGATGAGCTCGTCGCAAGGCCTCTACCTAAACACAGGGCAACACGAACACAGAATAAACACATACACATACCAAACATCCATGCCTTGTGTGGGATTCGAACCCACGATCCCGGCTTCCGAGCGAGCGAAGACATTACATGCCTTAGACCGCTCGGCTACCGTGAGCGACAAAATATATACATACAATATAAACAATATACAATTGGCTGTAAAATCTGAAGTCTTTACAACTACAGCGGCTGCTCCAATACATTAAAATATTTGTAGTTAGTTTGATAGAACATACTGTAATAGTGGCTTCTAACTGTATTGATGTAAAGGTGTCCCTCTGAAGATGGTCTCTGGAGACCGAAACATGTGAGGGCATGAATAATTGAAATAAGAAAATCTTAACCAGTCACACTGGACGGAACTAGAAACAAATCAAACTGAGTATATTGAAATTTTCAGCTTCCAGCAAATAATATTTTGTGTCGTTTTGTGCTTAAGCCAAATCTCTTAGGGAAAGGGCGCGTTGGGCAAATATTTCATGTAAAAATGGATATATCGTAAAATGAGTAACTTCTTAAACATATTTCGGATAGGCATAGCATCTAAAGTATGACGCTATAAATTCATATTAACTGATGATGAAATATGAACGAATGAGAACTTTATTAGAATCGTTACAATATATAATTTGGGGTTCCGGAGTTTGACTCATTGGTCCTACGCATATGCATCTCGCTTAAATTATTATTCCGACTGCATGGAATTTTTCTATTACGTATTTTTTTAATTATGTGTCATGTTATTACTTCTGACAGTTATTCTCACAGCCTATTAAACTACTAATTTACTGAACGGTATTTACTTTAAAAAATAATGAATTTAATGTACTTTAACGCATTATACGAATATGACCTGAAAATTTTGACAGCGTTTAAAACAAACTTTTCAGATTCAATTTATTTTTCTAATTTCTCTTTTTGAGCTCCTTCTAAGGTCAGACAAAATAATCTCATTCTACTTTACATTTTCTTCCTTTTATCTTAGTCCACGTTCATCATATTTTTCTTTTCGTTTAGTGGGGGTGGAGTCCAACGGCGGCCACTGATTAGCCTATTTTAGCCTGCCCCGGTTGATTATGATGATGGAGAATTTGGTGGAATGAAGATTGGCAGGGGAAACCAAAGTACTCGGAGAAAACCCGCCCCAGCGCCACTTTGTCCATCACAAATCCCATTTGACCAGGGCCGGGATCGAATCCGGGCCGCCGCTCTGGGAAGTCAGCGACTAACAGCTTGAGCTATGGCGCGGCCTTCCATATTTGTTTAGTTTCGTCTCTTCTCTTCTCTTATGTCTCCCCCTCTTCGTTCTTCTTTAACGTTATCTTACTTTTAATCTCTCACTACTAAACTGTGTAAAATATTTTTAAAGTTTCGTCATCATGAAACATTAACGCAAGTCATGATAATTGCTAGAGAGTTACCTGGTTCTATTTTCAACGCAAGATGGGAACCAAATATACCACCCGGAGATATCCTTGGACGCAGAGATATTTCTTCTGTAAGGTTTCTATCTCAATGTATGATGGATGAAAGAAACCAATGCAAAGAAGGAAGTAAATACAGGAAGTATTACATATACTCAAATATATTGTGATGTTTAAGAGTGATTATAGATGCGGTTTAGGTTCGTAATCGGATTTACTGACCACTTATTGGACGTAATTAAAAATAACTACACCGCTATCGCTAATTCACACACTCCATAGTTCATTATATAACGTACTAAGTTTTCTCAGTCTGTTTGTCTTCAGCAGTCCTTGCCTGGTAGCGGCTTCCAACGGCGGAGGTTCTTCTTACTCTGATTCCCCGACCTATCCCCGTGCCTCATCTGCCAGCTTCTAGCAGCAACAGCTCAAGTGGACTAAACCGAAGCTGCCCTCTAGCTACCTTGGTCCCTTTATGTAGGATTACCAAGATTGTACTGTACCACGAGTTCAGCTTCTCTGCTTTCGCATTTCATGGTCTATACATTTTTATGCCCTGTATGCCTGTCGTACACAGAGCAACTGAATTTAAATTCTGAACTAATTTTAACGAATATCGAAGTACAGTCTTTATCATTCAATACATTATCCGTCAGTGAAACGCGTCTATATCCTTGTTTAAATGTTTATGTGAGGCTATTAAAGGCAACGATGAAGTTCCCTGATTTATATTTCTATAATTCGTGACTGATAAATTAGGTTTCGGCGTTGATTAGAATTCTGTTTACTCTTTGTAAATAATGGATAATCCTGAATTTAACAGAGTTCATTGTAAATCCCGTTTCAGCCCATTTTCTGCCTGACTAAGCTGCCTGTCAATAGACATGCGCCTGACACTGCGCCAGTTTGGCATACCTGCAAGATTCTTGCATCAAATCTCTTTCACAGTTATTAGGACCTATTCACAAGTACCGATTTAAAGTTTTGGAGACCCTGGGCATTCACCATGTGGAAGCATATATCGGTAACAACAAACTTAGACAATGGTATTTTTTTTAACTTCTTATAACAAGAACAAAAAACGTAAGCTAAATTTTGGTGAATTTCAAGAAATTTTCTAGACGATCGGCACACAGATGGCGGTGAGGTTGTAGCCTTACGCGTTTGCCGCCCTTTACCTCTAGGAAAATTCCTGGTACTCATTTCTGTTAGAGGCTGAGTCGACGCCAGGGCCATAGTGCGGCTGGAATGATTAGGTCAATTGGAAAAAAAAAATCCACCTCCTAGGGACTCGACACCGCAACCTTTCGGCTTGCAGTATAGTGCCTCAACCAACTACGCTACCTCCTGCCCTTATTATAACATATAGTGACGTGCTATCTTACGTCCATCGCCGCGCAACGGCTACAATGGAAATTGTGGAGATCCCACAGCGACAAATCGTGGCGACGAAGGCCGTTGAGAAACAACGGACGAGACGAAACTCGCTACCAGCGTGTAAAGAGCATTCCCGAAGCAACGGATTGCCGAACACGTGAGATCGAACCTTGGCGAAAGGTCCGCAGAATACCTACATAAGCCGAGAGCGACAGAGCTACAGCACTACAGGGCTAAGTAGCCTTCATACAAGACAGTTGGAACCCAGTCGTGAGGTCGCAGAAGTCACGTGATACCACAAGCGATAATACTTGTAAGGTGTGTAAGTGTGAGTGTCCAATAAAGAGTCGCTAAATCCGAGACCCACGTGAAGTTTTTGTCGCGTGACATACACAACACGTGACAATATAGTAAATCTAAAAAGATAAATATATTTGGAAGTTAGTAACTACAATTTCAAACGTTCAAAATATACTCAGAATATGGCATGTAATTACACTTTAAATGTAATAGCGTATTTTGCATTCATGTGACCTCCACATATATTATTAAATACATATTTTCTGATAACTTTGGAATTAACGAATTTATTTACTTAACTCGCCTGTAAATTCCCATCTCATTAATTAAAAGATGACATTCTGTTGCTTCAGAACCTACTCAAGAGCAGAAGCAAAATACATGTATACAGAAGTGTGATCCTCTTTAAGGGTTGACTTTCATCTTAATTAGCGGTTTATTTCTGACCAGAGAGAAACAATTCCTAATACTTCCTCGTTAATGTTTTGTTCAAGAGGTAAGAAATAAACAAGATTAGAGATCTGCTTTCTGTTTTGTGACAAAGTGTCACAACTAATTAGGGACAGTCAGTCCCCCCTCCCCTCCCCTTCAGTTATTAACAGAATCAAGGGCTGACCTATCTACAATTACGAATGTCGCGAGCACGTGTAAGCAACGCAGAGCAGGACATGCACACGAGACGATATAATCTGTCATGTGGACATTTACATGCGCCCCCCCCCATAAACATAAATTACGGCCCCCTTCATATGCCGTCACTTCGTATTGCGTTATTGCATAAAGTTAGATCACGAACATCTGAACTCCATTCCACACTTATGAAGCTAGTAATTAATGTTCTGTCTGCAAAATGACTCCAGTTAATTTGCTGTTGAAGTATTTTTAATCTGATTTTCTTTCTCATCAGTGTAGAAAGAAAACTTATAATTTTATCAGATATTTATCAGTGGCACTGGGAAGCCCAAGGCCTAAGTGGGTGGACAATATTAAAATGGATCTTAGAGAGGTAGGATGGCATGATATGGATTGGATTGATCTGGTTCAGGATAGGGACCAGAGGAAGGCTCTTGTGAACACGGTAATGAACCTTCGAGTTCCATAAAATGCTGGGAAGTTCTTGAGTTGCTGCAGTTTTGATGGTTCCTCAAGAAGTGCTCAGCTTCATGACTACAAAACATAGTAAAATGTCTATGTATAACACAGTCCGTCAATAATGCAACAAATTGTTCCTTTCTGTCATGATTTTAGAGCATATTAATACAGTGTAGCAGTTTTAATATATTAAGACACCTGAAGATGGCTATCTAGGGCCGAAACATGTGTTAAAAGTGTAAGTGGAAGAAAACAACAAAATTTGTTGCATTATTGACGGGCTGTACTATACATAGACGTTTGAATATGCCTTACAACAGGATGCTTAAATACAGAATTACTTATGGAGCTGAGCCCTTCTTGAGGAGAAACCAAATCTGCAGCTACTCAAGAATTTCCCAGTATTTTATGGAACCCGAAGGTTCATTACCATGTTCACAAGAGCCCTTCACTGATCAATGCTTAAATACAGAATTACAAAACATGGTCTTTCACCGTAAAGAAGGGATATGCTAGTAGACAAAGAGTATCTGAGGAAAATATTTGGATCCACGTAACAAGGAGAAACAGATGGATGAGAAATAGTGAATAATGAGAAATTTCATCAATTGTGATCTTTAATTAACGTTATTAGGGCGATCAAATGAAGGATAATGAGATAATATGGACGCGCCGAATGCGTGAGAAATAGAAGAAATGAACATGAAGTTCCATGAGAGAAAGAGAGGTGAACCAGAATTATGTAACAACTTGAGGAGCAACTAGAAGAGTGAAGTATATACGTGAAGGAGATATGTGAGGAATAACATTGTGGGCAATAGGAGTATGTTGGATGTAGAGCGATAGGAGAAGCACTGACCTGAGGACTTGTCCCATATAAAGCAAAGAGAAAGACTAGAACCACGTGTTGATGGGTTAAGGAACACAATTCTGGGTAAAATGACATTTAGGGCAAGAGAATTAGGAATATTGACATAGAGAGAAGTATTATGGGGACAGTGGAATGCAAGAATAAAAAGCGACGCTAAAAAGTAAGAATATATGTAATGAAATGTAAAGAGAAATCAGAGAGGAAAGTGAGAAAGCAAGGAAATGAAGTAAAATTGAATTTAAATGATCAGTAATTAGTAACATGAAAGTAAAAAGGTAAAGTTATCCCTGCAACAGGTCGTGGAGGCCAGTAGATTTGTGAGACGTCGAGGCTCCCACATGTTCTAGACAATTGGCTCACGGATGGCAGTGAGGTTGCCAGCCTTACACGCCGGCCGCCCTTTACCCGAGGAATATTCCTGGTATTCATTTCTGTCAGAGGCTGAGTCGACCTGAGGGCTATATTGCGGCTGGAAAGATTAGATAACTTGAAAAATCCAATGACCTCATACGGAATCGAATTCTCGACCTTCCGGCTTGTAGCATTTAAATGATCAGTAATTCGTAAGGACTGTAATAGGATAGTTGTTATATATAATAAATGCCTTCCGTACTTTAGGAATAATAATTTAAGAGGGATGCTAAAGGGCAAGACCAGAGAGTCGAATTCAGACACTTCAAAGTGAAAACTACAGAAGAGCTAATAAAGTATATTAAGACAAAAATGATAAGATGGAGACAATTCTAAAAATGAGTTATATCTTCTGAATTATAACGCCGTGAAGGCAGTTGAAAGTCAACGGACGTTTCTATGTCAGGGTCGAAGAAAAAACAAGCTTGAAACCAGGAAGAATCATGTAGCAAGCACCGCTGCGAGAACCTAATATCCTACAAATCTTGAAGTTAGAGACGAAAACGGTAGATTAGTATTAAGGAAATTAATCTCAAGGTTGTAAGGGTGTAGGTTTTGGGGTCCAGTGGAGGCATCTTGTGGGTACAGTAGTGACAGTTTGGGTTTCATCAAAGACGAGTATTTCTTGACTATCTAAGCGACTGTTAGCTTGTAATGTGGCAAATATTTTTGTGGTCCCTACTATTCTGTATTTAGTTGGAAGTTGTTGGCGTTTTTGACCCACCTACCATCGAACCGCACTGCCATAGGTCACACGGATGAATTATGTAGATCACGCCATAATGCGACTTACGTAAGCACAATTTTAGGAGTTTAATCGTGTATAACATATGAAACAATAATAGCCAGATTGTCTCACCCACACGGGATTAAAACTCAATCCTATTAGGCATACATAATTTGTGAATTTACTAATTTTAATGGGGGCACCCCTCAGCGCAGTTGACTGAGGCACTGTGCTACAAGTCGGAAGGTCGTGGGTTCGATTCCCTATGAGGTTATTGGATTCTACAATTGACCTAATCCTTCCAGCCGCACTATGTCTCTGGGGCCGACTCAGCCTCTAACAGAAATGAGTACAAGGAATTTTCCTGGGCGTTAGGGCGGCTGGCGCGTAAGGCTGACAACCTCACCGCCGTCTGTGAGCCGATCGTCTAGAAAATGTGGGAGTCTCGACGTCTCACAACCCTATGGGCCTTCACGGCCTGTTACAGGGAGAGCGTTAATATTTTTATGACTTATTTTAATTACTCCGCATAGTCTTGTTCAAATGTGGTGCCAGTTATTTAATATTTCATTATCCTGTTGTACTGGTAAACGATTTAATTTTCAGGGACAGTTTTTAGGGTGCAATTCCTTACCGACCTTCAAGGCTGCCCCTGAAAATTAAATCGAGTCCACAGTAAAGATTCTAGTGCTCTAAAACCGATGGACATCAATCAATAACGGAAGTCAGATAAATTTAAAAGGAATATCCGGTTCTTGTTTTGTTCATCAGCACTCAACTTTTGTGACGAAGTACCTGAGCACAATGCATCTTTTATTCTCAGGGTGGGACGAGACTAACTCTCTAGGACTCCTGTCCTGACACGACTGTTATAAAAGCCCCGAATGACAGATGTTACAAATGGAGAATTTTGTCGGAAGAGAATTGACAAAGGAAATCGAAGTACTCGAAATAAAAACCTGACTTTGTTGATCCACTTAATCCACAATAAATTTAGGGCCAGATTAATCTGGATAGCTCAACTTGTATAGCGGTGAGCTGGACGGCCGTGGTTCGATTCCGGGCTGGGTCAAGATTTTTTCTTCCTCACGTTATTCAGACCGGCTCTGGTGCCCACCCAGCCTCCTATCCAATGGCTACTGGAGGATTTTTCTCAGGGGTAAAGCGGCCGGGGCCTGAAGCTGACCACTCAGCTTCATCTACTGAGGAGTTCAAGAATGATGGAGCTATGCTTCCACTCCGCCATACATCTTTATGGCTTTATTAATTTTTGTACCATTTTATATATTATATTTTTTGTGTGTGCGCGTTTACATTCATATCGGGGGTTTGTTTCTTGGTTGCTGGCATATTCGACTTGGTTCTCACGTCACTGAACATCAAGATAATGTCATTTAGTCTGTAATGCTTTATACGCTTGTAGACAGGTGCCAACATTTCGGAAGAACTAGATCCCTCTTTCTTCAGGGTATCTTGAAGAGGAAGAAGCATGCTCTCCCAAAATCTGGTACCTGCACACCAATGCGTCACATCCCAGGATACCGTAACTTTCTTTTATGTCTGTAGCTCACAGGGTTTTGGGTCAATACCCTCTTAGTCTTAAGACAAAATCTGTATGAAGAGATATTTTGTTTCCCAATGGAAATTGTTAATGTCTTGAAGGTTTTAATAAACTCATTCGTTGAGATCTGAGGTTCTCACAGCTTTGACTGTGAATGGGCATTATCTTTTGGGTTCTAACGCCGTACAGTCCGACATAAATTAACCGAAGTTAATGTTCTATTTCTATCTTCAGTGCCGAAAAGTAAGCCGAACAAGCAAGAAGCAAGAACCAATCATTCAGCTGCTTGATCAGCTTACTCTTTGATTATGAAGATGGACACAGTAAATTCCTCCGAAACTTCAGTAAACTTCTACCAGAATATAATGACGTCACATCTCAGAAAGTACTGTTCTTCAGACTGATTCATATTTTTAAACATTTATTTCTTGTTTCGTTCAATCTTTGTCTCTCTTCTTATTCCTCTTTATTTCCTTGTTTCTTTTGCTCTCGTTTCAGTATCTTCCTTTGTTTATTCATTTATCGTATTCATTACTCCGTGGCCTGTGGCCCGCAAGCGAACTATACCGACCCAGCGACAGTCGCTTGTCGGCGAAGTTAGTGCCAGCTTTAGCGGATAGAGAGCGTCACGTGTTCAGCGCAACGGATCCCCACGGCCGTTAATCTCGGTTTTCTGTACCGGAATTTATCGGATTCATTATTAGTTTATTTTAGGTTTCCTTCTTCTGTTTCTTCGATTCCTTTCCCTGTTTCTTCTTTCTTTCTTTCTTTCTTTTCTTTAAGAAGTTTCATAACTTCTCTGAAGGAATGTGTCCCCCAGTTAAATACTCATACGGACGTACATCAAAGAGAATTCGATAGAACAGGAAACAAACATATCCTGTTATAATACAAAACACATAAATTGTAAGATAAGCTTGTTCTTCAGCTTATTTTCATGTAGCTGTTTATATATTTTATCTTCTTTCTGCACTAAAAGTGTGTAGGGTCGTGGGAACCTCCCTCTATACGAGCTTCTGACCGCCGAGATATCTGTCCGTAAGTTAAGAGTAATAATTCAAGAGTCCTCTAGAAGCAAATATACCGCGAATCAATAAGTAGTCTTAGTTTTAAAGGACAGAGCCATACATCGCCAGTTGGATGAGCAATAAAAAAATATAAAACCAATATTTCCAAGGACCTGAAAAATGTAGATCTAGTCTGTACGTCACAAGGCGAAATAGGCACACGTACATTGACGTATCGTAGGTAAGAATTTATACTTCTCCACGTCGTCCAGACCGGGTAGGGGCCCACTCAGCCTCCTATCTAATGGGTACCGGGGATAGATCGGCCGGGGCGTGAACCTTGCCCCTCACCTCCAAGAATACATGGGCCTACATATCCATTCCCTTATAAATCTTCATGTAGTAGTGCTTAGTTAGGCACAGGGAAAAATTTACCTTTACCTTTCATAAAACGATCACAGTGCAATGGAAACAGGATGAGCCACTAAGCATACAGACTAAGCTACGAGTTGGATGTTCACAGAAGGTAGATTCTATTCCTGGGAGGGGCGAGAGATGTTACACTTCTCTGTATTGGTCAGTTCGGCTCTGGGATCCATCCCGTCTCCTAACAGATTATGTAGGCTCATAGCCTCTAACAGAAATGAGTACCAGGAATTAATTAAATAATTTTCCTGGGTAGTAAAGCGCGGCCGGCGCGTAAGGCTGACAACTTTACCGCCATCTTTGAGCCGATTGTCTAGATAATGTGGGACCCTCAACGTCTCACAACCCTATGGGTCTTCACGGCCTGATACAGGGATAGCTTTACTTACTTTACATATACTAAGGATAAAGCTGACGGGGGCGCCAAGCTCAATCCTTACCTCTATCGAATGCTAGGGTTAAGAATATATGAAATTACTCTTCCAACTTTTAAGGACTTGGTGCTTAATTAATTAAGTAGTTAATTTATTTTTCATGCTGCGACACAGGGTAGAAGTGTAAATAATGGAATACTGTCGTATATATATATATATTAACAACGGCCGTTACAAGGTAATGGCCCTATACATCAATGGAGTAATTGGGAAATGGTACTCTGTAAACGGTCCATGCAGCAAATACGTGACGCAACGAGAGAAATTTGGCAGAAGCGTTTTATATGCGGTTCGTGCCGAGGCGTTATAAGCAGGACAAGTCTATAGTTTAGTTAGTTGTGAGACAGTCGCCGGCCAGTAAGGGCGTGAACACGGAAGCTAAGGAAGCTACTGCGTTGGAAGCCATTGCCAGATAACGGCTGAAACTTAGTACGTGCTTTAGTGAATGGCAGAGTGTTTGAATTAGCTACAAAGATATAGTTGCTTGTAGTTAACGTTTTGTAAGCGTACAATAAATCCAATTATCGATCCAAAACTCGTCTATAGTCCCTCTAACTCGTGACATTATATACAAAATATATCCGTATAATTTTATGAATTCATATGAACATATACATACGTGTATATGGAACTGAATTTTTCTATGTGGACAGTAGGCGGAAGAACTCAGTGCAAAAAGTGTTTATGTAGCAGCGTCTTGATGTTCTATTAAGATGAGCTACTTTTGAGGGATTATGGTCATTTGATGTGACACCGTACAAATTGGTAGATAGGTACCAACTTTAGGAGGAACCTGCAGCCACAATCATCAAGGCAGAAGAAATTATTTCTCTTCTCTGGCGATATATACATCATGTCTTCTGAAACGTTGTTGTCAACCAGACTAAACGGCATCACATCCCATAATACCGCAGGTATTCCTAATGTTTACCTCAGTGAGAACCTCAAATGTTGTTTATACTTTTTACCGTATTACCGTCACTTTCATGAACTGTAATAATTTATATTTGATGAAATTAGACATTTTCAAATTAAGGCAGTTGGAGTGTTGGAACTGGTTGAAGTTTATACGTAATATTCTGTCTCTGCTATGCGCAGCAAACAACTCGCAGGGCACATCCTGCCCTTATCCTACACCCTCTAGTTCCGTATAAATATGCTGCAAGGCTTACCACTCAACTAAGTATGAATTTCAGAGAGAGATAAAGACGCAAAAATAAAGTTGTCCCTTTACTCAATTAAATAAGTACCATGGCATTAAGACATTTGGGGGAATGGAGGTGTAACTCCACCATTCTTCACCTCGGCATCCGATGGAGGTAAGCGGTCAGCTTCACGCCCCGGCCGATTTATCTTTTGGAAGTAGCCCCCGGTGCCCATTGCATAGGATGCTGGGTGGGCTCCATGGCCGGTCTGGACGACGTGGAAAAAGGAAGAATTTCTTTCTTTGCCGAGAATCGAACCCCGGCCGTCCATCCCTTAGTGACTGAGCTATCCCGCCCCCTCTTTCGGATAGAAATTCCAGGAGGAAAGTGAGAGACTCATAAGCGGTATGACTGCCTAGCTAAGGGCGTTAGCCTTGGGTGCAGTGTACGTTGCAAGTCTACCCTGTAGTTCTTCCAAGACTGTGAATTCCAAACTGTCCATGAACAATAAACTACTCCTATACAAATGCATCATCAAACCAATATGGACCTACGGGATCCAACTGTGGGGTTGTGCTAAACCGTCACACACAAAAATCATACAGAGAATACAGTCAAAAATCCTACGAGCAGTCGCAGATGCACCCTGGTATGTGTCCAACTTAACTCTTCACAACGACCTCCAAACTCCTTTCGTCAGTGACGAGATCCGCAGACTGTCGAGACTATACAGCGCACGGCTAGATGGCCATAGCAACAAACTCATAGCGGCCCTGAATACTCCGCCAAAGGTGCCAAGGAGACTAAAACGGCAATGGCCTACTGACCTCCCAGAAACCGCTGAAGACACGGCAAACAATATCAACCATCTACAGGACTGATAGGGGATTCATCAGAGGATGAATGCCCCACTCATGCCACTCACCCACAGATTTACTCAATGCTCCACAAATAAGAGAGCAGATTGTAAATACGCAGTTAATTAAAAAAAAAAGACTGTGAATACAGTGCAATCGATCATCATATGTAGCGCAGTCTGTTCTGAAATTTTATATATAGATTTAAAATGAAGCTCAAATTTCGTACTCTCGGGGCCCGGAAAAACAGGCTGAAGCAACAAGACCTCCGTTGTAATTGGGAGGGGATCAGTTTCAAATTCAACTTCGGATTTTTTTTTCGTGATTTTCAATCTATTTAACTGTATATCTATATCTGTATATATCTATATCTGACTTTTTCGTGGTTTTCCTAAGCCTCTCAAAGGGAATGATGGGTTTGTACCCTGAAATTAGGCCACAAACCAAGTGTTCTGTCAGGGTATTCATCAAAACATTTGCTAACAAACGTAAGGTTAAGCCGATATTGTTGAAGAAGTTGTTAAAAGACTTTGGTTTCGAGGGTATAAAAACAATTTCTTGAAATTAATTTTAATTTTTGGTACTAGTAGCATTTGGGGCATTTCCTTATTTTTCACATTTAATTTTTTTACAAAATTAAAGTTGGGAGGAAATGTATAACTCCTCTCTGTGGGAGCCCATCATCCCATCATTAAGCCCCAAATATTTGAGTCACTGAGCAGCAAAACAAATTCCGTGGCCTGCAGTCCGCAAGCGAACTATACCGACCGAGCAACTGCCGCTTGTCGGCGAAGTTAGTGCCAACTTTAGCGGATAGAGGGTGTCGCGTGGTCAGTGCAACGAATCCCCACGGCCGTTAATCTCGGTTTTCTAGATCGAAGACGCAATTTTCTCGAAATAGCTCCTTAATTATCCTCACGAGGCTGAATGGACCCCGTCCAAGTTCTCAGAAAATCTGGTGGTGTCGGGATTCGAACCCGGGACCTTTGGATCTGTAGCCATGAACTCTGACCACTAGGCCACAGAGGCGGTCCTGAGTCACTGACTCGAAATCCCATTATTGCTTCATGTGATTACGAATAAAACCTTGGAAGCCTTGCGCCATGCTCAATACATGTTCAGCTGAGCCTCACTTGTGCTTTGCTGTAGGTCATACTGGCTACTGCCACAGTACGGGGATCTCCCCACGTCTGCACCTCAGAACTTTGTAAACCGCAACACCGAACTTGCTGTTCGTTAATATAATGAACTGCATCTTCAATCCCTCTGTGCGGTATATACGGTTATAAAAGAAAAAAGAATAGGCAGAACCACATGATGAAAAGGGTTTGGGTTTGACCAACCAGATTTTTAATTATAAACATCACGTCTAGATCTCGGAATGTTTTAGTAAAATTAATACAATTTTTAATGTACTTGTTGAATAATTTTCCAGCCATGAACACGCTGCTTTACATTTTAAATATTAACAAGCATTCACTTAATCATTCTCCTGTGGAGATGTTGAAATTGCCTTATGGTAAATGTAGCTAATTATTTTACTGTTGCCGGTCACAGTAGCCTCGCGGTCACAGGCATGAACTGTCTTGGCTCACTCGGACCTTGCGATCATGAGTTCGGATCCCACTCAAGGTAAAGCTGTGTGTGTGCGTTTATTCTATGTTTCTTTTGTGCTGTGTTTAGGTAGAGGCCTTGCGACGAGCTGATCACTCGTCCAAGGAGTCTTACCGTCTGTCAATAAAATGATTATGGAACTGAATAAGAGGCCAGGGCACTGCATGGGCTGGAAGAGCCATTGAAAAAAAAAAATTAGATTTAGAGACTGAAAATTTTTTGTAGGAAAATCTGAAGGGATCCGATTGCTTTGTAGATATATGCATATAAGTAAATTTAATGTGAGTATGTGATCAGGTCAAAGTGGGAACTAATGTTGGGCCCTCATGTATCAGGACTTGAAAATTTATGTCCTTAAATGATTAAACTACTACCAGGTTCTCTTTTGTATGGAGTTAGACCCTTCGGTTTTCAAAAAAGGATTTATGATGAAGAAATCATTCTTTTGTGTGCCTAAATATATCGATGTTACGTCACAGTATTAGTAGCCAGCATTAGGAAACAGAAATTTTGTGTAGAACAATATTCCACGTATTGCTCTTTTCATCCCCATTGAACGTTCAAAATAGAATCTAGGAAGTTCCTAATGATGACGTAACACTCTACGTCACTATCTCATGACGCACAGTGGGAGATATTTTAGTCCAAGCCCATATTAAAGGACAATACGACAAATAGTTTAATGATGAGGTTGTTCTTTCAGAATAGCGGAGTGTTTTTACCAAAAGTTAAGGCTTTAAGTGCAGGAACTGCTTTTCTGAATATCCACTTAAATATTTCTAATGAAAATGACGACAGCTGACAACAGAGAGATTATTCCTAATAAATTTATCTTCGAGAAAAAATTAATATAATCTAAAGGTGTGCGTCCAATGCTTATTGGAGTACTGTGTTTCCATTTCTTCTAACAACGTTATTACTATTTTACTATGTAGAGAGTCATTTCTAGCCACAAAAAAAATATTAGTATAGAGTTCTGCATTCTATGTGGAGCATTAGTTTGATAATTTAAAAGCATTTTGTAAGCATCATTATTTTGGGTTTTTGGACTTCTTCCATCGTCCGGTATCCTAGAAAAAAGAAAACAAGACGTTTCAGAAAATGGATCTGTTTCCCTCCTCAGGTGAAGAGGGGAAGAGACACCTACTCAGATGGGCCCCTTAGAAAGAGCTGCCTTAGTCCAGTGATTGAGATTAGCTCTTTCTAAGGGGCCAGACTGAGTATGTGTCTTCTCCCTTCTTCACCTGAGGATGGAATCCGATCCATTTTCCTAAACTGTTTTCTGTTCTCTAGAAAACTGGACGATATAAAAATAAAAAAACCCAGTAATTCTGGGTGTTATACACCATCGTTCAGCTATCTAACGACTTGATATCAATTACAGCCATGATGGCTAAATCAATAAAGTTACTTGCTATTGATCGGCTAGCCAGAATTCGATTCCCAGTGGAGCAGTCTCAAGTTTTATCTTCATTGGTACATTCAGAACTGGGCTACGAAATAATCCAGAGAATGTAAGCATGTTCTGACGTGTGTACATGAAAACAAACAGTAATATCTGACAAAATAGGAGAATGGAAAATATCCTGATGCATAGACAGGGCTACTACAGGATAGCTGTACTGAATTTTAGCAAGATCTGTTGATGGTGGTTATTTCTAATGTCATGATTATTAGGATGATTTTAGATTACGAAATTACAAACGCACATATGTGAGTTGCATATAACATTTAAACAGCTTCTGTCTCGAGAGATGGGTGTCATCTATCTTCATGTAATAATTCTCTTGGTGCACCTGAGCGCTGTCGGAATTTCAACATAACTTTTATATTAATTTCGAACACAATAAAGGCTATTCAGACTTGTAGTTATGTAGGCATAGATTCACTGTCCATTACAGAGGTTGCGCGCTCTATGATGAAAATACTGTATCCAAGAACTTGAACGCTGGGACTCTGGGCTAGAATCTATTTGGATTGTGGTTGTAAATCCGTGGATTGTTTTTCTTCGACTGTGTTGTGCTCTGTAGGTACAGATCTTGCAATGGGCAGCTTCCCTTCAAAGAAATGTTATAAAATTTCTGCGGATTTATAATTTCATGAATTAATTCTAAATTGGGACTTGTTAGAAGGCCTAATTCGTAACAGAAGAGGACCGGTTTTAATTTAGATTCTGTGAGCTATATTTTGAGGAGTTGGGATAGCAACTGGCTACGAGCTGGACGGCTGTAGAATAAAGAATTTTCTCCTCTCCACGTCGTCCAGACCGGCTCTGGGGTTCAACCAACCTCCTATCCAATGGGTACAGGGAGCTCTTTCCCCGTGGTTAAGGCGGCAGGGGCATAAAGCTCACCACTCACCTCCAACTAGTGTCGAGGTGAAGAGAACGTGGATCTATACATCCACTCCCCCATACGTCTTCATTGCGTAATGCTTAATTACTTAAACACAGGGTCAACTTTACCTTAATGTTCCTGTGTGTAATAAGTAAAGTAAAAAAAGTAAAGCTATCCCTGTACCAGGCCGTGAAGGCCCATAGGGTTGTGAGACGTTGAGGGACCTACATTATCTAGACAGTCGGCTCAAAGATGGCGGTAAGGTTGTCAGCCTTACGCGCCGGCCACGCTTTACTCCCCAGGAAAATTATTTAATTAATTCCTGGTACTCATTTCTGTTAGAAGCTGAGTCAACCCCAGGGCCATAGTGGGGCTGGAAGGATTAGGTCAATTGAAAAAAATCCAATCACCTCATCGGGATATGAACCCGCGACCTTCCGTAGTTATAAAAATATTGCGTCACAGGTATTTTGTGATTCCCTTATAAGTTTCTCCGTCTGAGATGTTACAATTTGGGTTCAGCTATAAATTAGGTACACTTCCGCGTGTCTGTGACGTGGTGTGCCGGATGTGAGATTTTCCTTTTGGCGACTTCAGATGCTCCAGTGTTAGTGTAAGCGTACATAGACATTAGGGAGTTCCTCGTTAAATGCTATTGGCCAGACTGCTAGAGTGCCAACGTAACCGCCCGAATAGAACACACATTCGGAATGTGGTTCTCTGGGTTGCGAAACTGCGCGGTATTAAGAATGGATACCAATGCATACTCATGCTAGCTGCTTCGACTCCTAGCTTGTTTATTTTCAGCATTTGTTTCATTCTATATTATTGTCTAGTTTTGTTTGTTGGTTCCCTGATTTTTGTCAAGGCAGCATGCATCTATGAAATATTGATTATTAATGTACTAGAATGCACGGTGTCACAATCCAGAAGATAATAATATTAATAATTATCGCTGTGAAAACCTCCGAAATTATATAACAAGCAAAATTAATTTCACTTCATAAAAATAGCGCGAAGTAAGGTTAAATTATGCAAGATAAGCAATGCATAAGAGGAAAGACTATTCCGAAAATCTAGTTCTATTTGTGAGGATATCACAAAACAGTATCTTGAGGATGTAGGTTATGAGATTATGGTTTGAATTAATTTGGGTCAGGATAGGGTTCATTGGCTGACTCTTGTGAACATGGTAATGAGCATTCCGGTTTCAGAAAATTACATGTAAGGTTTCATGAAATTTCATGACTTGCTCAGAGACCATCAGCGTCTCGAGAATGAACCTGTTCCAGGGAGTTTGCTGAACAAAATAAATAAGTGATATATTAAAATTTTACTATAATACTGCTAATACGTATAAAGACAGAATTATCCGTTGCTTAGATGAGAAAAAGGCTTCAAAGGAAAACGCCATTTATTCCGAAAATTCGGCAAGAAATGGAGTCTGATACTTCTTCTGACCTGATTTCAGATGGACGTGGTATCTAGTCCTGACTGTGCAGTCCCTAGAAATATTCATATACTGCAATGGGACTACATTCAACACTTAACTAACGTCTGCAAAGTCCTTGGTTCAAAAACTGGAAACAGGTTGACTTTACGTTACTGCCCTCTATCACAGCGAATAAAATTAAAATAATTTACTCGAAAAAGATTAGATAAACAATATATTTCCTGGTATTTAAACATTCCTAGTCAGTAATTTCCTATTATCTAGAATGTGCTTACTGAGAATATAAAAATATAAAAATTTTCTTTACGTAATCCTACAGACTATCTGGTACCACATAAACTAAAACATTGCAGGAAATACGTGTATATGTGTGTATGTGGCCAGTATTGAACGCTAGATGTAATTAACGTCTGAAATTTCATCAGATAGATCCAGAAGAAACCTATGGCTAAGTTTTTATAACATTCAACCAAATAAAAGTTCTATTATTTTTACATAATTTAGGCAACAATTCATACGTAGTATTTTAAATAGATTATCCTCACAAAATAGTTTTTCGTATACTTATGTTAGCTCAAATATTTGGTTGGTTGTTAAATTAACAAAGTAAAATTTTCCACTATTAAAAATGTTAATTTTTTATATTTTTTTCTGACATGAAATTTCCACTGCCAATTAGAAAGCACAGAAATAAACACTGCATATACTTTGTATAACTGGACTGAGAATAATACTGAGTAGTACTTTCAGGGAACTGAGTCAGACCTTACCTCAGATAACTTTTAAGTATGCTTGATGTAGAGGAGAAATATATAAAAATTATTTGTCGTGAATCCTGAAAAGCAAAGATAACTTGAGAACTGTCTGTAGCCTAGGGTCCAATACAAAGATGGATCTCTCTAAAATAGGATCTTTGGTGTGGCCTGATTCATTGGCTCAGAACAGGGTCAGTAAAAGTAAAGTAAAAGTAAAGTGATCCCTGTAACAAGCTGTGGAGGCACATAGAGTTGTGAGACGTTAAGGTTCCCACATTTTCTAGATAATCGGCTCACAGATGGCGGGTAGAACAGGGTCAGTAGTGTGTTCAAGTGATCATGGTAATAAACCTTTGGGTCCTACAAGTGACAGTAAGTTCCTTAACCAACTCCAATTAGCCCCTGAAGGCAAAGTTTTCTAAGCTAGTTATGAAAATTTTACAGTAACATTTACCTAATAACAAAAGATGTGTTTTGAGGAACAATGCAATTTAAAGTATTTAACTTCACGATTCAAATTCTGAGTATACCTCAGTCATTTTTAAAACAGAATTTTCTTATTAACCCAAATTAAGGTGAACCACAGTATCTAGAAAGGCGTCACAAACCTGTCTTCTGTTAATCACAGTGGTTAGGTGTATTTGCTTATCTACCTTACCTGCTACCAACAGTACAGGAAATATAAAAATTTTATGTAACATAATATTACAATTAACATTTATTTTTCTTAGTGCGTGTATATGGATTAGTAATATTACCATAATTAAAAATATTCAACAAGAGGAATTTTGAAAAAAAAAAAACAGTTTTACTCAACTGTTCAAGGCATTTTATTGGCCTAATTTAATAACTCGATACCAGATGTTTCATAGACTTTACTAAGATGCAAACAGGATTGACATCTCGTGATCTTACTCGAATTCCTTCACTCCTTTATTCCAATCAATCAAATATTACCTTCTTAGAATTTATTCAGTTATTTTCCACGATTTGAAGAAGAATATATTTATTAATTTTCTGACCTGGCAAGGAATTACCGTGATCATCATCATCATCATCATCATCATCATTACTGTGCTGCTTAATGACGCACTATATTCCTACTTAGCAACTATAATTAACTGCAAATTTGAACTTACCGTTGTAGAGGACAGTAACTCTGCTGTTGGTACCACTGCCATAATCCGGTGTGGCACCAGTGGCGGTAGCGTGCGGCGGTGGAGGCGGGGGCGGACTGGGGGCGGTAGCGCCCGCAGTCGGGCTGGACGGACCCCAGCACGGGGAAGGATTCCCTGGAGGTGGCAGTACACTGGCAGCAGCTGGAGACTCGCCGACCACGTCTATTTCCTCCTCGTCCTCTTCCTCCTCCGCCTGAGGCTGAGGAGTCTTCTCGCCGCCGCGGTCCGCCCACGGGTAGGCTTTCCACTTCTTGGCCATGAGGCACCTCGGCATCTTGCTGACGTGTTTATCACGCGAGTCGTCTTCGTCTCCTCCTCTTCGACTTGAGCACCACTTTCCTGGTGACGTCTCCCGCGGTGGGAGTCGAATGGACGCGGTGCTGTTGGTAGAACCAGAGCGCTCTTAACTGTCGTGTTGGAGATGCTGATGTCGTCATCCGGAGAATGGAGGGGCGATGTTGAGGGTGTTTTCAAATCAGTTTCTTCTGGTGGTGGTTGTGGCTGCTGAGGGATCTCCAGCAGGGCCAAGAGGTGGCTTCTTGTGGTGCAGACAAGACAGAAGGGACCATGCCAGCTTAGCACGTGGACGCGGACTGGCAGTGTAGTGGGGACAGGAAGAAGACCCGACACCGAAAATACCCCCCCGAACGAACCCAGCAAAACTAAAACCAAACCAACCCCTAGCCTGCTGCTTTTGAATCTCCCCAAACCCTAACATCGCCTTTTATATTTCCCCGTGGCAGTGGTGGTGGTGGTGGCAAAAAAAACCTACACGAACATGGTTTGGAAGAGGAGGGGTGCATTCGAACCCTTATGTCTACCTCATCCCTATGCACCACCCCTACTTCCCAACCCCCTCCCTCTTGTGCTCACATGCGCGCGCTAACATCGATTCCAAACTGCAGCGTTAGAACTTTGGTGGAGGGGGAGAGGAGTGGGGGAGGGAAATAGGGTAGGGAGGGGAGTAGAACCTCCCGAAAAATGAAGAGCGCCCAGTTCGAACAGTGGCTCCACCCACCTACCCCTCTCCTGTTCCCCGGCCCCACTTGGGCTGTCTGCCGCCGCCCAGTTGGAACACCTCCCAGAGTCTTGAGTTAAGTCCGCACCTTGGCTACACCTCGCAGTGCCACGTGGTCTTCCGCGCCAGGCCAGCAGAGCACAACTCGATTAATATGAATTGTCCGCCCTTTTCCAAGGAGGTATATATGTATACATGGATGTGAAACTTGGTCTCTGACATTAAGGGAGGAACATAGACTGAGGGTGTTTGAGAACAGGGTGTTGAGGAGAATATTTGGACCGAAGAGAGATGAAGTGACAGGAGGCTGGAGAAAGCTACATAATGAGGAGCTTCATAACTTTTACTCTTCTCCAAGTATAATTAGAATGATCAAGTCAAGGAGTGCCAGGTGGGCAATACATGTAGCACGAGTGGGGGATACGAGGAATACATATAGGATATTGGTGGGAAAGTCAAAAGGAAAGAGGCCACTGGGAAGACAAAGGTGTAAGTGGGTGGACAATATTAAAATGGATCTTAGAGAAATAGGATGGGATGGTATGGATTGGATTGATCTGGCTCAGGATAGGGACCAGTGGAGGGCTCTTGTGAACACAGTAATGAACCTTCGGGTTCCATAAAATGTTGGAAATTTTTGAGTTGCTGCAGAATTGGCGGCTTCTCAAGAAGGGCTCAGCTCCATGAGGGAGGTATATATTTTTGCCTCATTAGGTGGTAGGTGAGGTGGACGGGAAGTTAAGGTTGGAGATGGGATTGAAAAACAAAACAAAAACCGAGTTCAGTGAGAGACTGTCTATGTGCTGGAAGACCGAAGTTCGATTCCAACAACGGACACAATGTTTCTTTCCTGCAAACAACATCTATTCGCTTAGTGGGGAGTGGAGTCGAACTGGGTCCACTCGGCACGGCGGCCACTGATTGACCTATTGTAGCCTGCCCCGGGTGATTATGATGATGGAGAATTTGGTGGAATGAAGATTGGCAGGGGAAACCGAAGTGTTCGGAGAAAACCCGCCCCAGCGCCACTATGTCCATCACAAATCCCACTTGACCAGACTTGGGATCGAACCCGGGCCGCCGCGCTGGGAAGCCAGCGACTAACCGCTTGAGCTATGGCGCGGTCTAAACGATATCTAAGTCAACCAAATTCTCTCCCCAGTGTTTGCCAGGATTCTGTCCCTTACAGTGAAAGGACCGTTGCGTGATATTTCACTTTTATATTCATTTTCATGAAGTAGGACTTTTATGCACGGCGGCAGGTTTAATTTTATCTTAGCTCAAGCTTAGCACGTACGAATTTAATTCTGGGGATGCCCCTTCTACTAGACAGACCGACACAAGTTACCTTTCCTCAGAGAACTTTCCAGTCAAAATGTCACCAATATTTCATATTTAACTGTCGCCAGCATTGAAGTTTGTAACAGTTTTGCCACTCCAACAATTCTCCTGGGCAACGCATTTTAATGCCCCTTCAACCTGTTTCTGTTAGAGTGACAAATCAAGTTTTACACTTGTACGAAATAGTATGTAAAATTGTAGTCCTATTTCATTTAAACTGGAGCAAGGGTATCCGAATTGGTATAGAGATTAGGTCATGGGCTGTAAGGTAGAGGAATCCGTGAACGATACCCGGCAAGGGCACAAAATCCTTTCTTTCATCGTTACTCACAGTGGGACCACAGACCCAAAAGTATTGTCATGTGTAGAAGTGACTATTAGACGGAATTTTAGTCGTATATATTACATTTATACACTCAAATTTTATTTACAAATAATACAGCGCTATCGCTGATCAACACACTTTACAGTTCACCGCTACACACACACTAGGGTTCCCAGTCTTCAGTAGTCGTATCCTGGCAACGGATTTTAATACAGTAATTATACCAGTCTCGCTGAAACTACAGCGCACATGAAGTCTTCTTTGTATAGCCCACTCTTGCAACTCAACTAACTCTCAGCTGCCATTTGTTCTCAATTATCTTCGACTGCCGTCTTAAGAGACTCCATCGATTTTAATTCAGCTGGTCTGGGATCCTCGTTATATAGCCTCGGAGCGGACCAGACAGAAAACATCTTTTCAGTCGTTACAGTTCAACAGTACCTCAATTGTTACTTGTTTATTCGTTGTAGGGGGAATGTATTTATCGAGTCCCTATGTAACAATGAACATCTACTCTGACTCAACTATTCCGGCTTTCAGGCGTCATTTCACATCGTAACGAAATCCCAAACTTTATAACCGTCTTCGGCTTCTGGATATGAAAGTGAGAATCGTTATTTGCTTGTAAACTCTGTTTTGCAGTGAAGATATGTCCATTTATTTAACTCTTAAATAATAACTGTAAAGAAGAGCACTATGTCTTGGAACGTAACGCCGTGTAGTCTGATAGAAATTTGCTGATGTATCTGAGGAAATTACTGCCTCCATCTGTAGAGTTGAGAAGTGAGCCAATCAAGTACCCAAGCTACAATATTCCCACTTTATAGTTTGATTTTCTTGATATTAATTGCAATATGCCTGAGCAGGTCCCCAAATCGTACCATAGGACATTTATAATTCAGTACTCTTCACCTATGCAATAAGCTACATTTAATAAATGACAGTAGTTTTATTGTAACAAATAAATAATTATTTTATACATTAAACATGCCTGGAACTGTACCTACACTCCCTGTTATATTTTGGTGGTATAGTGCTTTATTAAATATTATCAGTTTTGTTATTAATTTTTACATAATTTAAAAACAAATCGGCAATAGAAAAGTCAAATACTCAAATCGTCATATTCCTCCGAAACGTCGGCACAAATATCGAAATACATGGCACTACATCCGAGAACATTGCTCAGTTATAATATTTACCCCAGGAAGAATATCAAATCTCACATAATTTCAATAAAATATTTCTTTTCTCTGTATCTGAAGTTCGTATCCATAACGGTATTCAGTCAATATTAATTGTACCAGAAAATTACGTACACACAACAATTTGCATGAAGCTTAGCTCTAGTTTCGAAATAGGCCTGTGTAGAAACGCAAGTCTCGATGTGGTGTCACAGAATCTAATTCAACTTAAATGAGAAAATATATTTCCACTCCCTGAGTGCTATCAGCCCACACTTTCTTACTATATGTCACCTTCAGACCGACAGCCCCATTTCCTGCCCATTCATTTAGATCACTCGATACTGAGTGCATATCCTGTCACAGCCTTCAGTTCATTACTCTTCCTCTGACTCACTCAACTCATTATTTAAGTTGATATAAAAGTAATTTATGACCCATTTAAATGTGGACATCGTCAACCTGCAACATGATCCTAGCGGGCACGCATAGACAAGGTGTAGGAGTAAAGTAGAGTCACGTGTTTGAGGGACTATAGACAGGGTTTGGATTGATAATCGGTTTTATTGAACACTTTAATACACAACTCATGACTGCATTTTACACATCACTATCACAAACAAACTGGTGTTCTCAGGAACGGACTTCACTAAGTTGCCTGGTAGCGGCTCCCAACGGCGGACGTTCCTCTTCCTCTGGGTTCCCGAACTATCCCAGTGCCTCAGCTGTCAGCTTCTCACTCCAACTCTCAACTGACTGCCTGCAGGATCTCTCTCTCTCGCGACTGAGGGACTGATTGACTCACTGTCTAGTCAAAGTCAAAGTCAAAGTTACTTTACGACTGGCGGTTTACCGCCAACAGTTCACCTTGGCGTGAAGCCCCTTGAGGATCACGACCAGAGATTTTTTCAACTGAAACCCTTCGGTAATAGTCTTTATGTAACATCCTCTCTGAAGAGAGAATGGGTTTGTCTCTTATGAATATGCTTTTCCCTTTCGTCAAGTGCACATTTCTCACACTTAGCATGTGACTGAAAAGTCTTCCTTCTGCACTACACACAAGTCTTCTGGTCAGTACAGGCTTTGCAGAGCAGATCATGGTTATCATACGTATCTTATGCTACAACGGCAGCTTAGTCACTTGAACGGTCGTAACCTTGACCACCGCCAAGCTTAAGCCTTTTATATACTAACTAATGACAGCTGGCTCTCGTTATATAACCTCGGGACAGAGAGCATAGAAAGCACCTCTCCCAACAATTCTCCTATCGTTGCGTCATATAGCTATCGCCATCGATAGCGTTGGAAACACTGCTTCCCAGTTGCTCTATTTTTGTGTTACGAAGCTGTTGTCTAGCAACGGTCTTGTTTGCAGAGCCGTTTCCTAGCAACGACTGTCTCTGCTGGCTTCACATTTCTTGCCTTGACAAATATGCCACAGTATGTATAGTATGATGGCCATGTACTCACGTAACGGTACCTGGAAGATTATGCAGCAAGCGATGCAAGCTTTGCACTAGTTTTCTTACAATATTTCCTTGCCGGATTATGCCTTCTGGGCTGTTTCCATTTCAGAATTAGTATGAAAACTATGAACCTTACTGACAGTTGATAGGGATCCTAGGACGGGGGATCAGCTCTATTTAAGGCCGCTTCCTGCACAGGACGACAGAAGAAAGGTAGACATAATCCGTGCGTCGAGTGGGTTTCGAACCCACGATCTCAGTCTTCGAACGGGAGAAGACAACATAATCGTCTGTAGATATTTTTAGGGTGATTAAATTAAGGAGGATGCCATAATATAAGCAGGACATCTAACTTAATAAAGAAACTGTGTACAAAAATGTAAATACCAGAAATTCAATTTTTTACATGTTCGACCACTATTGGCCATCATCAGAAGGTACACTATAAAGGAACTACTTCACAAATGTAAGATTGAGATTTTCACAGCGGTGACCATGAAAAATACTTTCTGGGATCTGGCTCTGTGTATATTTTGTGCTAATCGACGTTTCGTAGTAACGTATCACCTTCATTTTCAGGACAGAATCCAGTGGAGGGTATGCCTATTAGATTAATTACACTTGACGGGTCTTAGGTTTAAATACGTCCTTTATAAAGAATTGTGTACAATATTGTGTTGCAGAATTAAGCGAAGAAATGTCTTGTGAGCTCAAGAATTACGTAAGATAATATAACAGTGGATCTCAAATAAGCACACTAAGAAGTTGCCAAATACGTTGTCATGAGAGAAGTTAGATTCTTATGTCTGATATACATATAAGAAACTGCACTAATAATACAAATTACACCGTCAACGTAACTATAATTTATTAATTTATGTTTCACTACATGCTTCGACCCTTATAGGGTCATCCACAGGTGTTGTGGAACATAAGTTAATAAATTATAGTTACGTTGACGGTGGAATTTGTATTATTAATTACACTCAACCAACAGGAAGCACATATAAAAAATAAGACACTGCACATTTCGTACTTTTAAAATTCTGGAAGTTATGACTAAAAATAAACTGCTAAAACAATATTTTTTACCAGAACACTAGTCGTAAAGTAAAGGTAAAGTTGTTCATGCCTTGAATTAATCACATAAAAACGAAGGGGGGAATGGAGGTATATCTCCACGAGATCTTAACTTTAGAACTAGATTTTTTGAGTGATAGTTTTCTTTTTTCGGAGATTTATTCTTGAAAATGGCCCCCAATACATATTGGATAGGAGACCAGGTAAGCAAGTGTACATATGACGGCGAAGAAAAATATTTTTGCCCTTGTCGGGAATCGAATTTTGGTTCTCTAGTCTATAGACAACAACTACACTACTTGAGATATCTCGGTTATAGTTAATTATTTTGTTAATGTGTCTCTGCCCTCTACTTACTCTTTGTAATATATTAATCCCTTGTATATAATCCGCTTTTGAAAAGAATATATAAAGGTGTTCTTAATATAAACCGGGTATTGTTCTTGATCGATACCAACAAAAATTTAATCGTATTGACGTTTATTGAAGAACCCCAATAGTGAATTTCATAGAAATCTGTCGGATAGTTTCGTGGATTCGACACGTAGAAGACCTGACAAAGGTTGAACAAGTATATCGCATTTTGTGTTCGTTTCGTGTACAGAACAGAAAAATTCTGTATGTGGGGGGGGGGGCAACGCCATTGGTTCCAGCAGCAAAACAATACCAGGTTGACAGGAGTTCAATGGTGTAACACATATGGTCATTGTGACAGATTTCCGTATTACCATATTCGAAATACGTGATAAACCTCAAACTTTCTGAATGTAATTGTTACATAATTCGGCAAAACAAAAAATAAAGTGATCGAATTCGCTGCTGTAGTATTCAATATAGACTTAGAGGGACAGCTACATCATGTGAGCTGTGAGCAACAAATAACTGAACATAAATATATGCGTTTCGGAGTAACACACCGCTTCCATCTTCAGGGTTGAAATTTGTAAGTTAAATAAGTGTAACGTCTATCATTTTTGCCTGATTCGCAGTAAGAGAAAACAGCTGATTGGGACTTCGCCTTTATTCTTACTTAAACGTAGAAATCAGTCTATTAAAATCAAACAACAGTAGTTTTATTTAACATTATTAGTCATGTTTATACGGTACAAAGAGAATAATGTAACGCCTTTTACCTTTTACTCACATACACTACGATCGACAGGCTTAATAAACTTACATATTTAGGAAACGCTAGAATGCCGGAGATTTCAACGCTGGAATAAGCAGAAAACTTAACCTAGTTGTGAGACTTAATGTTGACACGCAACTTTCCTTTGTTTTGCAAAATTTTTACAAGTAAACCCAAATCGGCCTAGGCACGATACATAAACAGCTAACTGCTTTGTAAACACAACCTCAAAATCTTACATGTTACAGGTATATGACCTACAATACTGAAGTTTTACTGTAAAATTTATGTCTTATTAATATGATAGACAATTTTTTGCTATTTAATTTTGACTCCAAAATTAAAACTGTCAGTTTAGCATATGTATAATTGTACTTTTAAACTAATATCACGAGATGCAATTAGGTATTCAAGGCAGCGTTGTATTAAGACAAACAGGAAAATGGTAGGTAGTGCCTTCTGAGAATGGGAGCTTCTAAAGATGGAGACAATACTTTGATATTCATCTACCAGACTACACGGTACGATAACCAAGAATAACGCAATATGAACCTTCATAGACTTGAAGATCCCAGATATTATAATTCAGAAATACAATGGCCAAAAAATTATTACTTACTACGAAATCCGCAAAGAATCCTTGGCGTTCCTGTCCTCGTTGTAGTTACTGTTATTTTGGTTTGTGGTGGTGTTGGTGATGATGATGATGATGATGATGTTTACAGTTTTAAATATGTAACTACTAAATCGAAAAATATTTGGAACAAACGTAATACGAGCTCTGGCCCGAGAATTCCGATATTGGAGGAATAACAAATTACATGTGATGCAAACAATTATTAAATTCCGTCAAAACAGCGTGACAAAGAAGAGTTTCTTCTCCGAAATAATTTTAGCGCATTCACAAAACTTCTTCGGATGTCTTCAACCGAATGAAATCAGCATTTTTTGAATGCCTTAATAGGGGACACAGAAAAGATAGAATTTACACTGTAGATCAGCTGCTCTTAGGATAAGGTAAATTAGGGCCTCGGCCATTGTCAAGGATGTGGATTTTTCTAGCTTTCCTCATATCAAGTACTACTTGGAGGAAAGGAAATAAATTACAGAATTCCAAAATATTGCGGCATGTAGACGCGTTGCTAGGCAACGACAGCGAAATAATGAGCTTTATAACAGCCATTGTTAAATAACGGCTCCGCAAACAATCATTTTCCACGGCAACAGAAGAACAGTGTTTTCTATGCGGTCTTTGACGAGATCTTATGAACAAGACAAATGAGGAGGTACAGTGAGTGAAAGTGTAGGCGTTAAGATGATTAGAAACAACGACTTTACTCTTACCAGAAGGACGAGCGGGCAAAGCCTGGGAACCTTCTTATAATCGATGCTCTTTCTTTCTTTCATTCTTTCTTGCTTTTTCTTTCTTTCGTTCTTTCTTCTTTCTCTCTCTCTCTAGGTACAGTGAGTGAGCTGATGGGTTAGTAAGTGAATCAGATAACTGCTGAGGTTCAGTCTTGTGAGCTTTTGTTAGAACCTGGTAGCTGAGGGCGGCGGTAGTTCGGGAACCCACGTTGAAAGCCGCTTCAAAGCAACGGCAGTGAAGAAGTGTTTGTGGACACTGGTGTAAGTGTGTAGCAATGAAATGCAAAGTGTAGTTACTAGTTCTATCAAAGAGTCAAATTAATCCGATCATCAATCTAAAACCCGTCTATAGTCACACTTCACACACGTGACAATATTTTGGACACCAACAGGACATTCCAATGTGCAACGACTAAAATTATACATGATTAATCTTGGATTATTTAAAGGATTTATCTAAAAGTATTTTTTTCGACGCTGTCGGTATCGGCACTATATAGCGTCAATTTTTTTCAATGGCTCTTCCAGCTCATTCAGGGCCCTGATCTCTTACTCAGACCTATAGGACTCCTTGGAAGAGTGCTCAGCTCGTCGCAAGGCCTATACCTAAACATAGGACAACACAAACACTGAATAAACGCATACACATGCCAAACATGTATGCCCTGAGTAGGATTCGACCCACGGTACCAGCGTCCGAACGAGCAAAGACAGTACATGCCTTAGACCGCACGGCTACTGTGACCATCATATAGCGTAAGAGAATGATTACTATATGTGAAGTAGTTGGTGGAATGTGAATTTGTAGGAGAAATCAAAATGTTCTGAGAAAACCAAATCTAATGCCACTTCGTTCAACACAAATCCCATATGACCTGACCTAGGATCATTTCCGGATCGCCACGGTAGGAAGCCGGCAGCCACTGCCTTAGCCATGTCACAGGCCTCGCGACGTTGCTAATAATACAAACTATATACAACGATGAATGGCTTATGAAGGTGAATAGCTATTATATAAGAATTTAAGAGAAGACGATCGTGGCCTATTTTAATTTATTTATCCTAAATTCAGTTGAAGGGCCTGAATAAAATATCTAAAATCCTAGCTTAAGGCAGTCGGTATATCATTCGAATTTCAAACCGAGTATCTCTTGAATGTATATCATCATGTGATGCTATTGCGGGAGATACGTTGACAGTGTATCAAGCATTACTGGTGGAGGGTTTCGGATAAACTATATCTCTGATTAACGAACATATTCATAAAACATGAAAGACTGATCATGCGATGATGCTTCACAGACAAACTTTATTTCCTCTATCCATAACACAAGGGGAATACGTTTAGAGATGCATTTCATAACACACAAGGAAGAGGATATGGAGGGCCTGTGGGGGCGGGGGGGGGGTTCCATACTGCACGATGTGGCCTCTCAGATTTCAGCCTTCCGGTAGCACTTCAGAGCATCAGATGGTCGGCCACTCTTCCTGTCTGTCAGTCAGGGTGAAACTGATACTTCGCTTTGTATGAATCTAGTTTGAATTAAATCACTCACTTTTCAGGCCGCTTATGGGTATCTACGCATCACATCAACTTTCTTCTCTAACTGTGGAAAGCCAAACTCATGTAAATGCTTCAGAGTCAGACCTACAAATGTCTAAATCCAGATACAGTTCCTGTGACTTCAGATTGATTTAAATCTGTTAATTGTGAAGTCAGGCGATCATAGTGGCCGCGCGGTTAAGGCATCGAATGTCTTCGTCTGCTTGAACACTGGGATCGTGGGTTCGAATCACAATCAAGGCAGGGATGAATGTTTGTGTTAGGTAGCGGCCTTGCGACGGGCTGATCCCCTGTCCAAGGTGACCTACCTACTGTCTAAGGTTAAGAAACTGAAGTGAAACGAAGCGTTTCACGGATGCTCCAAATAGGAGAAAGAGGAATAGAAGAAGTAGAAGAAGGAGATGACGATGATGATGATGATGATGATGATGGTGAAGAAGAATGGTGAAGTTATGGTTTCTACACTTAGAACACGTTAATCTCTGCTTTGAGGCTTCTAAGGCAATGAAGATGCATATTGTGGTCTGCTGGGCTACTATGCAGCGTAAAGTTGCAGGAGGGTAAGAGGGCAGTGTACTTTGCAGTGTACTATAATTCACATAACCAGTAGACACGATACATCAGGTTTATGACCTACGATATAACTTATATTTTGCTGCCTGCTCTGCAATTCGTGGCTGTGGTGAGGTAATATTAAGTAATGAGAATAATAAATCTTCCTATTACAAAACATGGAAGGATAATCGGAAATTCAAAGAGAATAAGAAATTGTTAATTAGAAGCTTCTATTTGAGGCTATAACAATTTTAGCAATACGACGTTAATTATGTACTTTACTAAAGAGGTATGCATTTTAATCCTCAAAATTTACAACTCCTTTAAAGCAATTATTGAATACTGCTAATTACGACAGGCCTACCTAAAAATATGCTTTATCACAGATGGTGAAATAATGGGCAAAACTCTAGACTTGGTTCTACCTGCAAGGCTATCGGCAGAAAATATAATGACACATTTGCAATCTGAATGCAAATTCCAGTGTAAATTATATGCAATATTGATTTATATTCGCGTTCTTCGCGGATACTAGAATTTCCTTCGTCTTAATTCCGTATCTATTATTGGGAAGGGTAATTACACTGACAGCTATTGTCTATTGTAATCGTGGGGTTAATTATGGGCCACAGTAACAGCCCCTTCTCCCTGTACAAACCCACGACTTTTTCCGCTCAACTGAGTAGACAAATATTTCATTCTGCTGGGCTCAAATTTTATTTGATACTTAGTCGATTACAAGAGTACCCTCTTTCTCGATGTAATGCCTCGTAGCCAGGTAGAAGTCCACCGAAATTTCGGAGGAATATATTTCCTCTATCTTCAGAGTCGAATATTCTTGCTTTACTCACAATTAAATCCTGAAAATGGGAACAATCAGTTCCAAAGAAACATTGGTGGACTTTTGCAGGACTATATGGCAGTCTGCAGTCACCTCTTCACTCTGGTTCCTCGCTTGCGGATTTTCCTACCCTGAAGATGGATGCGATACTTCCGAAACGTCGGTTCATACAAGATATAGACGGCTCGACATATCAGAAGACGACAGTCTTTATAACCACCCCCGTGAAATTCCTTCAGAAATTTCTTCTGATATTTTCTTTTGTTCGGGGCTATGCTACAAGCCGGATGGTCGCGGGTTCAAGTCCCGATGAGGTCATTGGATTCTTTAAAATTGACCTAATCCTTCCAACTGCACTATGGCCCTGGGGTGTAAAGTGCGGCCGGTGCGTAAGGCTGACAACCTTACAGCCATCTTTGAGCCGATTGTCTAGATAATGTGGGACCCTCAACGCCTAACAACCTTATGGGCCTTCACGGCCTGGTACAGGGATAGCTTTACTTTACTTTACTTATTTATATACAATATAGAGGCACAAACACACCAGCAGATGAGGAGGGATTTTTTAGGAAAGAATTAAAAAGGAAATATACAACATATTAAAACCAAAATTCAATTTTATTTTAAGAAGATAATCTTATATTCTAAATATTTTAGGTCTATCGGTAAAAATAATCATAAAAGGCTTAACCGTAACTATGTAAATAAATATTTTCTGTCTGTCCCTTCTGAAGACTGGCTGCCCTGGTTAGAAAGAAACACGTAGGGCGCCTGTCGGAAATAAACTATTAAGGGCCTATCAAAAACAAATGTGAAAAAAAAACATTGAACTTCCTCTTTGAAACTCCTGGAAGCAAGCGTAACATAAGAATTTCATATCCTAAATAATTCAGATAAAACGTTGGCTTTTTAATTATATATAATTTAATGCATGACACTGCAACAACAGCAAAATAATCGTCAGATAAATTTTGATTACTCTTGTGGCTGCTTCTTTCATCTCTGCAGGTAATTTTATGCTGTAACGACTTCAGGGTACTGAGGGCACCCTGTTCCCGTGGGAAGCGAGGGTTAGATAAACTTCAAACGAATGGACTTGCTCCTGAGGCAACTGTTGTTCAGTTGATGAAGATAATGACGATAATACAAAGGGACTACGTAATTACATTTCGGCGCCATTTCGTGCTAGATTTCTAAGTCCATTGCGAAACATGATATTGTTGCTGAAGGAACTCAAATTTATAACGCAACTTCCTCCTTAACTTCTCTCTTTACCGTCAATTTATGTACAGTTTTTTATCGTCCCTTCCTCCAAAACTGTACGTTTCCTGTTCTTATCCATCCACCTCTTGGCGTGTGGGAAATTCATTTTCCTTGCTTTCCCGTTTATAAAATCTTTAATATGTCTTTTTTTTTATTTAATCTTTATTTAAGTTTATGCCGTATTTGAGGTTTTCACGGTTGTGACTATGCAGACTTCTGTCTTCTAGTGTCTGAAACCGTGCATTCTGGCATTCTGCTACCGAGTCACCGGCTGTTCTGCCTTGAAGATAGAGACACCCCATTTCTCCGGCACTCGGTAGCGCTCTATCAGTGTACGGCCTCACGACGTAATTAATTTCAGTAATCATATTTTTCTTTTCACCTCACTGCAGATAGTTCATTTTGTCTTCTCTACATAGGCCTACAAATTTATTACTTTTTAGCTTTTCATTCTCCTGTTTTCTCTTGCTGTATTCTTTCTTCCATGGCATTCTGTCTTCATTGTTATTCCTCTTAATCTCTTGGGACTAATATATTTGTCAACCAATATTTGTATTCACTAGTTTCAATATTTAGACCTATTTTCAAAGCTGAATACATGGAAGTTCCTTTAGAACATATAACAAACCACGGTATACAAGAAGAGAGACGCATATTACTGAAAGCATTATTTAAATGATGGTTGTCCTGCTGGTGGTCCCAAGCCCCACTCGGCCCCTCAGTTATTTTTGTTCGATCCGCAAAGGTGTCTTTCCGTCCCGAATTACGTGTTAACGTTTTCCCATTCTTTAAGAAAAGGTGACAACTCTTGTCGATAAAGTTTAATAAAAAGGATTTATTAAAGGAAATTCATGGGAAATCCAGAAAGAAAGAGACCACCGGGAAGACCAAAACGTAGGTGGGTGGAAAATATTAAAATGGATCTTAGAGAGATAGAATGGGATGATATGGACTGGATTGATCTGGCTCAGGATAGGAAACAGTGGAGGACTCTTTTGAATACGGTAACGAACCTTTGGGTCCTATAAAATGTTGGGAAATTCCTGAGCAGCTGCACAATTGGCCGCTTCTCAAGAAGGGCTCAGCTCCATGAGTAAGTGATAATACTTAAACTGATTTTACACGACCCCTAACAAATAACATGGAAATGTATGCAGTTAATATGACTAAAAAATCAGACCCAAATAACATTTTTATGAAATACATATTTCGAAACCGATTTTTAAATTCCGTTAATCTGACACTATTTAACGTCAAGAAAAATGCTTTAGAACATGCAGTTTCAATTTTTATGAATGTGCTCGCATTTCGTACGTCTGATCACTCCGTGACAGGTGTTGGTGTCCGCATATTGTAAGAAACATATTTATTTAATGCCACTTAAGGGTACATATATAACTATACCGATCGAGCGACCACCGCTTGTCAGCGAAGTTTATGCCAATTTTAACGGATAGAGGGTGTCGCGTGGGCAGCGCAACGAATCCCCACGGTCGTTAATTTCGGTTTCCTAGACGGGAGCCGTTTCCTTGAAATAGCTCCGCAGTTATCTTCACGAGGCTGAGTGGACTCCGTTCAAGACCCACTACTTCTCAGAAAATCTGGTAACACCGGTAATCGAACCCGGGACCTCTGGATCTGTAGACAGGAACTCTGACCACCAGACAAAAAAGGCGGTCATAGCTCGCTTGCGGGCTAAAACCACGGAGTTCTTTAAGGGCACTTGTATCAGTGCCCAAGGCGCTAACACAGTGTCCTGAATTTGGACAGCCCTGATATCAGTAACATTTCCCTTCCTGCAGCAGATTGTCCTGCTAAGTTCTATTGTAACACTACGAAAATGATATTGAAGATTCTGAATATTTAAAATGTTGCATATTGTCGAAAGTTATTCTATGTCTGAAACTTTATAATTTTCTAAATATACACAAACAATGACACGATGTTTTGTTACATAGAAATTGTGAAGAAATGAGAATATGAGAAAGAAATGGGACAGAGAAGGTATTGGAATTAATAATTCCCATCTCAAAATGTATAATATCGCATATCTTCCCTCTGCACTATGTCACAAGGGCAGTCAGCCAACCAGACTACGAAGATTAAAAAATAAGGGAATTGAAATAGTTCCCTTCTTAAGACGAATCAATTGTTCTTTCAGGAATAAAAGAAAGAATAATGTCCCTTTGATTATTGCAGAAGTTTCCCCCTACATCATATATTCAGTGTAATTTTGAAAATGAGACTTTTACATTGGATTTCCTATCCAATCTAAACTTTAGTTTTATATATATATTTTTTTTCGAAATGAGTTTTTATACTCCTTTATCCAATTGTGGTGATGGAAGAGGCTATCACAGAAGTTGAAATAACTTTCCCCCCACCATTTTTTTTACTTTGTTCCATTCAGAGAGAAGGAATTTTCACTGCATTCGTGCTGGGAGCACAAACTTATTACGTGGCACTCGCTAACGAAGCGTATATATACATAATTCAATAAAACTCGACCATAGGATCAGTCGGACGTTCCAAGATAATTTTTCAATGGAAATATCACATTATATATTACTGCAATACGTAGGCTTTTTACTGTTGTATTATTTAACGATGCTCTTTCAGCTGGTGTATATAACTTTACTTTTTGCTTCTTGTTCTTTATCTTGTAATAAAGATATTTTTACTAGCCATCATCACATATAAAGGCATTAATACTCCGTGACTAATCACTGGACATCTTCACAAACAAAAAGAAAGTCATTAACCACCTACATTATAAACAACAAACTCCGTGGCCTGTAGTCCGCAAGAGAACTATACCGACCGAGCGACCGCCGCTTATCGGCGAAGTTAGTGCCAACTTTTGCGGATAGGGCTTGTCACGTGATCAGCGCAATGGATCCCCATGGCCGTTACAATATATTAAAAGGTATCATATTCTCTTTTCACACATGACACACCAAAAAGCCAGCAACTGCTGGGCTCACATGAAACACACATCAACGAAATCCTGAAATACAGACCCCCTTTACTATGTTCTATCGAAAATATTTACCTAAATTTTTGGAATTTATATACTAACGTTTCATATTGTAACGTGTAGTACCGTTCCTACGGAACGATCGCGAACAGGAACACGTGGACGGTGGGCGTGTAAGGAATTGAAAGGAATTAGTTTTAGTTCATTTGAAACTCATATACCTGCATCCTAATGCCTGACTGGTACCTAGGGCAATTTTCCAGGTGTTTAAGCGGCCGGGGTATGAAGCTGGCGATTCATTTCCGGCTAGTGCCGAGGTCAAGAATGGTGCAGCTGTATCTCCTCTCCTGATACGCCTTCATGATGGTTAATTACTTAAACCCAGGCACAACTTTACCTTTATTTATATCTGCATCTTCGTGGCGAGACTGAGAAAAATCATGAAAGTTAATAAACGTTCCACATTCGAACTGTATACCCAGAATACAGGAGTCTGATAGCTCAGTCGGTATAGCGACTGGCTACGGGCTGGACGATCGAGGGATCGGATTTCGTGTCCCGGTAGGGCTCTGGGTCCCACCCATCCGATGGGTACCGGGGGCTCTTTCCTGGGGGTAAAGCGGCCAGGGGTTGAAGTTGACCACTCACTTCCAACTAGTGCCGAAGTGAAGAAAATGTGGATTTATACATCAACTCACCCATACATCTTCATGGCTTATTGCTTAATTAGTTAAGCACAGGGACAACTTTACTTGCTCTGACTTCTGTACCCTGTTCGGAATGTCTATGCAGTTCCTAAGCAGGTAGCGAGACTATTTAACAGCTCAGTTCACAATGCGCCAATTGTTATATTTTCGGTAAAGTAGTGTTCGAAATTAACATGCTGCTGTTATAATAAAGATATTCATCGTGTCTATCGCGCGAAAGACATAATCTTGACCTATAAGCCAATAAGAAGCGAATATGCTATAGTTTCCGGAGTTACAGATGTTTCTGCCATGTGTAGTAGTAGATCATATTCCCTCCCAACTTCGTCTAGAAATCAAGACAGGGTGGCGTGAGGTAAATCCACTTGTCGACGAGTTTTTTTTTCCCCCCTCAATAGACATGACCACGCACGCACTCGGTCACGTCTCCGAGACTGTTCAAGCGCTATTCGGGCACACGCTTCTAGAATCAATGAAAAGATGGGACTTAACTATTCAGGCTTTATTTAAATATTCAACAGTAAAATAGCCCCTCTCTGATCGAAGCTTCCTACTTTTATATGTTTAATTTATTACGTCGATTTTTCGTGGCTGGTAGACAGTAGTCTTTGAGTCACAGGGAGTTCTGATTCCGCAGATATTCGGTCTAGTTTATAGGACAGTTCGCCCTGCAAAAGAAAAAGTAAAGGTATCCCTGTAACAAGCTGTGAAGGCCCATAAGGTTGTGAGACGTTGCGGCTCCCTCATTTTCCAGAAAATCGGCTCACAGAGGGAGATGAAGTTCTCAGCCTTACGTTCCGGCCGCCCTTTACTCCCAGAAAGATACTTGGTACTCATTTCTGTTAAAGACTGTTTCAACCCCATGGCCATAGTGCGGCTGGAGGGATTAGGTAAACTGAAAAATCGAATGACTTCATCGGGAATCGAACCCGCGACCTTACTGCTTATAGCATAATGTCTCAACCAACTGCGCTACCACGTCTCGCCCTTGGGAAGGCCAGTTATGTTAAAAATTACACGAATTATACCTCTGTGTTTCCTAACAGGACCGTCTCTGTGGTCTAGTGATCAGACTTCCTGGTTACAGATCCAGAGGTACCGGGTTCGATTTTTGGCGCTGCCAGATGTTCTGAGAAGTAGTGGGTCTGGAACGGACTCCACTCAGCCTTGTGAGGATAATTGAGGAGCTACTTGAATGGAAAAGTAGGGGCTCCGGTCTAGGAAACCGAAATTAACGGCCGTGGGGATTCGTTGTGCTGACCATGCGACAAACTCTATCCGCTAAAGTTGGCACTAACTTCGTCGAAAAGCGGAGGTCGCTCGCTCGGTCGGTATAGTTCGTTTGCGGACTCAAGCCACGGAGTTTGTTTGTTTTAGTTTGTTTCTTTACAGAGGAACGACTGAGCAAGATTTGTTGTATCTGAGCTGAATATGTAATAATACTGAATTCACTTCTTGTTATATTCTTCACACAGAATCTCACTGGCATAGCACAGACGAAAGCTAGACGGTTATTTACATTCATTTCTGAAACGGGAACACTCTAGAAGTGCATTCTGGGTAAACGGTAAAGTTGTCCCTGTGCTTAACTAATTAAGCATTACGCCATGAAGGCGTACGGGCCAGCGGATGTATAGAACTTTCCTTGAAGACTGTACACACATTTTGTCTCTCAAGTTCGTTTCCATAGTTTCAGGAAGGAACTGAAGATGCGTTGCGAGTAATGAAGCATGCAGCATCAGGAAAAGGTTTTAAAGGGAACAGAAGGCGGTGGCAGAAAGCAACTTGATGGGCCTATAGCTCATGTGAGGTTCCGTTACGTCGCAACGTATTCTGAGTCTCCCTCTCTCCTCGCTTCTTTTTCCGCTTCTTGTCGACGAATTTAAGAATTTAAAACTTCAATAGAGAGTGTCTTGAAGAATTACACTTTCTGAATCCTAAATTTGATTGATCGGATGTTAGGCCTTTTCTACCCTCTCTTTCCAATCCCCTTATTAACTTCTCTCACCGCTTAAAATTTACAATACATAGTGCCGAGGTCACTAGAGGTCAGAGTTCCTGTCTACAGATCCAGAGGTACCAGGTTCGATTCCCGGCACTACCAGATATTCTGAGAAGTAGTGGGTCTGGAACGTGGTCCACTGAGCCTCGTGAGGATAACAAAGGAATTACTTGAATGGAAAAGTAGCGGCTCCGGTCTATAAAACCGAGCTCAAAGGCCGCGGGGAGCTATTGCGCTGACCACGTGACACCCTCTGTCCGCAAAAGTTGGCACTAACTTCGCCGACTAGTGGTGGTAGCTCGGTCGGTATAGTTCGCTTGCGGACTACAAGCCACGAAGTCTTTTATTGGCGAGGTCAAGAATTTTGGAGCTATATATCCACTCCCCCATATGTCTTCATGGCACAGTGTTAAAGTAATTAAGCACAGAGGAAACTTTACGTTTGCATATGTTGTATCACAGTACGATACGAGCCGCGTTATAGAAGACTAACTGGTGGAAAGGAGGCCTCTTGCAGGCTACGATATAAATGGTTTATTGTTAGCCTAATTCTATTCCCGTAAACAGGAAAATAGAGTAGGATATGAGGTACTCAGAATGGTGGTTATGAACAGTGTCATATTCTGGAATATAACCCCGTGTAGTCAGTTGAAAGTCAACAGACGTTTCAGAGGAATATGAGGAAGACGACGTTATATTCCAAAAGATAGAACTTTGCCGAAAAAGTAGGTTTATGAAATCACCATTCTGTTGCATATAGATAGGTGAAGGTTTCTCTTCAATTGTCTGAAAGAAATTACCGATTTTTACACAACTCGATATGACTATTGTGCCAGTGGAGGGCATTTTTCCTATCTTTCAATTTCATTCTCATACAGTTCCATAACCGGGGGTACGCGGTAGCGTAGTTGGTTGAGGCACTGTGCTACAAGCCGGAAAGTTGCGAGATCGAATCCCGGTGAGGTGGACTTCTTCAATTTACTAATCCTTCCAGCTGCAATATGGCCCTGGGGTCGACTCCGCCTCTAACAGAAATGAGTACCAGAAATCTTCATGGGGGCTAAATGGCGGCCGGCGCGTAAGGCTGACAACCTCACCACCATTTGTGAGCCGATTGTCTAGAAAATGTGGAAGCCTCGACGTCTCACAACCCTATACCTTATACGCCTGTTACAGGGATAGTTTACTTTACAGTTCGATAATAACAATATGTCGGAGGCACGAATTTGTAATTAGGAACGTCATTTGTGCTAGACGGCCGGGTTGGATTCCCAGCGGAAGTAAGAGATATTTCTCTATTCCACAATATCTAGACCGACTCTGGGACTCACGCAGCCTTCTATCCAATTTTTTTTTATTTTAGATTTTAGCAATCAGAATATTAGACAATTCTATAAGCTAAAGTGCTGATTACTCATTAGATATACTAATGACTAGTGGCATGAACAGGTTGATATCCAGCGAAATCACCTGTATAATCTATAATTAGTATCTACACATTAACTTAAGAGTAGTTCACTTGTCCACAGTTTCTTGAGTCTTTTGTTGTTTACTGGTTCCATGAGCTGACTGGGGTGGTTTTCTATGGAGTTATGATGTGTGATGACTTTCTTGCGTATTGCTTCCTGTACGGTTGGTACCTGTAGATCTGTATGTAGTGTATGATTTGTTACGTACCAGGGAGCATTAACAATTTGACGGAGTATCTTGGATTGAGATCTTTGTATGATTGCAACATTTGATTTAGTTGATCAGCCCCATAATTCTAGTCCATATGTCCAGATTGGTTTGATAATTGTTTTATATATTAGAAGTTTGTTGTCTGTAGATAGTCGTGAATTTCTTCCCAGTAACCACTGTAGCTCCATTGTCTTGATGTTTATTTGTTTTTTCTTTTTTGCGAGATGTTGTTTCCATGTCAGTTTAGCATCCAAGTGTAGGCCTAGATATTTTACTGTTTGCTTTTGTGGTTTCTGTATGTTGTTTATTGTGACTGCTGGATATATTTCTTTTCGGAGGGTGAATGATATATGTGCGGATTTATTCTCGTTCACTTTCACTTTCCATTTTGTTAACCACTGTTGGAGAGTATTTAAGTAGTTTTGTGTAGTAGTTGAGGCTGTTTGAGGATCTGCGTGGCTAGTAAGGATGGCCGTATCGTCTGCGAATGTCCCTATTAGGACATTTTGTGCCATCGGTAGATCTGACGTGTACAGGACATACAGCAGTGGTCCAAGGACGCTGCCTTGTGGTACTCCTGCACCGATAGGAATGTAGTAAGATTTCTCTTCATTTACTTTGGTTTGAAAGGTTCTCCTACTCAAGCATGATTTTAGAAGATTGAAGTAAGCCGGTGGAAATACATGTTTGATTTTGTAGATAAGTCCAGGGTGCCAGACCTTGTCGAAAGCCTGACTGATGTCGAGAAATATTCCACTGCATTATTGTTTGTGTTCCAACGTTTTGTTTATGGCTTGTATAATTGTGTGAACTTGTTGCACGGTGGAGTGTTTCTGGCGAAACCCAAACTGGTGGTCAGGTATCCAGTTTTTTTGGAGGCAAATCTGCGTTTATTCTGCGAAGTAGCAGTCTTTCAAGTAGTTTTGACGTTACTGGCAGTAAACTGATGGGTCTGTACGAGGAGACATCTGTCTGTTCTTTTCCAGGTTTACCGATCATGATGATTTGTGCCTTTTTGAGACATTTTGGCCAGTATCCTAGTCGTAGAATAGCGTTGTATATGTAGGTTAGCATCACTGTCCCTTTTCTAGGCAATTCTTTCATCATTTTGGCCGTTACCAGATCAAATCCAGGCGACTTTTTTGGATTTAGGAGCTTAATTTCATCAGCTATTTCTTTTTGTGTGAATGCTTTGATGGTTGTATGTGTTATAGGTGGGTTTAATAGACTTTTTTCTATTTCTTGGTCTATTACTGTATCTACTGGTTGGAATACGGAAGCCAAGTGTTCTGCAAAAATTTAGCTTTCTCAGCGTCACTTTTTTCCATGGTTCATTGGTGTTTTTCTTATTGGCGGCGTTGGAGTTTTAGGTTTTTTTTGAGTTCTTGATTGGTTTCCATATCGAATTATCTGTTCTACTTAGTTTCGTTATGTATTGCTCAAATTCTTCGCTCCTGACTTTTTTGAGCTTGTTTTTTAATTTGTGACTTGTGTGGTTGTAAGCCCATTTATCAGCTGGTGTGTGGGTTCGTTGCCATCTTGATCTGGCTTTCCTTTTTTCCGCTATCAGTTTTTTAATTTCAAGCGGTATGTCTTGGTTTATTTTCCGTGTATGAAGTTCTGGTGTTGCCTGTTGTGCTGCTTGTTGTCGTTTGTTTATGAATGTTTCAGTAGTGTACTCGATTTCTTCTGTCGTCTTCAGTCGAAATTTAGGTCGATGCTGTTGTGTAGTATACTACGGAAAGTATCCCAATTTGTTCGAGAGTTGTGTAGTTTAGGTGGAGGTTTCTTGTATATTACTGATGTTCCAATTGTTGCTATGATTGGAGAGTGGTCAGATGATAAGTCGTAATTGGGTACGATGTCAGTGTATGTTGAATTGATTCCATTTGTAACGTAAAAGTCTAGTAGGTCAGGAATTTTTTGTGGGTCAGTTGGCCAATACGTTGGGGTGCCTGTTGATAAGTATGAATGTCTACTGTGTTCTAAAGTTTTTAGAAGTTCTCTCCCTTTGGTTGTTGCCAGGCGTGAACCCCACCTGGTATGTTTGCTATTATAATCTCCTCCGGCTATGAATTTATTGCCTAATGTTTGGAAATATTCTTGGAATTGATTCATTTTAATATTGTGTCGTGGTGGACAATAAACTGCTGCAATTGTCAGCTCATATGATAATGTAGTTACTTTTATTGCGGTGGACTGTAGGAAATTTTTCTGGTATTTCGGTATCTCGTAGTGTTGGATCGTACTTTTGATGAGAATCGCAGTACCGCCGTGGGCGGTGCCGTCAGGATGATTGGTATTATATGTTACATAGTTTGGTATTTTGAAGTAGGTTCTTTCTGTGAAGTGGGTTTCGCTTATTAAGAATACATCTATGTGATTGTTTATTAGGAACGTTTTGACTTCTTCTTTATGTTGTTCAAGGCCGTTGGCGTTCCACAGCCCTATTCTTAGGAACTTGGCCATTAGTGTACTAGTTTGCTAATTAGCGTTGTTAGCATGTTAATGACCATGCTATTTTGTTGCATTAATTGATTGAACATGGCTTTAAATTCATTAAGAAATTGTGTTAGAGGACTGTTTGTTAGTTCTGGTGTATTAGCATCTGTGTTGTTTGATGGTTCTAGTGTATTGGCATTATTTGGATTTATGTTATTAACTGCATTACTATATGTTCTGTTTTGGTTTCGATAACTGCCCATATAAATGTTGGGTCTGGTATTTACATTGTTTGAGATTGATGGGTTGGTGGCTCTAACCTTTATTGTTTGTTTTCCCTGGATTAGCCTGTGATAGTACTCACATCCTTTATAATTGGCGGGATGGCCTCCTCCACACAATGCACAAGTGGCTGGTGTTTCCTTGGATTTTTTACAGCTTTCAGTACTGTGCTGCCCTCCGCATTTCACACACACAAATGGTCTGTTGCAATAAGACTTGGAATGACCATAAAGTTGACACCTCGTACACTGCACAATACCATTTTTGGTCTTATGAGGCGGTTCTATTTTGATGTTGACATTTTGCAGTCTTTCAATATTGTAGACTTCTTTGTTGTTGTTTGCTGGTTCAAGGTCGACGAAAAAGAGGTTTAAGGGTTGCTTGGTAGCTCTATGTCTGACATTTATGATGTTCCTCACTTTGTGTCCTAGATTGCTTAATTCAGATGTTATTTCTGCAGTTGGGATGGAGTCATGAAGATGTTTGATAACCACTCTGTAGGCACGATCTTCTTTCAGTTGGTAGCTGTGATAAATAATATTTTGTTCCTTTAAGTATCTAATTAGTTTTCGATAATTTTCAGCAATGTTGCAGTTGATCTTAATGGTGTTATTTGCTAAACTCGTCGTTGTATACTGTTCGTCTTCTAAGCAGTTTCTCAATTGTATTACCATTTCTGGGTAGTTTGTTACTCCGTATATGTATATTGGAGGAGGCTTGCTTATTTTCTTTGTAGTAGTATCTGCGTTTTGGCTTTTGTTTTCTTCAACCGTCAATATGCTGTACCTGTTATTGATGGGTATTTTGTTGTCTTCTTGGATAGCTGCCTTCTTTGTAATCTTCTTCCGTTTTTTACTTGTCGTTTGTTGCCATGAAATGTTATTGTTTGCCTGCGTGTCGTCTGTTTCATCTTCAGTGATCGATGACATTCTCACGATTTGTTGGGGGTTATGACCCTGCTGTGGTGGGTAGGTTGCTACACTAGGCAGTGGTTGATACTGCATTTGCTGCAAGGAGATTTGAGGAGCCGGTTCGCATGGTGGTTGATGGGGTACCGTACCATTGAAACTCGTATATTGTGGTGTATTTTGTAACATTTGCGAGAACTGGCCTGGATAAGCCGCTAATGGAAGGGGAGGATAGGAGTTCGTATACATGTTTTGTTGTTTTGGATTCATTGTTGTTCTGTGCTCACTTGGTTACTTCGAATTTGCACATTGTTGTCACCAGTACACTTTTTGTACCGCTTAGGGCGCGGTCTGTTGAGTAAGTGTCGATCTTACGTTATGAGTTAGTTTAATTGGTTTAACTCCTCGATGCTATGACTAGAAGGATTGAAAGTGTTGGTTTATCAGCCTTGTTTTATCACACACAATAATGAAGATCACTGGATTGATGACCCTTGAACTTTGTAACGACTGGGGCACTGTTCCATACGTTTCCACTTTAACTCCGCGCCGTGCCAGAGACAAGCAATTTGCGTCCGCACGCTACGACTACTAGCTCCGAACTTTTCTATCCAATGGATGCCATGGCGGGTTCTTAGGAGGTGAAGTGGCCGAGGTGTGAAGCTAACCACACGCCTTCAACTAGTGCCAAGGTCAAGAAAGTTGGAGATACACATTCACACCCATCCGTGTCTTCAAGGCGCAGTGCTTAATTAATTAAGAACAAGAAAACTTTACCTTTACGGATAGAGCTCATTAAAGTATTCTGACTTCTGTATGAAAATCTGAATAGCGAATTACGGAACTGGCGACGATATGGATCTTAGTGGTTGTTTCACACGAACTGAACACAGTCTGTAAACTAATGGGCAAAATTGTTCCTAAAATAGAGATACTGTTATGGATCCAGGTATTCTCCTGAGGATCTTTATAAATATTAGTAATTTATTTTCCTCTTTGAGCGTGAGAGAGACCTAATTTCATATACGTACGAAACAACAGGCAAAATATTAATTTTAGATATTTTAATTTCTTCCTACTGGACAAGAAGTTCGAGTCTCGGTAGGACCAAGAATTTTCACTTCTCCATGTCGTCCAGACCGTCTCTTGGGCTCATCAAACCTCATATCCAATGGGTACCCGGGGGTAAAGCGGCCGGGGCGTGAAGCTGACCACTCACCTCCAACTAATGCCGAGGTCAAGAAAATGTGGGTCTTTACATCCACTCCTGCATACGTCTTCATGGCGTAGTGCTTAATTAGTTAAGCAAATGGACAACTTTACTTTACATTACATTTGGTTAGCAGATTTGATCACACAGGCCTATGATTAAAATATTATTAGAACTGAAGCAACTATATACTTAATTATGAATGAGTGAGCTGTTGCGTTGCTGGCGTGTCAGTTCTTCAGAAGAATCAGGAAATAGCTTTTGCCTTGACATGAATGCATTGGAATGACTGAACCAGTGAGAGAACGAGACAGACGGAAACGTTCTAAAATTTATCAGTTCGTGGATAATTTAATATTGGTTTTGTCGGTAACCAACGGCAACTAGAGGCCACAACAAAAGGATACTGAAACACTGCATTAACTACCAATTGCCTGTCCGGATCCCGAGGACAATGTAAAGTCCTGAAGAGCATTTCCTGCACCACAGTTACCAACTTTCAGAGCGCAGGAACGCTGTGGTCTATACTGAATAACATAACTACTTTCTTTTATTTCTAGTGGGGTGGGACTAAATCCCTTGTACTGCGGCCACTTCTGGCCTATTGTAACAGCCCCAGATGATAGGTGAGGGTGATTGTGGAGCAATTGGTGGAATAAAGATTGTCAAGGGAACCCGAAGTACTCGGAGGAAACCTGCCCCAGCACCACTTTGTCCACCACAAATCCCACTTGACCAGACCCGGGATCGAACCCGGGCCACCGCGGTGGGAAGCCAGCGACTAACCGCTTGAGCTATGGCGCGGCCTCTAACATAACTACTTACATAACGTGATGTGTAGACAGTATAAATTCAGTATTACATTTATGGTAGAAATATACGTGATAAATAATTAATTTATTAGTAGTTTAAGGATGCTTTCAGTAATTCAGACTATGGCCCACAGCATCGACAGATGGGATGAGAGGGAATAATGAATTTTAGAGGATGTGACGGAAACTTTCGTGACCTAACTTCGAAAAGCAAGCGCGATGTTTTGTTTGGGGCGGCATGTGAACAGCGTTACGGCCTGAGCCAAATTTTTCGACTCGTAACCTGAGCTTGTAGCCCAGTCTCTAAAAGACCGTTAAATTCACACCAGGCTCACAGGTCTCCATCGTCTCAATCATCCGGACAAGTCAGCCGTAGAGAGGTACAGCATCAATTTGGGACACCCTATATTGTTGCAGAATATCATAACCAGGGCCCGGATTTTGATGACATGTCATCTTTTTTTCCTTGTATCCTATGCGATGCTCTTAAATATATAAATCTCGGGTATGAGCTGCTGGTTACAGAAATGTAAATTTCATAGGTAATTTTTTGACATTTTTAGGTTTAAGGTCATTTTTTCATTTGGGGGGTAATTTTTTGGACTTTTAAGGGTATTTCTTGTCATTTTTGGCCATTTTAGGGGGTTTTCTTCATATGTTTCCTGAAATGTGAATAACATGGAAGCGAAGTGTTCTTTCTTTTCTTCTTTAGGTAATTTTTCTGGATTTTTTCGGTCATTTTATAGGGTATTTTTCAATATTTTCAGGTCATCAAAATCCGGGCCCTGCATATTACATTTTTGCGTCATATTTTAGGTCATTTTTCTGGATTTATTCGGTAATTTTTTAAATATTTTCAGGTCATCAAAATCCGGACCCTGATCATAACCCTCTTCACATACGTGGTTCGTACCAGCAGGGAGGCCATTAATTTTAAACTCTCTCTTTGTAACACGAACACGGTGTATGGTTTCTGCATAAACAACGCATGGAAACTTCCTATATTTTCCCTGAAGGAATGCAGGAAACCACCATCACAGGTCTATCCTCAGCTGCTTCAATGTTTTATAATTCACTGAAATGCCTACAGCCTGGACCATTCTCTGGGCGAACCTATACCGCTTCTCTTCTCGTGTCTTCTCCTATCTATCCACTTTTATCAAATATGGCCCTTTCTCTTGTCCTTGTTTCTCTTGGTATCCTCTGAGCTCTTTTACAGACTTACGTCTGAACGTAGTTGTCCATATGAGGTTCCATCTGTTTGCTGGTCTCTCGTTTGGCTTACTCTTCCGTCCTGAAGAAGGAGGCAGTACGTTTCTCCGATTCATCGGTGAACAAGGTGTTATATGCCAGAAGATGGTACATGTCAAATTAACGGGAGTGAGACTCTCAAATTCAACACTGCAGCTACTGTCCTTAATATGTAATCACAATTCTTTTCGAAACTTCTCGCGGAATTTCTGTTGTTTTCCTGATATATTAAAGAAGACACACATATTTTCCTTTTGTCTAAAGAGACTTGGCTTCCTGAAGCCTGTAATAAAGAGAATGACCTAGAGTTACCGGTTATAGAGACAGTTATTATTTAAAGAAATCTTACGATTCTATCCCAAACAAATTTCTTGCACTTTATTTCAATTCACCAAGGGAAATATATGTCACATACTGGATACGTATTATGTCAGAAATTGACTACTTGATAGAAGTCATTATATATTTAACCTAAAGTGGACTCTACGAGTACCAATGAATGTTATTCCTGATGTCTGTGCATGCAAGTTGAAATGAAGGAATAAAATGCTATATTGGTTAGTTGTGAAGTGCGTGACGTGTTTCTTTGACTACCATACTATTGTTCTGATTGGGCTATTAGCGACAAATGCTAAGTTTGAGTCTAAGAAGCACAGCTTTAGTAACGTGTAGTGATTAGCATTATTGCGAAGCGCCGTCTGGACAACTACGTATATAAAAATATTAATTATATACATTATTTTACTAGAGCAACAAGTCTGAATATTATATCAGCGTGTGACTATGTTTACATCGCTTGTAGAGCAACTACTATTGTTGTTTACGTTGGGAAGCCTTTGCAGGGTTATCCTGAAACGTTGTTCTAAATTACTGATCTGTTGTTCTTGAACAGTAGTGGATCAAAGTTTATTCTGTTGCTCTTTCTTACTTTTTTAAAGTTTTTCTTATTGCTAGTGGGGTGGGACTAAGTCCCTTGTACTGCAGCCACTTCTGGCCTATTGTACCAGCCCTAGATGATAGGTGAGGGTGATTGTGGAGAAATTGGTGGAATGAAGATTGGCAGTGGAATCCGAAGTACTCGGAGAAAACCTGCCCCAGCACCACTTTTTCCACCACAAATTCCACTTGACCAGACCTGGGATCGAGCCCGGGCCGCCGCGGTGGGAAGACAGTGATTAACCGCTTGAACTATGGTGCGGCTCTTGTTAAAGTTACAATACTTGATTTAGTTCTTCAGGTGTTTGTGGGGCGCTGGTTAACGTGAAGTGCTACAATAGTTTCTTTACGTTAAAACTGTTGGTGTGTCTTTTCTCTCTTTGCGTGTTTGTCTTTCCATGAAACTAATTTCCGATTAGTAGAATAATAAGTGTTGTTGAGGATTTTAATGTGGCCGTCGGCTTTAATAACATCAAGCGTTGTTCTAGAGTAAAGAATCTTTCTTCTGTGTTCTCTGTGTATTTGTCTGTTGTTGTCCACGTGACGTGTCTTCGAAGTTGTGATGTTTGTAACTATAATTGTGTGTGACGTGGTTTGTACCGATTGCTACACGAAGCTCTGCAGTGCCGACAGTCCCAGATACAATCAATATAGTTCAAAGTAATTTATATTTTACAGGAGTGGGAGACTGTGAACCGCCTTGGAAGGAACAGAAATATAGCCATGGGTTCCGACGGGGCCCGAAAACAAAAAATTACTGCTCTGCAGAAGACCAGCAGTAAATTACAGCTCTGCTGTGAACCGTCAAGCGAATGTAAGAAAATATGTCCAATAATTATGTACTAATTATTTTCAGTTATACGTATTTAAATACAGAATAAATGACATAGGGTTATTATGTATTTTGTAATGGCTGAAACTGCATTCAAATTTCTTATTCACTTATAAAATTTATTTTTATTTTCCCCGCGAATTGTGCACGTATGACTGTTACAAGCTAGCTAGGATAGCTAAGATACAATAATTGAAATTATTTTTATAACTCCTAATGATGTCTTGCATTGAGATGCGAAGGTTTCATGTCCCTCTGTTGCCAATTTTGTCGTAGACAAGAGATGGGAACTTTGTTAAAAAAGTTACCTAACGCTTCAAGTTTTGTATAACAAGACGTGGCACTACCACATTATTTCAGTTTCATAACTTGGGAGGTAACAGCTCACTAATGGACAGAGTTCAGAGAATTTAATTAAGCTGGAATTATTACCAGTAAGAAGACCTGTGTTGGTACGAGGAACGATTTGGGAAGAAGTTTTTGCAAATTCCAATCCAGGACAGTTGAGTCCGTCCCTCTGCCTAAGCTCCAAAGAAACTCAGTAATGGAAGTCTATAGTTTCTCTAATCCAGAACATTTTTCATTTTATGATAACTTTATGTTTACGGTTTTTTTTATTGCTAGTGAGGTGGGACTACGTCCCTGCGGCCACTTCTGGCCTATTGTACCGGCCCCAGATGATAGTTGAGGGTGATTGTGGAGCAATTGGTGGAATGAAGATTGGCAGGGGAACCCGAAATACTAGGAGAAAACCTGCCCCAGCACCACTTTGTCCACCACAAATCCCACTTGGCCAGACACGGGATCGAACCCGGGCCGCCGCGGTGGGAAGTCAGCGATTAACCGCTTGAGCTATGGCGCGGCCTATGTTTACTGCTTACTGGCAGACACAACCAGCAGCTTAGACTGCGTAACTCCGAGTGATATAATAATTAGGAAAGAACATGAAAGAGGTTATTGCTCAATTTTAGGTACTATCCCAGAATTCTCTGAAGAACGTGAGGAAAACCACAAAAAGAATCTCATTTAAAGTACTCAGTTTCCTCGCGGAATATACTCGAACAATAAGCATGAAAACTGTTCACTCGACTGTGATGTTCTAGGTTTCTACTCGTATATCAGAAGTACAGTCCACCAATAGAAGTGTTACATGTATTTGTGCGACGTTATGTGACGGAACTGGAATTTCGCTCTGTTAAAGTTGGTACTCCTGCGTAGACTCACGTGCTGATCACCACAGTCTGGTTACTCGTGACTTTCTTATATTTCACCACGCAGATACTGGGATGTTACGTCAAAATAAACCATTATCAGACGCCGCCTACAGGAAATACAAGGAATGGGCCCACATGTCTCTGTCAGATCATGCGATCAGTCAACCCAGCTTGGACATCTCTCCCATCTGGACTAGTCAGAAAACAGCAATTCCGTCTAATGTAGATTATGTTTGGAAACTTTGCTTTTATGTTGATACCTTACAGAGAATTTGTCTCTTTAGTGACGACTTCTAATCCGATAATATTCTGATTTTAACAACAGTAGCTGTGAAATAGTTCATGGACGTAGGTGCTAGGCCTATTTGTGTGCAGTTTTTAAAACCATTTTGATGTTTATCTTAACTCTTGCAGATGGTTTACGCTGTGTTTGGTTTATATATCCTGTCTTCTGTTGTTGTTATTGCTGATGTAGGGAGATAGGGACTAACTCTATCGATTGGGCCCAACTGATTACGTTTTACCTGAAGACGGACATAGAATCCAGCCCCCGAAACGTTGCGTGTTTTGACTAAAAACAGGGCGATGGACAAGGTTCAGAAACACAAATATTTTATAAGCACTTTCATCTACGTCCTTCAAATTCTACCGTCAGGTTCTGCACAATTCTACGACGAACTGCATGGTGTAGAATTCAAAGGTGCAGTTCCCGATGGCTCGAATTTTCCTCACATCCGATATTCAATCAGCACAGGCGGCACCCGACGAAATTCGATTAGCTCCGTCAATATAGGGACTAGATTATTGACTGGACGGTGCAGAAACAATACGTGGGATCTCCCGTAGGCGCAAAATATTCTTCTCCTCCTTACAGCGACCACATGCACTCTGATGCTCATCCAGACACTTGTTCAGGGTGTAACGGGGATCTCTTTTCCGGTGATAAAGCGATTGGGGTGTGGACTTAGGCACTCCCTTCCACATACTTCCGCAGTTATGAATTTCATTCATCAGTGACTCTACAACCCTAGGTTGGGCCCTGGCCGATTTTTCAGTTCCATAATCCGATAAACAGTAGGTATGACTCCTTGGACGGGGGATCAGCCCGTCGCAAGATTGCTACCTACACACAGAACAAATGCACACAGCCATCCAGGTCTTGAGTGGCATTCGATTCCACGATCCAAGAGTTCGAGCGAGAGAAGACTGTTCATGCTTTAGACCACGCGACCACTGTGTCAGGAATAGGTGGAGCAATACCTTCGCTCCTCAACAGTTTTCATGGCGATGTGCTTAATTAAGGAAGGGGATAACAACAAACTATACGAATGCGTAAAATATTTGCAAGGACCAATATTGATGTTGGAGTAGGAACAGACAGAATGTCTTAAAACTGATGATGATGATGACTTTCAAATACACCTTCAGGTACCGAACGCATCGGTGTAACGGCAACACTATTCACTCATATACTGGAAGTGATCGGTTCGAATCTCGGTAGAGACATCGATTATCCCTAGTCGCTCCCGGCAAATATCTGGAATGTACCTCCATTAGTCCACGACCGCTTCCTCTGGTATCCTTCCCAAATCATTATTCATTTCTCATCCATCCTGGGACCTCCTCTGTGGTCTAGAACACAGGAGATTCTGGCTACAGATTCAGAGGTCCCGGGTTCGATTCCCGGCGCTACCAGATTTTCTGAGAATTAGTTGGTTTGGAATGGAGTCCACTCAGCCTCATGAGGATAACTGAGAAGCTCTTTCAAGGAAATAGCGTCTCCGGTCTAGAAAACTGAGATTAACGGATGTGGGGATTCGTTGCGCTGACAGCGCGACACCCCCTATCCGCTACAGTTGGCACTAACTCCGCCGACAAGAGGCGGTCGCTCGGTCGGTATAGTTCGCTTGCGGACTAAGGTCACGGAGTTTTCTCTATCATCCATCCTATCAACGCTACATGGTCTAGCTTCTGAAAGCGTCCTTACGTAACCGACAGATAAAATTAAGGCAAAAGATAGAGTTGCTTAATTATCACGATATGAAGACGTATGGAGGAGTGAAGGTATAGCTCAACCATTCTTGGCCTAAGCACTAGACGAAGGTGAGTGTAAGCTTTGCGACCTGGACATTCCACTCCAAAGCAAAGAGCCCCTGGTATCCACTGAATAGGAGACATCCACAAAGCAACAAACAAAGAAGAATGAATACATATGTGGGGAGCACGCGGTAGCGTACTTGGTTGAGGCACTATGCTACAAGCCGGAAGGTCGCTGATTCGATTGCCCATGAGGTCATTGGACTTTTCAGTTGACCTACTCCTTCCAGCAGCACTATGGCCTGGGGTCGTCTCAGCCTCTAACAGAAATGAGTACCAGGAATATTCTTGGAATGTTCTTGAGGGTAAAGGGTGGTCGGCGCTTAAGGTTGACACCCTTACCGCCATCTATGAGCTGACTGTTTAGAAAATGTGGGAGCCTCAACATTTCACAACCCTATGGGCCTCCACGGCCTGTTACAGGGATATATTTACTTCTTACTTTATAAATTTATGTTTAGGTATACTCAGAGGTCAAAAATTGCTTTGACACGGAAGAAAATACGTAGGAAGCAGGTCTCGGGATTAGGCAGTGTGTGCAAAACTGGATAAAGATAGTCGTTGCTTCAGTTCTCGAACTGTGATTCCGAGCGTTGTAATGAAAAGTTTTGAGGCTACGGTTGCTTATGGACGTATCCCGCCCCTGTTACGACGTAAAAAAATAAAATAAAAACTACAGTTTCCTAACTTCTTAATGCATAAAAAGAGAACAGCGAGCTCTAACAAGTTTAAGTTTTATATTTGTTGTATGAGCCTTTTTCAAAACATGTAACACGTATAAATCAGGTAAACAACTTGAACAGTACCTGAATTTGAAGTCTGAGCTCCTCTGCCACATGACGCTTAATGACTGTTTATATTTTTAAAGTACGAAATACTGAAACTACTTTACGCGTAATTTTCGAACCTCTGGTCTAGAGGTCAGAGTTCCTGGCTACAGATCTAGAGGTTCCGGGTTCGATTACCGCCGATACCAGATTTTCTGAGAAGTAGTGTATCTGGAACGAGGTTCACTCAGCCTCGTGAGGATAATTGGGGAGCTATTTCAAGGAAAGAGCGGCTCCGGTCTAGAAAAAGAAATAACGGCCGTGGGGATCCGTTGCGCTGACCACGTGACACCCTCTGTCCANAGATTGTCAATTTTGTTATTTATATCATATGGTAGAGGGTAAAGTTAAATTAATTAGAGCACAATGCCTTGAAGACGTATTGAGAAGTGGAGGTATCGCTTTATCATTCTTAACCTAAGTACTAAATGAAAGTGATCAGAAGTTGTAATGCCCTAATATGAGAGTATATATACTGGTCCGGTGATCAAACCACAGATACAACAGCCGAGTTTAGGCTGGAATTTGCAATTTTTAAGGTAGTTATTAAACGTCGCTGTCAAAGACGATATAGCTTCTGATGCTATAATGATCAACGAATGGAAAACAGTTGGTAGAACGAGACTCGCCAAGTAAAACCGATATACTCGGAGAAAACTGACCCAGTGCCACTTTGTCCACCACAAATAGCAACATGATTTCTCCTATTGTCGAACATGGGCCAGCACCGTCAACAGCTACCTCAGCTATGACACGGCTTCGAGATTTGTACCCAGGGCATGCGTGAGCAGTAATATTTCCATCTCCACCGAGACGTTCGGTTGTTTACTTTCTGAGGTTGGCACCACTCATTCGTTTGAAATGTCTGTTAACATTGTTTATGTGAAAACAAAATGAAAGTTCAGTCCAATCAACAAGTCTGATCTCTGTTTCTAAAAATAGGCAATGTATTTCACCCATCCCACACATAACCCTTGACTCAACTTCGCGTGCTGGCAATGTCCATGTTCAAGAGCACACTGAGACTACCTCTGTTACTAAGGCTTCACTTCTTCCTTTATGGAACTCGCAAAGGATTGTGGGTGGGGATAAAAGTGCTGTATCAGCGCTGTGTGTACGGTAGTGAGAGATGGAACGGGCATTGTTGTCCCCGTGGTTTGGTTTTCGAGAGGGTTAGTTTGTGAGGAAGAGAGGAAATTCCTGGTGACGCAGCAGATTTCTGTAGCCTTTTCTAAGCAATGAATCAATAAGTCACTTCTTTTTTTACCCTACTTCTGCATTGAGAAGAATGCCAATATATATATATTTTAAGGATCTCGTTAGTTCAACTTCATACAGAACACCGGCGGTCTTGCTTGTAAGAGGGCAGTGGTTATTTCTGCCTTTCATACGCTTCAATACAACAACCTGTTCACAGTGACTCTCAAGCCCTAACTTATCAGAAACTTTCTAAGAGTAGTACTTATAGAGTTCCACTCTCCATGCTGAAGACGCCAAAAGTGGAAGATATAACTTTAAAATATATCCGTTTTACAATATCATAATTTTGAAGGTTATACAGTATATATTTTATTCAAGAAGAGACGTAACCCACTGAAATATTTCTTTTAAGTATAATAAGAATGGTGCATAGTTTTCGACAAAAATATTCATACCGACATTTACAGATCCAGATGTCCGGGTTCGATTCCCGGAACTACCAGATTTTCTGAGAAGCTGTGGGTCTGGAACGGGGTCCATTCAACCTCGTGTGGGTAATTGAGGAGCTACTTCAAGACAACAGCGGCTCCGGACTATAAAACCGAAATTAACGGCCGTGGGTATTCGTTGTGCTGACCACGAGACACCCTCTATCCGCTAAAGTTGGTACTAACTTCGCCGACAAGCGGCGGTCGCTCGGCCGGTATAGTTCGCATGCGGACTAAAACCACGGAGTTTGTTTCTTATTTTGTTTTGTTTGTGCCCTTAGGTCGTCTCTTAAATGAAGACCTTAAAGAATTGTTTCCAGAGCTGACTTAACCAGAGAAAATCGTGACAAAGAGAAATATTTCATTTCATGTTAAGAAACGTTGACTGTTTTAACTACGTTAATCAGAATCAGGCATATCCAGATATTAGGGTTAAGACCAAAGTTTAATTATACGTTTCAGAAATACGTGATCAGCATGACACATGTTGGTCTAAGTTACGCTGACGTGGAACTTGTAAGTGGGGAGAGGACCTCTTATCTTCATCTTCCACCGAATGCAAATTAGGGTCCCCGGGAGGGAGGGTCAAAGCTCTGTGGGAATTGAGGGCGCCCGCCACGTGGCAGGCACGTGGATCAGAAGTCACGGAGTCTGGTTTCCTGATCCCAACCGTCACGGACACTTGCTACCACTTGACCCGCATTTTCATTTAAAAACGTTCTCACGGCAATCGTCAGCAGAGATTGTTAAGGACTCATACTTGTTTCTCTGAAGCCGGAATAGCTCAGTCGGCATAGCAGAAGACTGGTTAGCCGGTTTTCTAATACCAATAGAGGCAACAGATATTTCTCTTTACCATAGTGTTCAAACCCATCCGGCCTCTTATCTAACGTGCACCGGAGAACTTTTCTCTGGGTAAAGTGGCCGAGTAGTGAAGCTGATCACTCATCTCTATCTAATTCCGAGGTAAAAAAATATTAAAATATACCTCCACTCCTCAACACGTCTTCATGGCGCAGTGATTGATGAATTAAACACAGGGACAACTTTACAGTTTGAAGAAGGCAGTTTTCTGGGATGTGACACCATGTAGATATTGTGTTAACCGACGTTACGGAGGAACGTATCGCCTCCATCTTCAGGGTAGAAGAAAAAAAGAAAAGAATCCCCGAGCGAGGAACCAGCGTGAGCAGATGCTAACAGACATTAGTTAATAAGTTAAGCCCGCTTCAGACACCGGGGGTTATGAACCAAGGAAGGGTTGAGCAGTTAATAACAACAAAGTGATGTAGGAACAGAATAAAATAAACAGTTGAAGTTAAAAAAATGAGATTTTTATTATATTCAAAATATGGCTATAGCTCTGCTACGAATTACTCTTCACTTATTTGCTCGAGCTTGTTCAACTGATATCATACCTCAATTTGTGACATGCCATTTCCTGCATATCTGAAATATCATATAAGTCGAATAAGTTACACTCGTGGGTTTGCTCTGAAGGGACTGTACGGCATGTGTGCATTCAAGGAACAGAATCAATCCAATCGGAAGCTCACTGGGTTGCCACTCAGGATGTAACAAAGTATGAAGCAAGGTAAAAGTAATGTACGACTAATCGGATGATTGTGAGGAACAGTTGAATCGTGAATTATTTCAATATATACTTTTTATTATTTTTCCTGCTTGATTTATATTCCTCGTTATGAGGGCGTATGTCAATGATGGAATAATACATATTAAGAAATTCTTTAAGTGTAGATCGAATAGACAGATTATTACCTACCTACCTACCTACCTACCTACCACTCGGCGCTACAGCCCTGGGTGAGTCTTGGCCTCCTCTACAGCCAGTCTCCACAACCAATGCGTGCTACTGCCATAGGAATGGACCCACGCATGATGACCCGAGGCTGATGGTTAGGTTTCTGATCAAAATCCTTTTTACAGGATGAGGTATTAGCCTCACGTCCAACCCCCAACCTGGAGGACCAGGGTATCGCTCTTAATCTGGACCCTACCCTTTGACATTTGCGGCATGGGTGACCCTACCGGTAGTTAAACTACCGCCGGCATAGCTCTTCAGATCACAGAGTCGCGCAATCCCCACCACTACGACATATTGGAGTCACTTTTTGAGGGAGACAGATTACTGGGTCTTGTAAATATGAAAT
>NW_019734314.1:61021-167216 GCF_002891405.2 Cryptotermes secundus
TTCCTCCGAAACGTCGGTTAACACCACATATACACGGTGCCAAATCTCAAAAGACTGCTTTCTTCATAGTCACCGCCATGAAAGCCTCAAATCTTACATGGTAATTATTTTGTTCGAAGTTTCCCAGGTTTCTCACACCCGCCTTGCTGATAAGAATACGATGAATAGTATAAAGCGTTAGGACGGTTAGAAGCAGTGGCTAGAGACAGGGTCCGTGGTATTTTGGTTTTCTGAATCACTGTTGAATTGAACAATTTGGAAAACAAAAATTTTTTATTGTCCTTAAGGCAAATGGGCTTAAAACTGATTAATGTAAACCGTTAAGTTGTATGAGAAGCATCTTGTAGCAACTTAGAACTTGAGAACCCTCTCAGCGTTTGCTTAAAAACACAGGAAAACCAAGAAGACCTGTTTCGAAATGACCGGTAGTTCAAGTCGGTTTCTGCCTTTCCCCTGTGGCGGACCTCACAGAGAACACTGGGAAAATGGTAAGAAATTTGTTCTGTACTCACAGCGTACAGTAGCTACAACTGTTCAAGCGATGTGGCAATATTGCGCTAGAAAAATTAATGAAATTTCAGCCTCCATTCAGCAAAATTACTTTTAATTATATGGACAATTCAATTTCTTAATTTTAAGTGTTACTTTAGTATGTTGTATATTGTGATATTAACAAGAAAACTAACCATAGACCGAGAAAAGCTTCGGAACTTCTGTTAGTACTAGTTAAGGCATTTGCCTAGTATGCCTAATTATTATCACGACGAAAGGCTCTTTAAGCCAGACAGATACAAAATCAGTTGTAACTTGGGACTGCAACGTCTTTCACTGTTCCTTTATTGCATACTATTTCACTGTATATCTCGGTCTAACTGGCCATCTTCAGGTGTACAGGGATTGTGAACAAGCACACAAGACTCACTCCCCAGCAAGAACACTCAATGTAGCCGCAACAAGGAAACTAAACAAAACCAAAAGCAACCGCGTGCAACCCACATAACCAAAAAACTTGAGGCATCTGCAATAGGAGGAAAGAAAATCCATTACAGTGAGCAGCACAATCCTTTTCGATAACACCTGTACACCTGCAGATGGCCAGTTAGGCCGAGGCATGTAGTGAAATAGTATCCAATAAAGGACCGCCTCTGTGGCATAGTGGTCAGAATTTCCGTCTACAGATTCAGAGAACCCTGGTTCGGTTCTCGGAGCTACCAGATTTTCTGAGAATTCGTGGGTCTGGAACGGGGTCCACTCAGCCTCATGAGGATAACTGAGCAGCTGCTTGAATGGAAAAATAGCGGCTTCGGTCTAGAAAACTGAAATTAAAGGCCGTTGGGATTCGTTGCGCTCTCCACGGCACACCGTCTATCCATTAAAATTGGAACTAACTTCACCGACAAACGGTGGTCACTCGATCGGTATAGTTCGCTTGCGGACTCAATCCACGGAGTTTGTTTTGTTTATATCCAATAAAGGATGAGTGAACGACGTTGCACTTAGAAGACGCAGGAACTCATAAGTCATATCTATACAGTGCAACAGGATGCTGAAATGTAACAAAGTCAAGTTTTATATAGAAAAATTAGCAGTTGAATAAGTGAGCCAGCTAGTTTTAAACATTTGCCAAACTAATATTTAGCGATTTTATTGGCTCAGTCAGTAAAGCTTGCTTCAAATCTCTGTCAGGCCAAGGACTATATTTAATGGGTGGAAGGTTCTCGTAGTTTTATTCAATATCTCCCGGTAATGACGGGACAATAGAACACGAAGTCTTCCTTCTACATACTTTCCAGTTCGTTACCATTCTACCATTCGACGGTATGCAATCTCAACTACTGAAAACTTCGTTAAATAAATCATAAATAAATACAACTTTCATATATTTCCTCTTCCATATTTCATTTGCTGTTAATCAAAGATTCAGTACTATGGAATAACATTGCGTGCAACAGTCAATGTTTTTACAGACCTATCGTGTGTTATTTCGTTATAGGACTCTATTAATTTCTGTATTTCGTGTTTTGTTTGAAGCGGACAGAGTGGCTAGGAGATCTGCATACAACTTCTTGTATATCATCCACAGAATGTTCAACAAAGCCACTGTCAGTGATAGTAGGTTACGGTCACGAAAGCCAATAACTATCTCGCTACAGAGAGCAGTAATCAAACTATTTTTGCTTATGCCTACAAGCCTTCCGACTGTACGGATACTGGGGGTATATCATATCGGATGTAAGAATAGCAACGTATATCTCGGTTAATGGATTGCTTCAGGAGAGGGAAACCTGTGGGCCTCGCGTGCACCTTAACAACACAGAACACAGACAGACGCCGCTAGTGGAACCTGTAATAAAGACCACCTAACTTAACATCCTTTCAATATACAGTGACCAACAGAATGAGAGAAATTAAATATGAACTGAAAAACTGAGCATAGGGGATAACTAAACTAAATTCATGAAATCCTTCTTGAGAAGTCGCCATTCGCTAAACTACTCAAAATTTCTAAAAAAATTTAAGGATCCAGAAGGTGAATTATCGTGTTGAAAAGAGCGCTCTACTTGTCCCTACCCTTAGGCAGATCAATCCAGTTCACACCTCACCATCCTATATCTCTAAGATCCGTCTAATATTATTCACCCACATAAGTCTTGGTCTTCTTAGTGGTCTCTTTTCTTCCGGCTTTCCCACCAAAATCCTCTATGAGCTCCTCCTTTCCCGCCTGCGTGCTACATGCCATTCGTATTTCATTCTCCTTGATTGGGAGAGTGGATGTATAGATCCATATTTCTTGACCTCGTCACTAGTTGCAGGTGAGTCGTCACCTTCACGCCACGGCCGCTTTACCCCGCGGAAAAAGCACCGGTACCCACTGGATAGGAGGTTGGGTGTGCCCCAGAGTCGGTCTAGACGACGTGGGGAAGAGAAAATTTTTGCCCCTACAGGGACCCGAACTCCGATCTCTTGGTCGTTCGGCCCGTAGCGAGGCACTATACCGAATACGCTATCCCGGCTCCTTGTGTTTGTGTGTGTGTGTATACGTATAGATACACTTTTTGCTTATAATGACCGATACTATGAACTCTCAGAATACTGACCTTTCCTTCTGGGACATCTGTATAATCTACTCTCTTCTGTACAAAGAGAAGTTTTTATGTAAAATATAACTTAATATGGATTAAGTTATTTTGTACTGATGGACTTAAAAATGGAACAAAATGCATAGAAACTGAATTTGGGAGAACATTTTTAATACAGGGCTCCTACATTAAATTGTTTTGGTTCCTTCGGAATCTAAATGTACAGATCAACAACCTGACACACGGCGATCCCAGCATTCAAATGTCGAGAAGTATCGTTATCTTTATCTTGACGTAATGTATGCGAAACGCAACAGAAATGGAGGGCTGCACGGTCTTGCAGGAGAGGTGAAGGCACATGGGGGAAGTTGCGTATATTGAAGACGCTATCCTAAGACGAGCGCCGCCCTTTCCGGCTTGGCGCCCTCATGAGGCGCCGATATATTCATGTGCCATGCACACTGGGTAGGGACCCATATCCTGATCTCTCGGTGCTTCAACAGCTGCTGCGTTCCACGCAACCACTGATCATGCGCAGTCCATACAGACTGCTGGAAAACTTTAAACACCTTACTGGATCTTAAGTGAATAAAGGCGCGTCCACATTACTCGTGCTCGTCGGGAGACTCCTCTGGCTTTCGCTTGTGCCCGTAAATCTTCGTCCATACTACTTCAGTTGCTCGCCAGGCTTCGACGCGTGAGGATCCATATATTTACTCGTAGTGTGTATAGGCTGTAGTCATATTTTAATTTATTGGCTATAATTTTTAAATTAAAAATTTTAAATTTGCTTGTCTCGTGACTTGTCATATCGTCCACATTAGCGAGTCACACGAGCACGATTAATGTGGACGCGCCTTAAGAATTAGTGACTAACTAGCAGGTTGTTTCAAGCGGTGACATATTCCAGTTCTATTCGGGACGTTCCAGGTTCGATTACTGGCCGGAACACCGTCTATCCTGACCAAGGTTTTTTGTGATTTTCCTCAACTCTTTTAGGCAAGTGCTGAGACAGTACCTTATGTCAGAACGCGACAATTTTCTTCCAGATTATTAAAAATTAATCATTCATTTTTATTCGACCACTCGACACCACATTGTTTCAGTTACTGACAAGGTCTCTAAATAAATTACAAAACAAAACCATTACCAGCTGAAGAAAGGACATGTATCATATAGTGAACTGAGCTACAAACCGTGTCCACAGGTTTATGACAAATGCGAGTAACACAAGGCACAATAGATCACTGTGGTCGCGGTGCAAGGGCCAAGAAGGCCCACCCCTTATACATTCAACATAGTATTAGGACAAAAGATAAAGGGTAAGGAGACAATTACGCAATGAGGAGCTTCATAATTTGTGCACTACACTGAATATCAGTTGTGTCATCAGATATGACATGGTCAGATCATGTAACAGATCTGAGAAATGCATAAGATTTGTTGATCGAAACAAATGAAGGAAAGATGCCGCAAGCAATATGAAGGTCTATATGGCAGGATAATATTAAGACAGATAGTAAATAAATAGGTTATGACAGTGTGGATTAGATTTATCTCGCTGGGAGTAAGTAAAGTTACACACACACACATACGCACACGTATATGGGGGCACGCGGTAGCGTAGTTGGTTGAGGCACTATCCTACAAGCCGGAAGGTCGCGGATTCGTTTCCCAATTAGGTCATTGGATTCTTCAGTAGACCCAATCCTTCCAGCCGCACTGTGGCCCTGGAGTCGACTCGGCCTCAACAGAATTGAGTTCCAGGAATCTTCCTGGAGATAAAGGGCGGCAGGAGCCTTAGCTGACCTCGCCACTATCTGTGAGCCGATTGTCTAGAAAATGTGGAAGGCTCGACTTCTCACAACCCTATGGACCTTTTTCAATTCGTTTAATGGGGTGGTGGAGTCCAGCTGGGTCCACTCGGCACGGCGGCCACTGATTGGCCTATTGTAGTCTGCTCCGGATGATTATGATGATGGAGAATTTGGTGGAATGAAGATTGGCAGGGGAAACAGAAGTACTCGGAGAACTCCCTCACCCCAGCGCCACTTTGTCCACCACAAATCCCACTTGACAAAACCCGGGCCGCCGCGGTGGAAGGCCAGCGACTAACCGCTTGAGCTGTGGCGCGGCCTTCAATGCCTGTTACAGGGATATCTTTAGTTTTCTTACCTTACACACACATACACACACACACACATATATCTGCGGCGAAGTAAATTGATCCTGGCATGCGCACGTTTTGGGTCACGGATTCGAATCTTCTTCGAGCCGTAAACATATTTTGCGTTATCATCACTACTAAAAATTTACGTATTATCCTCGTTCCCTCAGTTTTCTTTAGCGACTGATTATGGACCATGACTGAACGATCTTAGGAAGTGATTTTTGACAGAACTGAGAAATTCGGAGAGAGCTGTGAAATTCCTTTTGTATTTAAGACGAAAGTTTCAATGAAGCCTGCCATTGCTTCTGGCTTATCGTTGCGAAATGTCTAGTTCAGTCGTGGATGATTTCATGTGAGATTCGTGGTGGGGTGTGTGGCATTGAAGCAGAGCCTTCTCATAATTTCTTTGTCTTTCCTTTGCCAAGTAATCATATTCCTCCACTGCTACCAACCCACCCACTGACGCCCTCTGAGCCTGTGGCAGCACTGACAAGGCAGAGCCCTGCAGATTGTCTTTTCAATTTTTGGGGCTTCATCCAGGGCTTGACTGCTTACAGAATATTTTACCACCGAGACAAACGGATATCCCAGTAGAATGCTTATGAAATCAGCTTAAGGCTCACAATTCTTTAAAACTTGAGATAAAATAAATTTGAAACCCCCAAAAGGCATAGCACGACAATATAAAAGACAATTTTACCTTTTAAGTCTTCATACGACAATGATAAGGGTGATAGCATTGATGACAATGGTGATATACAGAGTGTGTCCGGAAAGTAATGCAATTTGTTTTTCCCGCCGCTCCTCCTGGTCGCAGCGCGTTCGGACCGGTTGGGAAAGGGTGGGGGGGGGGACTCTTAGCTTCACAACGTTTCCAAGCTCAGTCTGCTCTGAGCTCTGGGAGCTCCAGGATCGCTGTTTCCTTGAACCTCCTGTTAGTGCCTGTGTCATGGCGCGCAATGGAGGAAACTATCGAACAATGTTACGCAGTCAACTTCTGTGCTAAACTGAACAAAAGCCTCGCCGACACCCACCCAATGATTCAGGAAACCTACGGGGACTCTGTTCTCTGCTATTCTCAAGTCTCCAGGCGGTTGAAGTTGTTTAGAAATGGCCGGGAAGAGGTGGAGGATGACCCCCGCTCTGGACGGCCGTCAACCAGCAAAAGTGACAAAAATGTGTCTCGCGTTCGTGATCTTTTAAATACCGATCGTCGAATGAGTGTTCGGATGATAGCAGAGACCCTCAGTATTCCGAAAACCATTGTGCACGGCATCGTTACCGACAATTTGCACCTGCGGAAAGTGTGTGCCAAGTTGGTCTCCAAATTGTTGACTGACGACCATAGGAACAACCAAGTGACGATCGCGAGTGATCGCAGACTTCTTTTGTTCCCGAGGAACAAGACCGCCCTGAAAGGAACCCGTTTTTGAACCACTGAAGTGATCCAAACCGCCGTGACAAAAGCTCTAAACGAGGTGCCCGTCGACGCTCTCCAGGATGCGTACCGTGCATGAAAAGTCGCTGGCAAAAGTGTGTGGATGCCCAATGGGAGTACTTTGAATAATTTTAAACGTTTATAACGATATCTTGAATAAATTTTTTTGCGAACATAATTGCATTACTTTCCGGACAAACCTTGTACTTCATCATGTTAACAGCGATTACAATGATGACGCTGATAATAGAAATATGGTCATATCATTAATAACGGAGACACCGTTAACAATGGGACTGCGATGATAATGATTACAGTAGAGACAATGATAAATGCTGATGATATTGATGATGATTAATGGTGACACTGACTACAATATTGTCATTGATAACAATGGTGATAATAAATATAACCATATTGATAATAATGGTAACATGATTGATGATATTGGTGATAAGAGGTAATTATATGCAGACACCCGCCCTTACGCACACGTGGGAAGGCCTAGCTGAGTTAGCTGCTCGTTGTACTCGTATCTGCTACGGAAAACGTGCCCAAGAAGATATCTTGCCATCAGATAATGAAGAGTATCTTCCTGTTCTTATGTTTCTGTTGCGCACGAACCACGGCCCGACTCACGCGTGTCTTAGCGGGTGGCTAAGAAGCAGATGGACAGAAGCCGATAACGCTCTCCGAGTGCGTTGGAGCAGAAGACAGGAGAAGTAACGCGCTAATGTTCTTATTCATATGTACAGACCATTAGAGGTTTGTGTGTGCATGATAAGATAGGCTGAATCTAATTACACCAAGATATTTAAAATTAGAAAGCCCAGCATTTAAACAGCGATCAGGCATATTTAAAATTACATAGACTTACTGCAATCAGTTGTCAGATAGTAAAAGTAATTCTTCAAATTACAATTGCTGAGTTAAGTAAGATCTTTATCAGTTTAAAATAAAATTTGATTGAGTTTCTTTTGATAATTAAATACATATAGCCAAATAACTTCATAAAAAAACGTAGCCAAGTATGTGTGACTATAGACGGGGTTTCGATTAGTGAATAGATTTATTGACCACTTAGAAGTCGTAACTACAAATAACTATAACAGTATAGCTATTTCAACACTTTACACTTCACTACAGCACACAGTATAATGTTCTGAGTCTGTTACTAGATGTTTCCTGGTAACGGTTCTAACAATGGCTATTCCTCTGCCTCCGGGCTCAAATCCTATCTTCACAGACTCCCGCAAAGATCTGAATATCAACTGACCTTGTCCCTTGATTGTCGCGGACCACATACAAACACAGCTTTTCTCTTGTTGCGTTCGGGTCTGTTGCTGCGGGAACGTGTCTACCGAGCCGTTGCCTAGAAACGACCCTAGTATATTTGCCCGTATCACTGTCGTTCCATAGCAACGACTCTACAAGTTTCAATATTGCGTATTCCGAATTGCGATAATATAAATTCATGGCGGAACTAAGTATGTGTTTCATAGTAGTTTCGAGACTTCACCATAGATAGCGTCATTACTGATGTCTTCATAAGAACCCATCATAGGACCCTGTAGTGAGACATGAATTCAGTCTCTTTCGTCGTATCCTATTTCTCTGAGATCCACTTTAATATTACTCCTTCCTCTATACTTACTGCTTCTGAGTGGTTTCTTTCATGAATTTCTCATCTTTGTATTTTTATACTCGTATTTACCACCTACTTCGTTGCCTTAATCAAATTTGGCGAACAGCAGGAATTACGGAACGTTTTATTATAAGATTGCAGGTTTGTTGATGTGGGGCACTCTCTCTGACAAGATGACGGGTCTGTCGTTTGCCAGTCAAGTCAAAGTCACGTTGCGACTGACGGTCAGTCAGTCAGTCAGTCAGTCAGTCAATCAGTCAGTCAGTTTTGTACATGCTGCTGATCCTTGTCGAGCTCCATCTGGGTCTTATTACCTGATGTTTATTACTGTTTGACAGTTATGGTCTTGTTTTTTGTGGAGCGCCCTCTCTGATGAGAGGACGGGTCTGTCTTTTGTACATGCTGCTGATCCTTGCCAGCTCAGTCTTTCTCGGGCCCGAGTACCTTGGTACTTGCGACCACATTTTACTGTCTCAGATTTGAGACTTCCCTTTTCATCGCCTCCTACAACTCGCAGGGTCACGGTGCCACACGGGTTTTTTGACAGTTAGTGTTGGCCTCTCGTTATATAGCCTCGAGCGGACCAAAACGCAGAATGCACATCCGTTACATAGCAATGGATGTATGCGAACCCACATAGAAACACCGGTTATATTGTTGCGGGCTTGTTAACAGAGTCGTTGCATAGCAACGTGTCTACGTGTCACATAATTTTGCACCTTCAGCGTTCACTGTTTACAAGTTCAAATCATCGAAATGTTACAGGAGGGTCCGTAACAGTAAACCCGTTTGAAACATCATTATTGCAATTCATATAAAAGCCATCAAAACTTTTGATGTTTATTATTGTCATGATGTCATCCATTTTCATATACGATGTATTCAAACCCCAGTGAGCAGCATCGTAATAACCATTTCCGCTGTTGAAACGGATGCTGTATTCACCCTGGGGATAGGCACAAATTTATTGGGTGGAAACATGACTGCGTCATACCATGAATGAATATATGCACATATATTTAATCAGTATATTCGGAACTGAATAAGTTGAGAGTTCCAAAATGGCGACACACACTTCGTAACTAACTACCTAACTCCATGGAGCTGAGCTCTTCTTGCGAAGCCGTCAGTTGTGCAGCTACTCACGAATTTCCAAATATTTCACGGAAACCAAAGGTTCATTACCCTTGGCACAAGAGCAATTTTGCTATTCACTAGCAAGAGAATGTACTTGTTACATGTCGTATATTATAAACTGTTGTAGAGAAGTAAGAATTGTAAGAAACTGCCTGTGAATTCAACAGAAACGCCGAAGTACCTCGTCAGGTTTGTGTAAATAACTCGGCAATATTTGCAAAACTCATTCGTGGTCTTATAATTATAGCAACTCCGGGAGGCATTTGGGGGCACGCGGGTGAGGCACTGTGCTACAAGCCGGAAGATCGCTGATTTGATTCCGATGAGGTCACTGGATTTTTTCAATTGACCTAATTCTTCCATCCTCACTATGGCCCTGATGTCGACTGAGCCTCTAATAGAAATGAGTACCAGGAATCTTACTGTGGAGAAAAGATCGACAGGCGCTGATAACATGACCGCCATCTGTGAGCCGATTGTCTAGAAAATGTGGGATCCTCGACGTCTTACAACCCTATGGGCCTCCACGGGCGGTTACAGGGATAGCTTTACCTTTTATCAGGCAGTATTGGCTATATTTACAATATTTGATTTATTGATTTAGAAGGCAGTGACTCCTTATAACGACAGCACAACACGTGTCATCAGGAAAAGTACAAAAGAAGTTTCGTTATTATTTTTAGTATGCATGTATGTATAAGGTACCTTCCTTTTATTTATTGTTGGGGAACGGTCATGTAAGAAGCGATATTCTTCGGAAGTGAGCGCAATGGAAGGAACAGAAAGAGCAGAAACATCTCAGAGCAGAATAATATGACGGAATATCGGAGGATATAATTTTTATGTGTTTTCTCGGAAGCTTAAGCGAGTCTGTCAAAATGTAGGCGTCGCGATGCCCAAACTTTTTATGAGCTTCTGGAACATTTCGCTTGTGATGTCCAATAGTCTACTCGCTAGAAGACGATAATGATTGCAGAATTGAGGACATTTTTTAGATACGAGGTTTCTATCGACGATTCTTAAGAGAGAATGGCTGCTTTTGGAACATACAGAGAAATCACATAACGTCACTAAATAGGCGTCCCTTAATAGTAAAAAAAAAAAAAATGAAGGCAGTTTTCAAATTGAGAGAAATTTCGCGAAAATAATTCCTGATATTCGCCATGCTGCAGAATCTTTTATTACAAGTTAATAGTCTCAGAAGTAGCCAATAAAATTCCAAAGTTTTATGTAATCCGATTGTTTTTTATTACTTATTTACTTACTCGTGGAGCTGAGCACTTCTGGAGGATCCACCAAATCTGCAGCCACTCAAGAATTTCCCAAAAATTTTATGGTACCCGAAAGTTCATTACCGTGTTCACAAGAGCCCTCCACTGGTCCATATCCTGAGCCAGATCAATCCAATCAATACCATCTCATCCTATTTCTCTAAGATCCATTTTAATATTGTCCACCCACCTACGCCTTTGTCTTAGCAGTGGCCTCTTTCCTTCTGGCTTTCCCACCAATATCCTATACATATTCCCCGCCTCCCCCGAAAACCAGCAAACAGAGACTACCATAAGCCAGATGAATTCAGTTCCTATCCTTAAATTCTATTTCTTTAAGATGAATTATTTTTCGTTAATATACCAACGAGGTTGGTAGTGATGGTACATTCTTTGACTTGTACTTGGGAGATAACAGATTCAAATCTTGAAATGGACATGCAGTAACCTGACTCAGGCGGCTCTTTGTTTTCTTCAGTCTCTCTTCGTAAATTATTGGATTGTACGTCAGTTAGTCGACACACCTTCCTTCCAAAATATTTTGAGTTATTGATCAACCATCATAACACTTCAAGCTACATAGTCTAGGATGCTGGAACAGTCAGAAAAGAGACCACTAGAAATGTCATCTTCCCATCCACATCTGGATTTCCAGAAATGTATCCCTTTGACTAAAATTTTGCATGAACTTTTTGTTTCTCACGCGCATTTGTTAATAATAATTTACGTCTTTTCGAGAAAAATACCGAATTCAATCACAGGTTATCTTAGACAGTAATTCAATTACAGGACAAATTCCTGAAATTAAGCCACCTGCTCACACAGGTTCCTCGCTCGTGAATTTTTCTTACCTGAAGATGGAGGCGATACGTTCCTCCGAAACGTCGTTTCAACTAATATCTACACGGCGCCACATCACAGAAGACGGCATTCTTCATAGTCACCGCCGTGAAATTCTCAAATCTGATTTTATATATTTCCTAATAATATTCGTTCTCAAAATTTCTGTTAGATTCTTTTGTATCATAATAATTGAAGTTAAAAAAACGCAACAATAACAATAACAGTGATAACAACAAAGAGATTCAACTGTAGGAGAATATAAACTCGTCTCCTCGATACAGGGTTCAGATATTCTGTAGGAATTGAAAGCGCCGGTGCTTATCTGGAAGGAAAAGCAGCCCTAATAACAAACCTCACGTACTATGTTAATGAGGAGCAACAAAGTATTTATTGTGGCACCCGACTGTGGGGTGTATACCTCCCCATCTATCTACCCCTGCTGCGGGGTGAGAGATAACCCCTTGGAAACCTTGTTCCACATCAGGGGGTCGCAGACACCTCACTTACGCACGTGAATGTAGTTATGCTATCTCTTCGTGAGGTCTATTTCTAACACAAACTATTTTCACATCGTATGCTGCATACATGGGGGCCCCTTATCAGCTTTAAGAGTGAAGATGTGTGTTAAATTATTATCTCTAGTCGTTTATGCTATTCTGGGGCAAATTATTCTGAAAATATTATTTATATGTGTGTGTATCTTCGTGAATTCACCACAGAGATATCAAGTTAAGGAAGTACCATTGCATATATCTCGGAAGGAATGGTCAGGTTATAATTGTCTCTGTGTTTAATTTAACAGCACGACATGAAGGCATATGGATAGTAAAGGTATAACTCCATATTATCTTAACGAGTATATGTCTCAGAAGGCAAGTCTCCTGATTTTTATTGTGGAAGTTCCCGGTTTGAATCTCAGCGAGAACGCTAACAATCCTGAATATGGTTTCTTATGATTTTCCTCAGTCCCTCCAGACAAACGCCGGAGCAGTACCTGAACTTAGGTTATGGACATTATGGACAAACACAATATAAAGTCAAAGACAAAATACAGGCAAGCACTGGAGAAGAAACCTATTAATGCAGAAAAGCAAACAAACAAAGGAGGCAATAATAATAATAATAATAATAATAATAATAATAATAATAATTTCATTAACAAAAATCGAAGTCTTTATTGAGAACTGAGAAGTGTAAAATATAAATATTCAGAAAGATTAATAACAACAATTCAATTTAATTCAATTCTTGTTTATATACGTGCGAACTTAACAGCTCATCAAAGCTAGCACGAGTAAGTAGAAGGACACAATAATAACTAAAAACAATATAGAAAATAAGGCAGTTCATATAATAGCAGTAAGTTACTAATAATTCCATGAAAATTTAAAGCTATATTTAATAGGCGAGGAAAGCAAGATAGGTACATTTCCAGGATTTATGTCATTCTGTGGCGAGAAAGGGCTATACGCGTACATACACACATAGAAATTAATAAAAACTCAATTAATTTTTACAATAATAATAATGTCAATTCTGTAAAGACGCTCCCAGGATTACACAAGACTTAACTCGAGCAAATTCGACCTCACTCAAATTGTTCCATAAATCACACAACAAAATTATCGAGATGCGAAGTATTCTGCGTTACTTTTCTATGTATACAACATATTGTCACATGTTTCAGTGATGAAGACGCGGGTTTGGATTGGTGAATCGGTTTATTGGATCTACACTAATCGTAACTACAGACAGTTCTTACACTCTCAAGATTACTGTAACTATAGCACATGTAACGTCTTCTAATTCTTCATCTGGCCACAATGATGTTCCCTTCGAACTTCGGAACTGAAGTGAAGTCAATTCCAAGTCAAAGTCACATTGCGACTGACTGTCAGTCAATCAGTAAGTCTTGGTGTCGAGCCCAGATATTAATTATTACCGTTTGGCAGTTACGGTCTTGTTTCTGTGGGGCGCCCTCTCTGACGAGAGGACGGGTCTGTCTTTTGTATACGCTGCTGGTCCTTGCCAGCGCAGTCTTTCTCGGGTCGGAGTCCCTTGGGACTCGCGACCATATTTTACTGTCTCAGATTTCCATTCCCGTGTTCTGTTATATCCTCTCGGCACGGACCTCGCACAGAAAGCACAGTTCTATATTATTGTGTAGCGTGGACCACACAGAAAACAAGTCACATGATAACTACCTCCCCAGTCTATTGGTTCGCTGTCTGCTGTCTAGCAACAAGCTATAAATATTCATCCTATTGTTGCGTGATCTTAAGGGAGGTGTTTATCGCTCCGTTTCCTAGCTATAGTTATAGCTGTAAAGCACAAATAAAGCACGAAGGCACATATACTCGTATATGTACGTACACAAACAAAAGTAACGGCTTTGACTTGTGCAAAATTCGGTTTATGTGGGACCTTTCGTTAAGAAATGATTGTTTAAGTCGAGAATATTAAGAATTTATTAACGTGCCGATTCAGCAGTCTTATTTCTATAACTCGGTTCCATTCTTTATTTACCCGGATACGATCTAATAACAGGCGCCCTACTAAAGAATCTCCCACGAAAAGCCTTCGTACTACTAACAGCTATTTACAGCAGCATGGTGCGACTGTGCTACTTTCCTCTGCAATGGAAGTACGCCCATATCATAATGATACCCAAACCCGGAAAACCACCCGAAATCAGTTCGTACAGACCGATAAGCCTACTGCCCACACTGTCCAAAGTATTCGAACGACTCATCCTTAAAAGACTTGCAGAGACGACATCTACTAATGACATAATCCCTACGCACCAATTTGGCTTCCGAGCCAATCACCACAATCCAACAGTGCCACAGAATCGTTAGCAAAATAAAAGAAAGCATCGAAGGAAAGGAAACACGTACCTCGGTCTTTCTCGACGTTCAGCAGCTTTTGACAAAGTGTGGCACAAAGGGTTACTGTATAAACTAAAAATGAACCTATCCGCACAGTTATATCTTATCATAAAATCGTACTTGAGCGAACGTTACTACCAAGTCAAAATCGACGATGAACTATCCGAATACCAATAAGAGCAGGAGTTCCACAGGGCATTGTCTTGGGCCCCTTTCTGTACCTAATCTTTACAGCTGACATCCCACTAACAGACAATACGCTAATGGCAACATTCGCCGATGACACAGCAATAATGTCATCAGACCAAGATCCAAATACAGCCTCCCAAAACCTGAAGCAACACCTCAACTCACTCCAAAACTGGATTAAACAATGGAGAATCAAAGTAAATCTTCAAAATCCTCCCAAATAACATTTACAAGAAGAAGAGCTGTCTGCCTGCAAGTTAGTATCAACAGCACCCCCATACCCATCAAACTAGAAGTTAAGTACCTTGATATGTATTTATTAGCCGTCTTGTAGTGCACTCAATCTCACATGTCACTTCACTACATGTTTCGGCATCTCTGTGCCATCCTCAGGTGTGTTATTTACGTCAAGCTATTACATTGCTCGCCATCATGTGTCGTTTTTAAAATTATCTAAAATGCACATTCTTCATTAACTATAATAAAATTTAAAATTTATATATATCAAACTTGTTAATATCCATTATCTTACACGTCTCAACTCAAATTCGCGTACTATATCATTCTTCCACTATGGGAGTCATTCTTCCTATATTTTGTGTATATTGTGTCTTGTGATGTGTCCTCTTTTGGCTGCTACCGTTGTTAGGTATTTAGGACTCCACGCATATAAAAGCTAAGAAGGGACAACGAGAGCTCAAAACCAGAGATATGAATTGGCTAATCGACAAGAAATGACAGCTATTTCTTGAAAACAAAATAATCCTATACAAAACAATAATCAAACCAGTCTGGACCTACGGGATAGAGTTATGGGGATGCAGCAAACCTTCCAACAAAAAATTCTCCAAACGTTCCAATCCAAAACGCTAAGAAAACTAGTTAATGCTCCCTGGTACGTATCAAACGCTACCTTACACAATGATGTAAGCATACCATATGTAACAGAAGTCATCAGAGCATACGCGGAGAAACACAAAAACCGGACCACTCAAAACAACAACCAACTAATGAGAAACCTCTTCAACCAACCAGCAATAGAAAGAAGACTAAATAGAATGTGGCCAGAGGATCTCATTAGATAAGCGCCAGAAAATCATTGAAGGATGATACCTGCTTCAATATTACACACCCATCCCTTTTATTAATTACTCTATTTGTGTATATTGAGTAGATTGTAAAATTATTTTAAAATCAAATAAAAAAATATTTATCTGTATGTGTTAAATCAATAGCTGCAGAAGTCAATTACAGAGTTAGCTAATTCAAACGAGTGGAAAATTTAGGAAACATGCAGAGATGCAGGGCAGATATACATACATAAATATACTCTACTCTTTAGTCGCAACTGGTCAAGCATAAGTTTATAAAAATACTGAAAGTAACAGAATACTGTAACCATCTATTACCTAATTCAGTCAGAAAATTAGTGTTCAAGATATTATTGTCAGACATACTAACGTATATATATTTGTCAAGTGGGATTTGTGGTGGACAAAGTGGTGCTGGGGTAGGTTTTCTCCGAGTACTTCGGTTTTCTCTGCCAATCTTCATTCCACCAATTGCTCCACAATCACCCTCACATATTATCTGGGGCTTGTAAAATAGGCCAGAAGTGGTCGCAGTACAAGGGACTTAGTTCCACCCCACTAGCAATAAAAAAACGTATATATATTTCATTTGCGGAGAACTGAAGACAGTAGAACAAATACTAAGCGAAAGCCAAGTACAGATAACATTAAAATCTCTAAGTGTTTCTGATTGAAACTCTAATAAGAAATATTTCTTAAAGTGAAGAGCAAGTAACATACCCTTTACAAAGGTTCCCTGTAAATAATACCTACAACATTAATAACAATAAAAAAGGCCATTATTCCAGTAACAACAAGTGTCTTAAACACGGTAAATTCATTTAAGATCAGTGTCCAATAAAACATTGTTTTTAAAGTGCAAATATTCAATACGCTATTACTACCATCATTAAAATAATCAACATTATTATAGTTCCACGAAAAGCCCTTACCGGTTCCTGTAACATCAGCAAATAGAATTTTGTGAAATCATTTATTGGCATATAAAAGTTTCTCAGATTTCATTTTTATTTCTTACGAGAATTGCAAATATTTTGATTCATTGGACCGTTGGGTTCACGAAACTGTACGCAATACTTTACATTCATAACGAAACATTCGCTTTGTTCCAAGCAGAACGTACCACATTCGTTTCCAAAACAATTTTATGCGCAGTAGAACTGCAGGAACTTTAGTTCCGGGAGTTAGGGGAGGGAAATCTGTTTGCCTGGGAAGATCTCAATCTCTTTCTACCGTTAGCTACCGCCGCACGTGGCGAACTCGGGAAGTAGGTACAGATAAATCAGCACTGGAAATAACAGGCACACATAAAATAAGTCACATATATGAATAAATTAGTCACGGGTCAGATAATATGTAGCAGAAACTAAATGGAATATTGTCAGGTGGGATTCGGCTAGTTGATTTTATTTGCTATATGATTACGACGACCTGGCAGACTAGAGTAGCGGTAATTATCTGGAATTATATTCCGAAAGCGCTTTGTTTGAATCTCATTCGATAAACAGGATATTATGAGTGAAGTTTTCCCATATAGTATTCGTATGTACGCACAATGAAGCAAGTTACTGTTTACGATTTTGTTACTGTTGTTATAGTCGTATCCTTGTAACGTTAATTGTATAAAATTTAAGTGCAATTTTTACGCAGCCGCAAGTTCGGTTTTGCAGATACAAAATGTTTCACTCCTCTGTCTGTCCTAATTCTTCCACAGTGACTTAGTTAGTTAGTTATTGGAGAGGGTGGGTTCCCCCATGCACTTAGACCAGTATTGGTCCATTGTGGTTCCCTCTATGATATTCTACCAGTCTCTATACCCTACCGATAAATGGTGCGTACCATCAGTCCCGCCGAGCCAGCGAGTTCGGCCTCCACTCGCTTGGTGGTGTCTATAATGCTTCCCCCATCTATCAGAGGTGTTAGATACTACTGTTGGGCGGGAAACGTCCTTGAATTTGGCTCAGTGACCTCCTTTGGAGATATGAGGTTCTTTTACGTGCCGTAAAGCTACGACACGGGACACACGGCTTAAAGTTCCTCCCGGAGGACTTGTTCCCTGAAATTTTCCGCCCTTAAAAATTCGACGACCTCCGCCGGGTTTGAACCCGCGTACCACGAGTCATGAGGTGGGAACGTTACCTCTAGACTACGGAGGCCGCTTTCCACAGTGACTTACTTGTAAACATGTTTTTTAATAATCTGTTTCTGAAAAATAATTTTTCAAATACTGGCCAAGTAATTAAAATATTTTTGGCATAAAATCGCTGTAAAATATAAACAGATAGATATATAATAATAAAAAATGTGCCAAAATTTAGAAATTTGTAGCTTTATGATTTATAAGGAAAATTATCCTAAACTTGACTTTCAATGCGTATGAAGGCTCTGTTAATCCCCAATCAAGTAATATATTAATGTTGTTTCTTAGAGTTTCATATCCTCTTTATCGAATTATAAGTATATACGTGGTACAGTCATTAAGTTCATGGACTGTGGTTTTATCGCATCATATTACAAGGTATTCACATATATTTATACAGATCCACATCGGCCCTCAAAATAGTCGCCTTTGGCCGCTTCGCAAGTCTGCTGATGTTGATATAGCTGCCGAAAACATTGCTGAAACATATTGGCAGGAAATTCCCGTACGGGGTCTCTTGTGGCCTTGACGACCTCCTCGGTCGACTGAAATCTATGACCACGTAGCTTTGCTTTCACGCGGTGAAAGAGAAAGAAATCGCATGGTGCGAGATCAGGTGAGTACAGAGGGTGTGGCAAAACGGTGAGCTGTTGCCTTGCCAGTTCCTCTTGGGCAAGAAAATAACGATGTGCAAGGGCGTTGTCGTGTAGCAACAGCCAATTCTTTATAGGCCACACGTTTCGCTAGGGGATTTTTTCTAGATTTTGGCAGAACTTGATGTTTGCCTGTTGTTCAAACTGCCACGTTTTCGATTTCCGTCACTTGCATTTAACTGCAGTTCACAATAGAGGCAGTAGTTCTGCCTACACTGTTTGTACACAACCGCCTCTTTCTGTGACGAGAGATGAACTGACAGGGCATCATACCGTGCCTCAACCTATCCGCCGTAGTGCACTGCAACGACACTTTGCGGCCAGTCCACGAACTTATTGACTATGGTAGTATAAACGAACTTCTTACTGGTTCTGCTGCTGCACACACGTTCTATGTATTGTCTAAGAAACTGTTAACTTTCCCAACTGAAAGCTATCGATCACAGACCTCTAATACTTTTCACGCTCTAATCAATCAATGTCACTTCTTCCTTCTCTCTGGCATATTCCTTCACGCTGATCCGTTATGAATGTTTAAGTAAAACCAATCGATTTGGCCTCTCAGATAAGAGAACATTATGAATCAGCTCAGGGGCGAGCTACAGCTGTGTGTCGCCCCACAAAATTTATCTCTTTTATTTCAATGATTCAACTTCTTGAAATAACCGTACATGGCCCAATCTTTCTTAGTAAAATAAGACGTACAGGAGACTGAAAATAAAATTGTATTTAAGACGGTAATATATATGTACAAAACTGAAATATTAATGGAACAGGATTAGTAGTATTAGTAAGTAAAAGTAATCGTAAATAATTTTAATATTATACCAGCACCCAAAGAAAAGAAAAGATGGAAAATATTGTCACGTGATTGCGCGTGCCTATAGACGTGTTTTGGATTGGTAATCGGATTTTTGGACAATTTAACACATAATTCCTCACTATAATTTAAAATCAAAATTAGTGTTCTCACTGTTATGCTTGGTAATGTCTTCCAACAGTGGACGTTCCTCTGCTTCCGGGCTCACGTCCTCGCAGGTTGGCGGCCATGTCACACCGACCTCATGCTCTTCTAACTGCTGCCTCAAGGATCTGCTTGGTTCTCTCATAATGGCAGATGGTCCTCGTTATATAGCCATTCACGGACCGCATAGAAAACATCTCTCCCAACACCTCTTCTACTGTTGCGTGCGTCTCTGTTGCGGTCATCACGTAATGGCTACTGAGTCACTGCCTAACAACGAACATGTTTTCAGAACCGTTCCATAGCAACGACCGTCTCTTCTGTCTTCACAATTCTGGATTTCAAGACACAAGCTACAGTATTAACATACATACTAAAAGAAACCTGGTGGAAACTTCACAGGTGTCCACTTTTTGTCTTCTTTCGAATTGCAATGAAAGCAACATAAGCATAAAATTAATTCCAATTTAAGCTACTTACAACTCCTCGCAAGTGAACTATTTTAACTTGTTTCAACTGTACATTGTTGAGGATTTTCTCTCTGACCAGACATATTGTAGTTAAACTTTCAGCGGGGGATTTAAAAGTTGGTAATGTGGTATTCTCCGAATTTCAGTTAAGAGTTACTGGGCACGTGGGACTTTTCCTCCTATGTGAGTGTAATTTTTTTTTCTTCCGAAAAGTTTTCCAATTTTTCATACCAGTTGGCTTATCCGCTTAGATTTCCTCCTTCTTTCCTTTTCTCATTTCGCTTTTACTTTCCGTTTGTCATACGCCAAATGTTAACGCGATCTACCGTCGTTTAATGGAACTTTTCCTGCATTAATATATCTCAGAGCTTGTGACAGCCATGCCACGAGGTTACAGACACTGCGTGTGTCCCCCTCCCCGACATTTTATCGTGGCAGGGGCATTCAGCAGTCCTGGGTTCAGAAATCCTTCAAAGTAAACTGCTTCATTTAAAATTTACGAAAGCAGAACACACATTGATTTCTGTATGCAACGTCTTTACATTTTTCAACTTCTCTTTTACACAAAAAAACAATCATGCCTGTACTAAACTGAGAATTTTATTTCCAGTATCTCGGTATCTTGGCTTGCGTATTTTTTATTTGTATGTTTAAAATTCTATGTTAACCATTCGTTATCGCCAATTTTATCTACCTAACATTTTCGTTTCTTCATATACGTAAAAATATATTCAATAATATCACTGTTCTTAAGTTCCTCGCCTATTTTAGCCCCCTTATTCTCTGCTAATGTAGCAAAGTTACGAAAACTTATTACTACACCATCTACTCTTATTTCGTCCTTCTGAGCAGGTTGAGAATTTACTGGGACTTCAATTCAAGGGAATACGGCACTTGCACCTCGGTGATACAGAACCTCACGGTATTCCCCATAAACTTTGGTTAAGAAAATATATTTCTCACAGAAAATTTAAAATTGGGGCAAGCGTTAGCGTAGTTGGTTGAGGCACTATGCTACAAGCCAGAAGGTCGTGGGATTAAATCCCAATGAAATCATTAATTTTTTTATTTACCTAATCCTTCCAGCCGAACTACGGCCCTGAGGTCGACTCGGCCCCTAACAGAAATGAGTACCAGGAATATTCTTGGAATGTTCTTGGGGGTAAAAGGCGGCTGGCGCGTAAGGCTGACAACCTTACCGCCATCTATGAGCCGATTGTCTAGAAAATGTGGGGACCTCAACATCTCACAACCCTATGGGCCTCCACGGCCTGTTACAGGGATACCTTTACTTACTTACTTTAAAATTGAAAATAGTCGCAGGCTCAAATTTTTTTAAAACAAAATGGCTCGAGCAAAGCACAGTGTTTCTTGTTTGAACATAGATTGAGACTGAGTGAAAACAGGATACATAGAAGAATTCCTAGATCCTAGAGAGGGGAAAATAATCGGATGATTCAGAAAATTACATAATAAGCAGCTTCATAATATATGCTCCTCACCAAAAATTATTAAATAACCGAAATAATTTCATACAAGAGAGTCCTTTTTGAGAGGCCACCAGTCGTTCAGCCACTCAAGAACTTCACAAAATTAAATGGACCTCACAATTCATTAACGTGTTAAGAAGAGTTTGCCGCTGGTCTCTATCCTGAGCCAGACGATTCCAGGTAAACCCCCCCATTCTATTTCTTGAAGCTCAACTTTAATATTATCCTCCTATATATGTCTAGACTTTCCGAGTGATCTTCCCTTCTGGTCTTCCCGTCAGAAATCTATTTGCACTCCTCTCCTGTTCAACGTGTGCTACATGCCATGCCCACCATATCTTGCTTACTTTATCATTCTAATTTTATTTGGCGGGGAGAACAAGTTATGAAGCCCCTCGTGATGCAATTTTCGCAAGTCTCCTATTTATTCGATCTCTCTTGGGTTCAAATATTCTCCTCAACACAATTTTGTAGTGTCCTAAGTCTATATTCTTCCTTTAATATTAGAGACCAAGTTTCACATCCGTGTATATCACTAATCGGTAGATGTTGGATACTAAAGTTTATTCTGAAACCTATCAGGAAAGGTAGCACTTGGGAGACAATGATGTACATTGGGGAGAAAGATAAGTTTAAAAACTGAAATTAAAATATTAGGACTTATTTTGATGGACTCATCTGGCTCAGAATTTGGAGCAGTTGTATACTTTCTTAACACCGTAATGAAGTTTAATTTTCCATAAAATTCAGTGAATTTCTCGACAGAGTGACAATAATCATCTAAAGAGGGACTCAAGTCCGTGGAGTCAAGGAACTTAGCCAGGTGCACAGAAACTTCCCAGAGAACCAGAGAGAACCCTTCTGTTCTTCTTTTTCTTACATCGCAAAGGGATTGTGATGAATCTGATTGTCTGTCCACTTCATTTCGATCTTCCTGCTATTAAGAACGAGCATTTTCAAGGCTACTTTAGTCTCCCCAGCCGAATTATGAGTTACTGTCTACAAATAATACAAGAAAGTTTCTTTCCTTTTCTCTATGAGCGCCGATTCATGACCGTCATCCGATTTCAGTTGCACCATTTAAGTGCACGCAGTTGAATTAGTTTCGAGAAATAACCTAAAATCCATCTAATAAATCACACAACAAGAATAAAAGAATACAAGAAACAAACTGAATTTTAAACGTGACTATTACTTTGAATATTGTATTTTCTTGAAACACAACCTCCCCCCAAAATTGGAAATGTTTCTATCACCAAATGTAAGGGAAAAATGTTCCTATTCAACTCGGCCTCTTAGACCTGATCTGGAATAGTCACTCCAATCATCAGAAACAATATTTTTTTCTTCAAACGGAAGAAACTGAACGTGGATCTTCTTTTCCTTACACATGATGACGGAAACAGATTCAGCTACCGAAACATTCTGTCTAAAAAAAGAACTAGAGGTAAGGGAAAATATCCAGAACAATATAAATGTTTAGTATCGCACATCATCATCAGAAACATTTAGAATTAGCTATGAGAACCAACCGAAATAGAGAAAACAAAATGGGATACTTTTAGTAAAGTGCAGTTAGTAACACAATAGACTGACTAACTAACTAACTAACTAACTAACTAACTACGAGTATCTAACTGCATGTAGCTGAGCCCTTCTTGAAAAGCCGCCAATTGCTCAGTTATTCAAGAATTTCCAAATATTTTACGGAGCTTAAAGGCTCATTAATGTGTTAACACGAACCCTTCACTGGCCCCTCCTAAACCAGATCAATCCAGTTCATACCGCGTCATTCTATCTCTCTAAGATCCATGTTAATATTATCCTACCACCTATGTCTAGGTCTTCCTGGTGGTCTCTTTTTTTCCGGCTTTCCAACCCAAATCCTATATGCATTCCTCTTCGCTTCCATGCCTGTTACTTGCCCTGCCAATCTCATCCTCTTTGACCATTCTAATCATACTTGGAGAAGAGTACGATTTATGAAGCTCCTCATTATGCAGTTTTCTCCAACCTCCTCTCACTTGATCCTAATCACAATGCTCTAAACATAAATGTACCCACGTGTTAATGTAAAGCCATGTATCATAATTATGTTAATTTATTTCGGTGGGGTGTGTTTCACATGTGTTAACATAGTCAAGTTTTGTTGACTATAATATGATGTTTGAATATTCACTATGAAATTACAATACATGCAATCGAGTAGGCAAGGAATGGGCTTAGTTTGTCGAGTAAGTTCATTAAAATTTAAGCCCTGATTGTTGCGGTAGGCATCTGTAAACCAAAATAGCGTACACGGTAAAGATCACGAACATTTTCAGTATTCCTAATAAGCATTTATTTGAAGTTTCTGAGTGCAGGCCATTCCCGACTTAAAAATCTAAGGCGCTCATGATAATCGCATTGCAGAGTGAATACAGGTACCATTTCCCATAACTTTACATGTTATTGACTGAGATAAATTCCAGGACATTGGAAATGAATATACGCACAGCTTTATACAGACAACACGTTGTTATGATTTGTGGTTTTCACAGCTGTGACTATGTAGACTATGTGACTATGCGTTCTGGACTATAGCGCTGTGTAATATGCTGAGTCAACGACGTTTCGAAGGAACCTCACCTGCAACTTCTGTGTCTAGGAGTAAGCTAAAGGACAGAATACTTGTAAAGAGGGTTGCTTGGTTTACCGCTCGCCCCTGAAATAGAAACGATATATTCCTCCGAAACGCTGGTTGAGTTTTACCGAAATGCACTGCGTTATGTCCCAGCAGACAGGAACTTCATTAAATAAATATTTTAAGATCCAATAGTGCTATAACTGTATTATATATATATTCTTAGGGCCTGAAGAAACAAATAAATTGATTTCTTCTTCTTCTTATGATCTTGTTGCTCCCCCTTGACCAGCCGGGAAACGCTTCGTTTCGTTTCAGTTTCTTAAGCTAAGACAGTCCGTAGGACTCCTTGGACGGGAGATCAGCCCGTCGCAAGGCCGCTACCTATCACAAACACAGAATAAACATTGACATCCATCCCTTGAATGGGATTCGAACTCATGATCCCTGTGTTCGAGCGGGAGAAGACATTTCATGCTTTAGACAGCCCTGCCACTCTGATCTGTTATAAACTGATGTAATGGTACATTAACCTAAAGGTTACATAACTTATACCTTCTCCCTGAAGAAATTATTTTGGCAAACACAGGTTTCAGACATTGAAGATGGCGATTACAAATCCTATCGAAAAATTATTATCGACTGAAAAAACATACACATGAGAGTAAAAACATTTGGATAAAAAAAAAGTAAAATTCAATTTCACTTAAAAATTCCGTTTAACTCACTTAAAGTGTATTTTTAACGGATAGCCCAAGAATCTATATACTGAAATACAGATGATGCTGTAGCTGAAATTCTTAAAATTTTTCGTGTTAATATTTGGAATATTTTTTTTTCTTTCTAATTTTGAATTTTTCTTTACAGAAAATTGGGGGGGGGGGCAGATATTAGCTTACTCTCCCCTGTTGATGCTCATGTCTCCAGATAAAAATAATCTGTACACTATAGTGTCGAAACATTGCAACAACTGTTCCATATTCATTAATCATTCTCTCATCAACGCCATCTTGTCTCGATGCTGAAAGCGCCCTTACAAAACAGACAAAAAAAATACATTAATAGGCCTATATTAAAAGTGTTGTAATCTGTTCATTTACATTTACGTACAAATTTAAATCACTTTCATTTCCGTTACTTAATCGCTGTAAAACTGACATGAGACAAAGACGGTGAAAAAGCACTGTCAATAGAAACAAAACTGAATTAAACAATAACCAAATAACTTAAGGAAAACGATTATTGTGACCTCACCATAAGCAGCTTGAGAAATTAACTTCTCTAAAACAATCTGTATTTTTAACGGCTTGCACACAATATTCAGTACTTTCAACATAAGCCCTGAGAATCATTTTTCTACACTGTAACGCTACAAAGTAGGAACGCCTTGGAAACATTGAGTTGGAATGCAGAAACGAAATATGAACGTAGTTTTGGGTTGGAACCTATGACTGGGATATAACGACATGCAGTCCGTTGAAAGTCAACCGATGTTTCGGAAGCACATATCGGCTATATCTTCAGAATCGAAAAATAAGCCGGGCAAGATACCGGCATGAAAACAGGTAGAAAGCCAAATAATTGACCCGGCTGGATCATGATGTGTGGACAGAAGCATCTGTCACTCGAGGGACCCTGGCTTCTCTTCTAAGTTGCTAGTGTAGCAGCAGTGCGTCCTGCATGTGTGATCTGTTAATGTGAGCTCTGCTTTGATCTGGCGCAGGAGCAATGCGCGTGAATGTCGTAATTTCCTTCTGCTGTTATCGTCAGGTTATCGTGTTGCCTGATGCGTTGGTATAGCTTCGCGCGTGTTCTTTTAATCTTTTCCATTTGAGGACCAGACGCCTAGCGCCGTCTAGATTTATGTATTTTATGTATATCTGTCCCCGGTATAGATACTCAGGAAAATTCTGTTCTGAATAACTCGCAGCTCGTTCATGGCGCTTTTAGCCGCATAATCCCACGCCCGAGCTCCATACAGTAGAATGGGAAAGATTAGTGATTTGTATAAATTAGTTTTGTTTGCCTATAAGTGAACGATATTTAAAGATGGAGTAGAGAGCTACAAATCGTTGCATTGATTTATTTTTCAGAACTTCAACGCGTGCTTTCCATATCAAGCTGCAATAATCAGATGGCCGAAAATTTGGAATCACATAGGAAGCCGGGCGGAAGAGGAAGAGTAGAACTCAGTTCCCATTGGTTCGCCGTGGACAGAACGAACCAGTTGGCTCTCATACGACCACCGAGAGAATCAATAGGAGAAAAGGAGTTAACGAGGTCCTGAAAAGGGGCATTTTTGCTGGTCTAAGAAAACAACAGACTCCGTGGTTTTAGTCCGCAAGCGAATTATACTGACCTGGAAACCTCCTCATGTCGGCGAAGTTAATGCCAAATTTGCGAATAGAGAGTGTCACGTGGTCAGCGCAACGAACCCCCACGGCTGTTAATTTCTAGACCAGAGCAGCTACTTTTCTATTCAAATAGCTTTTCAATTATCCTCACGAGACTGAGTGGACCCCGTTCCAGACCCACTACTTCTCAGAAAATCTGGTAACGCCTGGAATCGAACCCTCTGGATCTGTAGCCAGGAACTCTGGCCATTAGACCAGAGAAGAAACAGGAGCAGGAAACAGACAGGTAAAAAATGTAAGGTTGTGTTGGGCAGGGAACAGACTTGTAAGGGAGAGAGATCAAGTTGCTGGCATGCGGGGGGGGGGAACTATATCGGTTGTGAAATTAGGGGCACGAGAATTGGACAGAATCGGTTCAGATTATTGTGCAACGGTGGGCTCCGCTGTTAGCTGTATTGAAATATTATGTTCTGCTATCACACACACTAAAAATCAATTGACAAGGAATATTCTGTCCATCAGTTTTTTCTTGACGTGTTTTTCCCTCTTATGGTAGCCATCACGTTCGTGTTTCCCCCGAAACTCATCCCCCAATGTTAACCATTTCCACCCTTCTAGATTTTTCTCTCCCCCCATGTGGCATGGGAAGGGGGTTGGTTGGCGCATCCTGGCGCCACGCCAGTCTCACCCGTTCCGTTGCAGCAACACACCCATTTTTCATTTTTCGTACGAGCCCCCCCCCCCNTCAAGTTTCGACTAGCTTTCTGTTGGTATGGCAGAGGTCCATTACCTGATGAATTTCCAATCACCTAAACTTCAAATCGAACTCCACTATCTTCTTGCCTTAGTTCGCTTTCGGGTCGCGAGATCACGCCCATCGATATAGAGTAATGGCTTCAGGCCTTCGACACCGTCAAAGAAAGTAACATATAATCTGGGCTAAATATTTCTGATATTCAGACCCCTTATTCAAGAGGTGATCGGTTCGAATCCCGTCGGGGACATAGCTATGCTGAATGAGATATTAATGTATTTCCTCAGTCACTCCAGACAAATGCCGAATTGGTATCTCAATTAGGACATGATCGATTCCTTCCAAACTCCTTCCAATTCATCATTTTAAAGCTTCGTGAACCAATGCATACGTTGTCCTCAAAGTAAAGCTCTGCTCTTATCGATATCATAGTGTTCTGGATCATGAAACGGTGTAATGTGGTAAGTTTTGTAGCGTGTAGTACCGTTGTTATGTAACGAATGCGATACGGAACATGTGTTGTCTGGTAGCGGCCGGTAAACACAACAATATCCAAGCTATCGCTCGGAAACCGCCCATAAAATTAATAGAATTGTTGGAGGCGGTATTTTCTGTAGGGTCCGCCCCGGGGCATTCATCGACAACGTGAATAGCTCCACAGTTTCATGACATAAAACAGTTTAGACTGTCCCAAATTTTTTAATAATTGCCATGTCTCAAATTGGTGACAGCGCATGATGAGAATTAATAATAGGAAATATTTCAGAGGGTACCAAAGTTGATATTACTGGACTATCATAACACTTATTAGTAATAGGTTATTGGACTAATGTTCCTAGAAGTCGTTTCAAAGTGTCTTAATTCTATGTTGTGAGACCTAAAATCCAGTCTCCTGCCCATTAAATTGCGCCCCTAGACATGTTGGAAGTTTTGTTTCAAAATAAAACTCTTAAAATTGTTCTTGTAGGAAATTACTTTATAACTTATTTTTAAAATTAGAGAGGTCATGGGGTTGTGGTGCCTGGCGTAATATGCCCTGGCTACATTTCGTGTTTGTGTTCCATTAGACAAGAAAGAAGTTGAGCTATACTTGAATTTATAAATTTCCACTTTCTTATTTTTATGCAATGAACAGCGCAAAAGAGAAAACCCAGATTCACACCATGTTATACCAGATTATCATGACTAAGCAATAAAAAAGTATACAAGGTGTGGCAATAAAGAAACCGGATTCATGCTCTAACCCTTTATTAAAAAAAAATCNTAGTGGGGTGTGGAGTCAAACTGGGTCCACTTGGCACGGTGGCCGCTGATTGGCCTATTGTAGCCTGCCCGGGTAATTATAATGATGGAGAATTTGGTGGAATGAAGATTGGCAGGGGTAACCGAAGAACTCCGAGAAAACCATTCCCAGCTCCACTTTGTCCACCACAAATCCCACTTGAGCAGACCCGGGATGGAACCCGGGCCGCCGCGGTGGGAAGCCAGCGACTAACCGCTTGAGCTATGGCGCGGCCTGTACTGCCACTACTAGTACCTCTACTGCTGCCATCAGAGCTACCGCTACTACCATTATAACTACACTATTACTGCTGATAATATCTCTCTTGGTACTACTACTACTACTACTACTACTACTACTACTACTACTACTACTACTACTACTACTACTACTACTACTACTACTACTACTACTACTACTACTTACCTACCCATGGAGTTGAGCACTTCTTGAGGAACCGCCAATCCTGCAGCAGCTACTCAAGAACTTCCCAGCATTTTGTGGAACCCGAAGGTTTATTACTGTGTTCACAAGAGCTCCCCATCGGTCCCCACTACTACTACTACTACTACTACTACTATTTACTTACACATGGAATTAAGCACTTCTTGAGGAGCCACTAATTCTGCAGCTACTCAAGAACTTCCCAGCATTTTATGAAACCCGAAGGTTCATTACCCTGTTCACAAGAGCTCTCTAGCGGTCTCTACTACTACTATACTATTAAAACTACTAATCTGTGACACAACTGAAAAGAATAAAATTAGATACCCTTCTATATGCTGTTGCGATATCTTCTATTCAACAATACCATAAAATTACAACGCACTGTTACTTCTGTGTTGAACATCCGACAAGTTTCCGTGGAAACAAGCATGTGTGCGGAGCCGTTACATAGCAATGCCTGTTGTATACTTGCTTCTTTCGCGGTCATTGCCTAGCAAAGGGTCTACATGCTACAATACTGTGTATAAGAACTTAAAAAATTTCCTTAATTTCATATAAGCTGCTGCTAATGTATGTAAATATTTCAGTAATTCTGTACTATGTTATCATGAGGTGTAATAACATATGGTATTATAAGCGACTTTTAGTAAAAGATACTTGAGATCAGAGACCAATAACATGAAAGTGGTGAATGAATGTCAGGTTCAAGTTAAAAGGCACCCTGATCATGGTCCTTTAAGGCCTGAAACATTTTGGCTGTTTAAGAGAGTAGTGATATTTTGTTTTATTTGGATAGTATTATTAATAATACTTTGGATAGTATTATTATTAATGATTCTGACTTTAAAAGAATTCAGCGCATGTCATACATTGTATATGCAATATACACTTAAAAAAAAGGGCAAATTATCCCTGTAACAGGCCGTGAAGGCCCATAGGGTTGTGAGACGTCCAGGTTCCCACATTATCTAGACAATTGGCTCACAGATGGCGGTAAACTTGTCAGCCTTACGCACCTGCCGCCCTTTACCCCAAGGAAAATTTCTGGTACTCATTTCTGTTGGGGGGGGTGAATCGATCCCAGGGCCATAGTGCGGTTAGAAAGAACACTATATATTTACATCACGTAAATATGGCATAACCACACAATATTTGCACAACTGAAGACTGTGCTGCAGAGCTTGTAGAGTTGTGTCCGGTATTTAGTGTACCTTTCTGTGCTGCAGTGAGATGTGTATTGCGAGAGGACCGAATCAGAGAATGGAAATTCTGGTTTATTTCCACTGCGCATTATTCTGCGCAAGATGATGATGTACACCGTGTACCAAGCAGTCGTTTCAGAAATTTGACAGGTAGTAGTTAATAATTCTGCTACCTGTCAGTCTGCATGATGGATACGTCACACAAATGAACAGAGAATTGGAGCATTATGTACCTTAATATAGGCAAGTACCAGCCTCGCCTGTTGAATATGAGTATAACCTGCTCTCTTCTCGAACAATGTTGGCAACATGTTGTTTCATTTAGCATGCATGCTCATTAGCTAGACGTAATATAACCTTGTCACAAATTAGGCAGGGAGATCTTCACGGCAATTCCCTCTCTAACCAATGTTTGTTAGAAAAATGAATGCCCACAGCGAATTTGAAACTGCATTGAATTGCAAAATGGTGAGAAATAAAAAGTAATTGCATAGCTCTGGGTTCGACACTCCCTCGCAGATTTGTGCATGCACCACAGCTGATGTGTTTCCCGCAAAAGGGAAGTCAATGAAATTTTGATTTGTACACTAAACATAAGGTATAGCATGAAATGACACAAAGGAAGAAGGGAACAGCTGCATAATACGGAGCTTCACACGTTTTGTTATCCACAAAATAGCATCGATATGATCAAATGAATTGGAATTCAATTGGCAGGACTTGTAGCATGAGAACTCGGGTAATCCTTTCTGCTCTTGAGTCTAGAACCTTTTGTCTTTTCGTCTGCTGACCAAAAACATAAAAATTAGAATATACGAAACTATAATTTTGTCTGCGGTTCTGTATGGGTGCGAAATTTTGTATCTGACTTTAAGGGAGGAACACAGACTGAGGGTGCTTGAGAACAAGGTGTTGAGGAGAATATTTGGATCGAAGAGAGATGAAGTGACAGGAGGTTGGAGAAAACTGCATGAGGAGCTTCATAACTTGTACCCTTCTCCAAGTATTATTAGAACGATCAAGTCAAGGAGGGTAAGATGTGCAAGGAATGTATCATGAATGGGGAAGAGAAGAATGGGTACAGGAAATAGGTTGGAAAGCTAGAAGGAAAGAGACCACTGGGAAGACCAAGGTGTAGGTGGGTGGACAATATTGAAATGTATCTTAGAGAGATAGGATGGGATGATATAGATTGGATTGATCTCACTCAGGATAGGAACCAGTGGAGGGCTCTTGTAATGGACCTTCGGTTTCCATAAAATGCTGGGAAGTTCTTCGGTAGTTTCACAATTTGCGGCTTCTCAAGAAGGGCTCAGCTCGATGAATGAGTGAGTGCAGCGTCAGTGGGAGAGACGGATAATCCATATAATATTTTAGTTCTAAAACACTGTGAAAGGACAGTCTCAATAAGGAAATAGCAAACAGTGATATAACAAATTATGAACGAACGTAAATGCATGTGAAACATGTAATTAATTGTAAATAATTGTAATTCGCATTAAGTAAATTCAATTATCAATCCGAAAACCTGTATTTAGTCACTGACATGTGACAGTATAAAGGGAAGAATAGATACGGTTTGCCTACAATATTAAAGTGAATGCTATATAAGCAACGCATTATTATGTGGACTATGTCCATCTGGCCCACGAGAGAGAATAACGGTAGGTTCGGGTCAATACGGTATTGAACCCCGTTCTTTTTTCTTCCCGTTGTCCGTTCTCCAACCGCTACATCCGCTCCTTTTCTAAGGCCAGCTAGTCTCGAGCGGTTTCCTACTAACGTGCCAGGAGATCCAGTTGTATCACATTCACTCCTCACTTCCATCCATCGCACATTCACTCTCTCTGCGGAGGCCGGTGCTTCTAACTTACAGGCTCCTCTTCTGTGCTCTGCTTTTTTTTCGTTTTGGAGGGGGTCTACCCCTCCACAAGGTCCAGCTTTTATGTTCTATAATCCGCTGGAAATCTCTACTGCTTGTTGCCTGATATCCAGCCCTATGGTCTTCCTGAGGGTTCGGTTGGCTGTTCTCCCGTTCCCAGGATGCAGCCGCCATCTTGTGTGTTCATCCTTTACTCCAATGCTGCCCTCCGTGTCCACCTGAAGTCTCCGCCCTCTGAGGGCTCCTCTTGCAACGCTGTTCCTAGTCTGGTTGTTCCCGACGATGTGTCATCTGCGTCGTGCCACTCCTCCACGGCAGGCCATCCTTTCGGGATCAGCGACACATTTCTTCTGGCACCCAACCTGATTTTGGGTCCGTTCTTTCTTGAAGGCATCTCTCCTACGTCGTGCCACTGGTGCACGGCGGGATACCTTCCTGCAGGTGGCAGCCAACTTCCTCCGGGCTCCACAAATTCCTCGGGACAGTTCCTTTGGCTCCTCGAATCGCTCTGCAGCTTGCTTCTTGTCCTTATACCGCCTCTTCAATCCTAGCCTAGTGTTCGGGCAAGAACTCCGACTGCCCTGCGACCTGCTTCTTGGGGTACCCCCACACAAGGCACTACCCACAACGGACTATGCAGCAGACTTAGTGGATCATCTGCACGACATCCACAATTATGCCCGACAACACCTGAAGCTCGCCAGTGACCGGATGAAAACTCGGTACGATAAACTGGCCAACTCCGCAGGTTACCACGAGAGCGACAAATTTTGGCTTTATCTCCCAGTCCGCAGGAAAGGGAAATCACCTCGTGGGAAGGTCCTTGCAAAGTAGCAACCCGGATAAATGATGTGGTATACAGCATCCAGAAGAACCCTCGGTCAAGAATGTTGGTAGTACACCTGGACCGGCTCGCACATTATCATGGAGCTGCTCGAGACGAAAAACCATAAGAAAGGGGAAGATGTAGAAGTTGGAGAACGGACAACGGGAAGAAAAAGGAACGGGGATGTACCGTTAGGCTGTTCGGACGAACAGACTTCAGAAGGGGGAAGTGTAACGTGGATGGCGCAACAGGAAGTAGGGGTCACGTGAACTCTGCGGTCTCGCGAGTGACGTCACATACCCCCACTCCTTCCATCAGTACGCAACGCTTGGTAAACACCCTCTCCCCCGTGGTGACGTAACAGAAGAGCAACTGTGTCAGGCAACCATTGCCGCGGTGAAGTAACAGCACTTCCCACAGTGACGTAACAAGGGATACCGCTTTTACTACACAGCAGTAAACAACTCTCGACTTGTAGGTTGTTAAATAAACCAATTAACAATCCGAACGTTGTCTTCAGTAGCAAAACATGTTACAATATGGTATACTTAAATTCTCTATGATGTGTCAAAAATACATATATTTGTTTGTTATTTATCTGAAAAGCGAAGAGTCGGTGCTCGCGGGTGATATTAATCAAAATAATATATAATTCAGTGTTTTAATGCGTCTTTAGTGATTCAGTGGCTTCAGCGCTCTCTGATAACGAGTGCCAAACACAACAATAGAGGATGAAAATTTCTATACCAGTTTTAATCATTGTACGAATGGCAGCATGTAGAAGAGAGGAGGGTGAAGTTTGGTTTATTGCTTCCCTTGTATTGAAACTAGTCGTAGGTTTAGGGGCTTGATTTATACTCCAACGTGGAAACACCAAAATTCTGGTCTTCCAAATACAAATAAAAATATTAAACAACAAAAGCCATTTTCACAGGAGTTCTGAAATTACGACGCTCTCTGTTTTTGCATTGTTCATTCTTTTTGGTTGTTCTATTCGCAGCGATCTCTCGAGCCGAGCTAAAAATTGCATACGCATAAAAATGGCCGTCTACATCTTTACAACCCTCTACCAATATATCACGGATCACATCAGGTTCAGGGTAATGAAGGGAAAGGGAGGTTAGGGTTTTGTTTGTGAAAACCCAATCAAATAACTGTCCGGTGTGGATATTTACTGCTATATGCATAACACAGCAAGCGGCCTCTGTGCTGCAGGAAAAAGTAACAAATTTTACTTAGTTTCCCCACTGTGGTGTCCTGCATGTTATACACAGAACCGCTATACTAGACTGCCTAATTACACAGTTCTGGGAAAAATACATGACAACACTTTACATTTAATTGTGCCCACAGAAATACAAGAAACTATCTCAAATTTCAGAGATACTGCGTTTATGTACTTTGTCCATCATCTGGTACTCATGTCTGTGCACGCTTTATCACAACTTCTATTGTATATCTTTCCTGTTAACAATTTCACTTCAACAAAGCCTGGTCTCAGGTATTTATATAGCTGTAGTGATACTGACAATTGTCCAGTGATTGAGGTTAGCTCTTTCTAAGGGACACAACAGAGTAAGGTATTTCCCCCAGTGACTGAGGTTAGCTCTGTGTAGGGGACCCAACAGAGTAGTTGTGTCCCTCAGTGATTGAGGTTAGCTCTTTCTAAGGGACGCAAGAGTCAGTGTCTCCCCCAGTGATTTAGGTTAGCTCTTTCTAAGGGACGCAAGAGTCAGTGTCTCCCCCAGTGATTTAGGTTTGCTCTTTCTAAGAGACGCAACAGAGTAGGTGTCTCTCCCAGTGATTTAGGTTAGCTCTTTCTAAGACAGGCAAAAGAGTAGATGTATCTCCCAGTGATTTAGGTTAGCTCTTTCTAACAGAGGTAACAGAGTAGATGTCTCCCCCCTCACCTGAGGACACAAACAGGTCCAGTTTCTGAAACGTTGTGTTCTCTATTTTTTAATATATCGGACGATGAATAAAGTTCAAACCCCAGTAATTATACAGTATTATACACCATCTTCGGAACTTATTTCAACGTTGTTCCGCACAATTTATATATTATCTACCATCCTCTGTCACACAAGTTAGTGTACGCTGCTAATGTATAATATATTTCAGACTTCACCTCAAAAATATCCAAGTCCATATATCTAAATTTTTAAATACCGGTTTATAAACGATTGAAATATGGGCCTAATCTTCAAAACTATGAATTTACATTACACCCACCCCACTAGCAATAAAAGAAAACTGACTTCCCTTACTAAGCTAGTTTCGAGGTTAAGAATGTGTGGAAGTTCACCTCCAATCCCCTGTAGATGTTCATATTGTGGCGCTTAAAAATACAGGGGCAACTTTACCTCTCACATTAGTCGAGGCCATGCTGTTCCGTACATCGTGAACAATTTCAAATGATAGTATGTAACCACCTGACTATTTTTTATTGCTAGTGGGGTGTGACTAGGTCCCTTGTACTGCGGCCACTTCTGGCATATTGTACCAGCCCCAGATGATAGGTGGGAGTGATTGTGGAGCAATTTGTGGAATGAAGATTGTCAGGGGAAACCGAAGTACTCGGAGAAAACCTGCCCCAGTGCCACTTTGTCCACCACAAATCCCACTTGACCAGACCCGGGATCGAACCCGGGCCGCCGCGATGGGAAGCTAGCGACTAACCGCTTGAGCTATGGTGCGGCCTCGAACCACCTGACTATCTTGACTGCTATTATTTCTGAGTAATTGTGAGTGCCACTTCCTGGGCCACCAACTTCGTACACAAGTTGGCGAAACCCTACAACTTGGAGAACAATGATATCAGGGGGTTTAACGGCCATCCATGTTGGTCAGATTGAAGGTAACCTCTGATCTTTCAAGTTGGGAGTTTAAAGTGAGCCTTACAACTTCAATTCGTATAATAATATATATTAGGATACCTAATGATATCTTCGGAAGAGATACTGTGGCGTATTCTCTCCATGCAAGAACTGTTGGGCCATAGAAACAGCCGTTATTAAGCAGTACACCCATGCACAATATAACGACGGGGTTATGCTACCCGTTTCTAGGCAACGGCTCGGTAAACAAACTTCCGCGTAGGCAGTGACGTCACTTAACAGTGCAGAGCGACCACGTGACGTGTTTTCTGTAGGTCGGCATTGAGGGTTTACGGGGGACAACAAAGGTCGTTTACGGGCAGTCGTAAGATGGAGGAGTGAGTATTAGACGGAGGTTTTAGTTTAGTTCCGAGATTCCAGGGTGATTGAATAAAAAATGGCAATAAGACTTCATATAGTTTTAAAGTGCTAGTTTCTGTCATGTGATCCGTTGCCAGGAGTTGACACGTGAAGACTGAGAATCCTAGTGCGTTTGTAAGGGCGAACTGGAAGCATGTAGAATAGGGACAGCATTATAATTGAATGTGATTAAGAGAACTTGTAACTGAAGTGCCAATAAATCCAATGATCCGATTTAGAACCCGTTATTTTCGTCACGCGTACCCCCCTAAAAGTGACAATACTTTAATGAAATCTGTAATGGGAGTTATAATGACAGTGAGGTATATCTTACTACTTGGAACGTATGCAGTTTACGATACCTGAAAATCAAATGAAGACAAAAGGGAAATCAGAGTTAAGAATGTAAATCTACCGCACAGAAAATCAAGGCTTTCAGACGATTGTAGAACCAAGGGGTAAGTAATTAATCATAAGTGTTACCATTGTTATTACAAGCTCTAATTCCATGGACAATGCTTTTCTTGAAAAACAAACAGCCGTTTAGCTAATCAAGAATACTCAGGCTTTTATGGATATAGAAGATTCTTAAATGTGTTCATAAAAATGATATACTGAGTTTTATCCTCATCCATATAAAATCAGCTCATAATCTCACACCCTACTTTTGTGATCTGCTTTAAAAAGGTTTTATCATCTACTCAACGTCGAAATAATTGCCCGGTTTAATACTACTACGCTAAACGTTTGTGTTATTATAAAGAAATTGTGTTAGAATTTAAGGTCAGAGTTTACCCGACTTCCCCTACCTGTTAAAGGTATGTATTAGTAACACGAGCGATAATTTCCAAAGGCCGGCACTAGCAAGCACCTGGATGTAGGCCAGGCATAAGCAGAGGGTCTGCGTGGTGTACTGTGCTTACAAAAAGGGGGTTAATACGAATTACACGCGAGCTTAGTGACTGAAAGAACAGATACAAACACGAACGCGAAGAGGAAATGCTCAGATATAAAAAGGGGAAATGGCGGTAAGGGGGGACATCGCTAATCTCAGGCAATTAGCAGTGAGATTCAACACACTTGCGCGGCCAGTACTATCGCTAATGATCTTTTTCTGTTCCCATTCCCACCTATTGTTTTTATCCAAATCATTAATCGAGTTTTCTTTGGATGTTTTTCGTAAAAGTAGACTGTATGATTGGATATGAGGTTTTGCTATAGACCTAAGAATTTGAGTTGGATTGATGGTTTCACCGTAGAGCACAGAATAAGATTTCGTTTGCAAGGCAGCAAGAAAAATGCGAATCGTCGCAGCATAAAGCTCGGGGAAAAAAAAAGTATTTTCAGAGAATTAAAGTGGAGATGTGCTACCCAGTGTATAGCAAGAAACAAATGCTGCTTAAACTGCTATACTGTTAACTAACTGAACTGAACTAACTAACTAACTAACTAACTAACTAACTCCACGGAGCTGAGTTCTTCTTGACAAGTCGTCAGTCGCTCAGCTATTCAAGAATTTCACAATATTTTATTGAACCCGAAGATTTATTACCGTGTTCACAAGAGTCCTCCACTACTCCCTATCCGGTACCAGATTAATCCAGTCCCTAACATCCCATCATATATCTTTAAGATCCAACTTTAGCGTATTCTCCTTATTTTAAAAAATAAAAGAAGCTTATTGTGGAGCTGGGATAGCTCAGTCGGTATAGCGACTGGCTACTTGCTTGACGACAGAAGGAGTAGGAGTTCGAGTACCAGTGGGGGCAATAATTTTCTCCTCTCCACGTCATCCAGACCGGCTTTGGAATCCAGCCAACCTCCTATCCCATGGGTCCCGGGGGCTCTTTCCCTGGTGGTAAAGCGGGAGGTGTGTGAAGCTGACCACTTACCTCCAGCTATTGCCAAGGTCAAGAAAATGTGGATGTATACATCCACACCCCATACGCCTTCATGGCGTAGTACTTAATTAGTTAAGCATAGGGACAACTTTTTTTTACCTTTTAAAAGAGGCTTATGAGATCACCGTGCAGTCTGTCTGCCTTTGTATCCATCATATTTTTTCGTTTCATACGAGGTCTGTGTCTTGTAAAAGGAAAGCAGGGGGGCAGTTCTTCTCAGAACTTCTTTTAATATCATTCCAATTACGTCTAGGTCTTCCCAGAAGCCAGAATACTGTTTCTGTTCTCAAACATGTTATTATATCGGCAAGATCATATGTTTATAATAATTGCAAGTAGTGAAATGATCCCGTATTATCATTTTCTATTTTTTCTTATTTAAGAGGCATGGATTTTCTCTACTTCACTGGTGCCCCCCGTTGTGTTGTGGGGCACACGTGGGAACCTCGATAATTCCCAACGGCTAAACTCTACGAATACTACGTAACACAAAATGTATCAAATTGAAATGTCAACAAATTGCCTAACAAAATAAAGCGAAACACTATAATAAGAAACGTACGTTATTTGTGATAACATATATATTTTAGTGTAATTTCGTGCAAGGTTGTAGTCTAAAATGTCTGAGGGTACACTATACATAAAATAGGCTGCAACAACCTAAGCACGCTGTCTTAGTCCGCAGATTTTTATCCTGAATAGGGAGGCGATATTTTCCTCCGAAACATCGGTTCACACAAGATCTACAAGGCGCCACATCTCAGAAGACGGCATTCTTCATAGTCACCGCTGGCCTAACCTCAAATCTTACATGTTTGAAAATATCTGTTAATATTCTACATTTCTTGATATCTCATATCTTGAGTTCTCCTATCCAATGGCAGGCCTTCCATGTATAAAATTTCAGCAGCGGAAAGCGTCCACTCACACCTACATAGAGTAGCTGTTAAGAGAGCGTGGAGCTGTAACTGCAACGCCGCCACTCTCCCGGCAGTACTTCTTCATGATACACTGTTTATACTGAAACAGATATAGTTTTACGGAAACAACATTTCATATACCCTGGTCGTGGGAAATTTCAGGACGCAAGACGTTTAGTATAAAATGAAAAAGTTAAATAGTTCGGTCCAGTGTGACTGGTTCAGATTTTCTTGTTTCAATTATTCATGCCTTTACATGTTTCGGTCTTTAGAAACCATCTTCAGAGGGACACCTTTACATCAATACTGTTAGCAGCCACCGTTACAGTACATGTTCTAAAAGTTAAAATATATACATAAACAATATACAATTGGCTGTAAAATTTAAAGTCTTTACAACTACAGCAGCTGTTCCAATACTTTAAAATATTTATAGTTGGTTTGTTAAGACTCTATTGGAATTCGTAAACCAAACGGGTTCGTGTCGTCCCTCTTATTATTTCTGTTGAGGGGGCTGAATGTGTGCCCCCTTGTCGTTCTTGAGAAGAGGGTTCTTTAATGTTGTCCTGTATGTGTTTGTGGCCCGCTGTGTTGTGTTTAAGTATATCTTTATAATACTTTTTAATATCACCAGTACAAAAGACAGTGATGACATTCATGTCATGTTTCTACCAATGCCTCTCACAATCCTACGGGCCTCCACAGCCTGTAACAGGGACAGTGCTGTATTACCCTGTGTGTCGATAGTCTGGCCCTTCCAGTTGTTTTCGGTCCTCACAGTATTTATAGTTTATGTTTCTCCGAATTCTGGCCGAAAGATAAATCAAACTGGCTTATTATCATCCATGATATGTTTACAGTAGCCGTCTTGTAGTGCACTCAATTTCACCTGTCACTTCACAACATGTTTCGGCAACATAATCGGGCGTACTTTTTTTTACGTTGCAGGTTTACACAGAACATAAGAAAAACGACCCCGTAATGAATTAACCACATGCAAGTTTTAATTAAGACAAAAAAGATGAATTATCTTAACAAGTTTTAGCGAGTGTAAATTTATCATAATTGACAAATACGGACTTTTTAAATACTTTTAAATGGTGTTGTGAAAACATATGAGGGCAAGCGATGCAATAGATTGACGTAATTGGGACACCTGATGATGGCACTATGTTGCCGAAACATGTTGTGAAGTGACAGGTGAAATTGAGTGCACTACAAGACGGCCACTATATACATATCATGGATGAAAATCAGTGCAACAGGACGCTAAAATATAACATTATGACTGGCTTATTATAATAAAAAATACTGAACATAGAATGAAAGGTGGAGATTTACGTATGAAAAGGTAAACGTAAAACATAAGGTAAAATTGTCCCTCTACTTATCTAATTAAGCACTACATCATGAAGGCGTATGGGGGAGTGGGTGTATAGACCCATATTTTCTTGACCTCGGCACTAGTTGGAGGTGAGTGGTCAGCTTCACACCCTGGCCGCTTTACCCCCGAGAAAGAGCCCACTGTACCCACTGGATAGGAAGTTGGGTGGACCCCAGAGCCGGTCTGGACGACGTGTAGTTCTTCCATGTATTTGTTGTTGAAAACTAGACTAAAACGTAAACGATAATCTACAGACCTGTGTGCCCTTGCTTCTATCGCGGTTAGCGGTTTTATCCAAGCGCTACTAGCAGGAAATTCAATGATCTTACACAGCTGAATCTGATGATGCTATTGGGGGAAAGGGGTGTGTGAGAATTCCAATAAAGAGACGGGTCGGTAGCACGGATATCGGAAGTTCGGAATTCAAATTGAAAGTGTGTGCACTCGCTGGAGAAGGGGATTTTATCGATACCTCATTATGATTGGAGCTCTCCTACAGGAGCTCCATGTTTGTGAAGATGATATATGGTTAGACTGCTTCATGTCAGGAAGCAATTACAAAATTACTTAAAGATTAGGGAGCCTAAAGCACTCATGTTTGCGTACGCACGCGTAAATAAGATTACAAGTCCGGAACTCGTGTTATGGAAATAAATTATATTGATTACAGCAAGCGGGTCTCAAAACATACACAGAAAAGTGAACCTTACAGAATTTAAAGGACTATGTCTTTTAGTGGTAAGTATGCCATAATTAATTTCTGTTCTAATTAACTTCATGGCATAGGGAATCAAGCTTCACAAATATAGGACATGCCTTCCACACAGTTGTTATGAAGAATTCTATTTTCCTGGATATAACGTCATGTAATGTTTTGAAAGTCAACCTTCGTTTCAGAGGAAAATATAACCTCCACATTGAGCAAGCAAGAAACAAGCATTAAGTAGACTTGCTACCCGTTTCATGATGATTTTCTTCTTGGCTAATTTTTGTGATTGAAACATCAACCGAGATATTTCTCGCCCCTACATCATTTTTGGTTTCTTCTATCACGTATCCGGGGTTTGCGTGACTAATAAGACGGGTTTTGGACTTGATGTTAAAATTTATTGGATCTTTATACAACTGGTTACAACAGTTCACAAATCACTGACACCCTGTCATCTTCTTCCGACTGGACACTCCACGGGAACTATTCTGAATTTCAACTGAACTGTCAATTCGGAGAAATTAAAGTCTCATTGCTACTGACGTTCGGTAAGTCTCGGTGTCGAGCACCATAAAGGGCTCATGGCCAGATATGTACTACTATTTTATAGTTACGGTCTTGTTATTGTGGGGCGCCCTCTCTGACAAGAAGACGTGTCTATCTTTTGTCAGAGTCATTTTCTGCAGTAGTAAGTCATTTGTCGTAATGTAGAGGATATTTACACTTTACATGTTAATAAATGTACATAAAATATACACATGGCCTCTGTCAGTCCAGGCTCAGTACAGCAGATTATGCCCTATCTTCAGTAGCTTCCCCTACAACGGTAATCTAGCAGTTACTGTTGGCTTCTTGTTATATATCCTCGGGTCGGACCAAAACACAATACTTATCCGTTGCCTTGGACGTATGGAATCCAACTGTGGGGAAGGAGATCAAATTGAAACATCAAAATACTAGAACGCTACCAGTCAAAAGTACTTCGTATGATAACCAGTGCCCCCTGGTATGTGCTCAACAATGTCATCCGGAATGACCTTGGTATGACTAAAGTCAAAGAAGAAATAAAACAACTTAGTGTTAAATATAGTAACAGACTTAACCAGCATCCAAACGTACTAGCAACTGACCTCATGAGCCAGCCGATTCGGAACAGCAGACTTAAATGCTTCACGCCAAATGCTCTGCCGGGCAGATTCTAGGCAGTATATTTAGTATATAAGCTAGATTAGGGTTATAGAAGGGTTATAGATGTAAGTTCTACTCCTGCAAACACAACTAATCTGTACTGATTATTATACGAAAAGTATCTACTGATGAGTAGCCTCCTACAAGCCAATATTATATGATTTCACCTTTTGCTTATTGTAACTTTTACAGATTGCAAAAAAAATAGGAGATTAAAAATTGGTAGTGGATGTAAGCGAAAACACAGAAACATTGGTTCTTTGTCGCGTGTATGTATTGCAGGCGTTTCATAGAAATGGATCTAATTCATTGTTGGTTGCGTATTTGTTGGGCGCTTGTTTACGGAGTTGTCCCGTAACAATGGGTCTACATGTCACAGAACTTTAGTAAGAAACACAGTAACTATTTTTCTTTGCGGCTTTCTAACTAATCACTAAACTTGAGAACAAACTTAATAGTGATCGCCTTCAGCAAAACAATTACTGTGCCAGTTCTCATAATGAAGTAAAGGAGAATTGTCTTGAGAGTGCTTTGGGTTCCGTGGTGAAGGATGAATTCTTCTTGACCCTTTGTACGCCAAAATGGTATTCCTGACCCCTCGCCCTTAGGCTATAGGATATGGGAAATAACATATGCAGAAGTCAAACTCCTACTGTAGCGTTCTAGGCCGTGGTATGGTACAGTGTTTATATGGATCGTATCAAAAGGCTTTCAAAATTAATCGTACCTAGCCGTACCAGAGAAAAATTCCAACCCCCCCTTTTTTCTAAATTCCCCTCCTTATATCGCAAAGTATTAACTACGAAGTGTATGCATGTGTGTGTTTGGGGGGGGGGGAGGTGGAAGAAGGATCGATACAGGCAATCAATCCACAGGTTGATGGTGGCGAAGGACAACGAGGAACCTGTTTGATTTCCTCTTGCTGCAGTTGATGCCGCCTCCTGCGAGCTACCATTCCGCACAGCTGTTGCCGTCGCCCTAGCCTCGCGTCTCGTGTAAAAGTTTATTGAATAAGGGGGAAAGTTCAAATATATTTGTACATTCAGTTTCTGATTACCATAGATCATTGGCTAGCAAGCATCAGTCTGCGAATATTATGATATACAAGATCTTCTCAAGAATATAAAGCTTTAGTGAAATAAAACAAATGGTCAATATTATACTTTAACATCCTGTTTCGCTGGTTAAGAAGAGGTCGGGGAAACCTGCATAATGAGGAGCTTCATAACTTGTACTGTTTTCCAAGTATAATTAGAATGATCAAGTCAAGGAGGATGAGGTGGGCAGGTCATGTACCACGAAAGAGGGAGAAGAGGAATGCATATAGGATATTGGTGGGAAAGCCAGAAGGGAAGAGACCACTGGGAAGACCAAGATGTAGGTGGGTGGACAATATTAAAGTGGACCTTAGAGAGATAGGATGAGATGGTATGGATTAGATTGATCTGGCTCAGGATAGAGACCAGTGGAGGGATCTTGTGAAAATAAACCTTCGGGTTCCATAAAATGCAGGGAAATTCTTGAGTAGCTTCGGAATTGGCGGCTCCTAAAGAAGGGCTCAGCTCCATGAGTAAATAAGCACATAAGTTTTGCTGGTTAATGATCTTGAAGGTGCAAATTCGTGTCATGCTCGTAGTCATGTTTCGACCTTATATGGTCATCATCACATAGATAAATAAGATCTAAAAGTTTGTGACGGTGACACACTACTACAAATACTATGTTTCTGGACATTATCCATCGTCTTGTCTTTATCTAAGAACACCATCATGTTAACTTTTCAAAACATAAAGTTTCGGAGACTGGAGCACCTGAAGACTGAGACAGAATGCAATCTCCGAAACTTTCTGTCTTGAAAAATAGACGTAACGGTTTTTAGATAAAGAAAGGACGGTGGATAATGTGCAGAAACATAATATTTGTATCAAGTAAAGCTATTTGCGTAATTGCTGTCATGTGTTGATTTTTTCTAGTTCACTGTTCTAAAATTTGCTTCAAAATAGTTCCAATTATTGTTGAATTTTGTTAAAGCATACTGTTTTCTTTTTTCAGACGGTATTAAATATTTCTGGTATTCCGTGGTTTTTTGGGGTTATTTGCGCAGTCTTATTATGGTGTATGTTGTGTTGTGTATTGTGTTCCTTCCGAGGATGTTGGACAGTTACTGAGAGTGTTATGTTTGTTAGTTACCTACTGAGAGAGACTCCAATTTTGGAACTTGATGGGAAATGAAGGAGGAAGAGACGGACAAAATGAGAGAAGGGATTGAAGCAGACTTGCCATGTACAGCATCATTCAGAACATATTAACCACTATCGTACTTGTGATGTGCTCCTCTAAACTGAACCGCAGCAATTGTGTTTTTATCTCTACAGTGCAGAGCATCATTTCAGCAATGAAACTGACACTGAATACAGTAACATTACGCTTGATGAGAACAGTGACATGGAGCTTGCACAGCCAGTATAGAATATTTACTGAATGTTTTGGCTCAGGTAGTAGAAGACGAGACTAATGGGGCGCAGTCCATAGGACTGTCAGAATCATAACGCAGTCCGAGTTCCATGATTTGTCTTTGCAAGTATCCTAGGACTATTTCTAAGCACAGTGATTGCTACACGTACTAGAGCTCGATTACTATGTGATAGCACAAACCTAAGAGAATGGTGGGAGAGAGTGAGTGAAGAGAAAAAAGCAGAGAGGTGTTAGTAGACCAGTTAGGTGCTACTTCAACGCAGCTACCAGCAGCGAACTGGATTGGCTACCAATCATACGTATCTGCTGTAAGAGAACATAAACTTCTCCGTTCCATCCATACACAAAACTGTCTTCTGTGCATGTGTCAACAGATTGTAATCGAGCTCTTCCTACTTCTACCCACAGAATATATTTAAGTGTTTCGTATGATTCATAGAATAAAGAGTTAATTTTCTATTCTAGAAGTTTCTGACGATATTGAAATGCGTACCAGGAATCTTCATGGGGGCAATGGGCGGCAGGCGCTTAAGGCTGACAACCTCACTGCCATGTGTGAGCCGACTGTCTAGAGAAAATGTTGGAGCTTCAACGTCTTACAACCCTACGGGCCTCCACGGCTTGTTACAGGGATAGCTTCTGACGATGTTACATAAATCTATGGACCACTTACCTTTTTAATTTCCCGGTCTTCTAGTATGTTAAAGAAAATGATGTTTCGGAAATTGCACCTGTTTCCGTCCACAGATGAAAACGAAGGGGTCACATACTCTGTTACGTTCGTCAAGAAGTGCCCAAGTTCTCTATGACGAATCCAACACAGTATGTGCCTCGAAACCGAAGAGCTTAAGAAGGAAACAGCTCCAGTTTCCGAAACGCTTTGTTCTTAAGAATACCAGACGATGGAAATAGTCCAGAAACTCAGTAATATCGAACTGCTTTCCCCTAAACAGTATCGACCGGCCTTTTTTTTTTCTTTTTAATTCGCTCTACAACGCTGTAAATAGCCGGATGTAGTGTTAAATGGTTGGGTAATTGATGAACAATGAATTGGAAAGGATTTGAAAGGAAATCTTTATGACCTAACTGAATTATTATCCCGGAAATTTACCTGGGAGGACTGAGGAAACCACGAAACATATCAGTCATAATAACTGGTGTCCCAACCGAGACTCGAAGAAAGCCAATCCCGAATACAAATCTAGAAATTTATTGATACTCTAACCTGCTCAGCTAACCGAATAGTTTTTGTGATACAGACATAATATGCTTCTTGTGAGGTAGGAAGTTAGTTTTTGTTATGTTATTTGGAGAACTCAATGCTTGAAATTATTAACTTAAAAACAAAATTTCTTTCCGGTTTTCTTCATTTGTTAAGCATCACGCCACGAAGATGTATGAAAATATGGAGGTAAAATTCCACTATTTCTTAAATTCACAACTAGATGGAGCTTTGGCATAATCTCCGGGGAGACATCCCTCATTACCCAATGGCTAGGAGGCTAATATGTATTATTATATTTGTAAGTATTGTTACTAACTTTTGTGCAAGAGGGCTAATCACTACCGCCCGGAAGTAACAGGTACTGTGGCACTTTACTTTCCGTTTAAACGGAAGTAACATTATTATAACTTGTACTTCTTGGCCTCTATTTTGAATAGTACGTCATCAACCAAACGTCGTCAACAACGCTGTGCAATCACTTGTTACCATCATTTATCATCCTAAATCAGCCATAATAGCTTCCTCCTCATTCTTCGCATTTCCTTTTCATCTTTCGCCTCTCACATTTCTCTCCTTAAAGCCTGTTGTTCTTCATAATTTTTTCCCAATAATTCATTCCGCTTTTAGAAGCGTTTTACTTAATTTCTTGGAACCACTGTCTTTTTGTCTTTACTTTATACCTTCTCCACCGCCTCTGTGGTCTGGTGCTCAGAGTTTCTGGCTACAGATCCAGAAGTCCGGGTTCGATTCCAGGCGCTAAAAAATTTTCTGAGAAATAGTGGGTCTGGAACTGGGTTCACTCAACCTCGTGAGGATAATTGAGGAGCTCTTTCAAGGAATTAGTGGCACCGGTCTAGATAACCGAGATTAACGGCCATGGGGATCCGTTGCGCTGACCATGTGACACCCTCTATCCGCTAAATTTGGCACTAACTTCGCTGAAAAGCGGCTGTCGCTCGGTCGGTATAGTTCGCTTACGGATTATAGGTCACGGAGTTTGTTATAACTCTCTATTTCTTCGTGTTTGTTTCAGTCCTATGGTAACTTCTGTTCCTATGACAAATTCGTATCTATCAAATATCTTATTTGTTGTAAATGTTTCAGTTCAAGTGATTTCAGTTTAAATTTGATATCAAAACTGACTAGTTCGCAAAACGTTTCTTTAAAATATTAGTTTTGGTCCACATTGCCTAATTTATGTTACATGCAAATCAAAGTTTATTCACCTTCTAGAAAAACTGTCCTGCATTCCAAAAATTAACCCTCGTGTAAAATGTAGATTTCATTCATAAGTACAAATATATATCACACGTTTTTCTTGTAAATGTGTATTGAATGAAGTTCAATGAATTATGTCTGAGTACAGCGTCACGTAAATTCTGTTTGGTGGACCTATCTTAAATTTATGAACATTACGACAAATCCAACATGACCCGGAATCGAACCAGGGACGCCACAGTGGAAAACAAGCGACTAACCACCTGAGCTATGGCATGGGTTTCATACAGCTCTAATTATATCTTGACTATACGAAGAACCATAACCTTCTCACATAATTCATACAATCTCTGAGATCTGTATTTACTGTGCCTCAAAAATAATATCAAAATCCTGACAAGAAAAGACGCGCACCCCACAAATTGAAAACCACTGCCCCAGTATGCAACATTCTTCAGGCAATATTCTGTTTGAAAACACTCTGGCATATCCACTATCGAACCAATATCGGTTGCTGCGAAAGAGGGTGGTGGTGCAGACATTAGGGGTGAAATATTACGCTTTGGGTGTGGCCTACCTCTCGCTTACTCATTTCCTTGAATAATCTCATTGGATTTTTGTACCCCCTCAGCGATGCAATATGGGTAGCTAGAAGTAGATACGGCACAGAAAAATGCGGCAGAACCACTGTGATTGATTGTTACTTGTTGTTTATTTAGTGATGCTGCTAGTGACTCAAGAGTACATAGGTCAAGATATGAACAAGGAAAGAGATATGTTAAAATTTGAGGTTTTCACAGCTGCAGATTGCAGCCACCTGCACATGCCGGTTCCTCGTTCGCGGATTTATCTACCCTGTAGATGGAGGCGATACGTTCCTCCGAAACGTCTGTTCACACAAGATATACACGGCGCCACATCCCTGAAGACGGCATTCTTCAAGAAAAGAGAGGTATCAATTTTGGTATTTATATCAGATGGTAAAAGGTAAAAGTAAAATTATCAGTTGTCTAAATTAAGAGGAATTAAAGCACAAAGTTACGAAGACGTATGAAGAAGTGGAGGTATCGCTTTGTCATTCTTAACCTAAGCAATAAATGGAGTGGTGAGCTTCACAGCCTTGCCGCTTTATCCAAGGGGAAACACTCCCTCTTACCCTGCAATTAGGAGGATGGGCGGGCCCCAGAACCGATCGGAGGGATTCAAATATTTTCGTGAACAATATTTCTTAAATATTCTTAACCAGTCTTAACGTTAGACCGGTCACAGCAGCCGCGCGGTCTAAGGCATGCACTGTCTTCGCTCGCTCGGACGCTGGGATCGTGGGTTCGAATCCCACTTAAAGCATGGATGTTCGTGTGTGCGTCTATTCTGTGTTTGTGTTGTCCTGTGCTTAGGTAGAGGCCTTGCGATGGGCTGATCACTCGTGCAATGAGTTTTACCGTCTGTGGAAAAAATTATTATGGAAGTGAGTAAGAGACCAGGGCCCTGAATGGGCTGGAAACGCCACTGAAAAAAAAAAAATCTTAACGTTGGATACCAAGTGCAAATTAAAAAACTTGTAATTTATTAATATAATTTAGTCAATGGTTTAGAAAGACAGGTTTTATTAAGACTGTATCTCCCGGACAGCAGAAAAAGACCTGCAGATGGAATGGGCGGCTAGGAATTACTGTAAACTGTACTTAAATACTACAAGCACTGTTCTATAAAATAGCAAATATTCAACTTTTAATGAACCGAAATATGGGTTTTATGGCGATCTATATTAATCAACGTAATATTAGTATCAATAAACTCTTACTGTGCTGGCCACGGTAGCCGAGCGGTCTAAGGCATGTACTGTCTTCGCTCGCTTGGAAACCGGAATCGTGGGTTCGAATCCCACTCAGGGCATGGATGTTTATTTTGTGTGTGTGCGTTTTTCTGTGTTTGTGTACAGGTAGAGGCCTTGCGACGAGCTGATCACCCGCCCAAGGAGTCCTACCGAATGTGTAAGATCTAGAAAAACCGAAGTGAACGGAGAAGTTCATGGAGGTATGCCTAGAACCACTGGGGCTGTAGTGCCAAGGAAAAAAAACGCTTACTGCTCTGTTTACTGTATTTTGAAATGTCCTACTGGAGCGATCCAAAAACACTTGTTATGATGACTGTTTTGATTCAATGAAATTTATATTCTACGTGAATTTTTGTATCAGATTTTATAGTCTCTAACAGGCTCTAGTGGCCAAAATTAGAAGCATTTTACAGCCAGATGGGAAGCGCAATTGAAGTTCAAGTAGTTACGCGAACAACCACTAGATAACGCCAGCATCGATATTTGTCCTATCCAAAAAATGCCGGATGGGCATTGCCTAGGCGTTTTTTGTATTTACAATATTTTTTCTACAATTAAAAAAAATATTAATAAAACAGAAGCAATACCAAACGTCACGTCATTCTGTTCTTTCATTACCAAAAAAGTACTTTTAAAGAAAAATTTTGCTTAACTCGTATATCTTTTGCATTTGAAAGTGACAATCAACAGTGGTTATTCAATTAAATTTAATTCGAGTTTAGAATTAAGTTTATTTCAGTCCAATGTGACAATGTGAAACTAATAACCAACAAAACATGTTTGACCTTATAATACAACACATGAACACACCCACATCAACGTCACAAACACAAGAATTACAAACTGCATGACACAGCACTCTTCAAAACAGTACAAGCAACACAGCACGCATATAAACTACACTAGTAATAACAAGGTAAGACTTATCTAAAAACTTTATTAATTTATACACCTAATACATATATAAATACTTATATGACATAATCTAAAATTAATAATTTATTTACAGAACGCATCACCAAAAGGGATAGACGACAACATCCACTACCAAGGAAGATAAAACACGATGCACAGTGGTTCACGAACAAATTTCTTAACTTAAAAATAAGTTTTTACACACATACATAACATAATTTTAACGCAAAGGAAGGCTGCTGTGGTGAAACAAATTAATTTTATATACAGTGCAGTGGAAAGTTACATTTTTTAAACTATCATTTATGGAAGTGATTGCAACTACTTCACTTCTAAGTCATATATTTCAAGAATGTTCTTATTATAAAAGTTTACGTCAAACATCTATTTCGACAATGGAAAATTAACAGCTACATATAGTGAGCATCATAAATGTTTTAAGTTTATAGTCTTATAAAAACATTTACGTATTGGTGGGTTCCTGTTCGTAGTGGCATACCTCCGATGATGATTCATTAAGAATCGAAACATGTTAGGTAACTAAGTGCTGAAGTGGTGAAGGCATTATATGTCACATTGGACTGAAATAAACTTAATTGTAAACTTAATAGCGTGACGGACCAGAATGAAATAAATCAAATTAATTCGAGTCTTTTTTTATGTTCTACCTCAGCAACAGGGTCCAGTTACAGACCTAGAACAATCAAAGGAAATAAGAAGTGAAGGGAAAAAACGCATAGATATAGGAGAAATAAGCACATTGAACATATTCTACTGCCTAGTAGATGCAAGACAAGCTTAAATTTACAGTAACAGTGAATGCAACTAAATGGCGTAAATACGAGTACTTACGGGCGAATTTAACGCGAAGATTAATATTAGACAAATTGTTTTCAAATATATAGACGTTTTTATTTTTTTATTTTTAATTTGTGGTTATAACGGGGTCCACTCAGCCTCGTGAGGATAAGTAAGGAGCAATTTCAAGGAAATAGCGGCTCCGGTCTAGAAAACCGAAATTAACTGCCTTGGGGATTCGTTACTCTGACAACGTGATACCCTCTATCCGCTTAATTTGGCACTAACTTCGCCGGCAAGCGGCAGTTGCTCGGTCGGTACAGTGCGCTTTCAGACTAAAACCACGGAGTTTGTTTTTGATTTTTGTTTAATTTTAGGTTATGGCGGTGAGGAAAAATCTTACTATTTGATAGCGAACTACAAAAGTTATTAAAGTCTGTAACACATCTGACTGGCTCTCTGACACCAACGGATTCTAAAACTGAAGGGGAAGTACAAACCATTATATTATATGTTTCTTATAAATAATGACAGAATAATGTGCTTGGAGGCAAGGCTCCACCTATATTATAAGTGAACACTAGATGGAAGTACGCAGTTTCAGCATCCGGCCGCTTACCCCTTTCGGAAAGAGCACTCAGTACATACTGGAAAAAGGACTGGGTGGACCATAAGTTATTTTGAATATTGTAGAGAAAACAAAAACAAAGTATTCGCCTGAAGAGGATCGAACCTCGGACGTCCAAGCTCGTCACTTTTGTCTGTTATGCAAAGCCCTAGGTCTCTATATTTGATTCCCTTTGTCAAAAATTAATCATTTCAGGAACTATTTTTACTTGTTAAGACATCTGCATGAATATATTGTGACGCGTAAACTCACTGCTTTGCAACGACTCTGAAAGCCATTCCCGCTGCAACGAAGACGCAGTAAAGAATCGAATAAATTCGTTGCAATGTAACGGCGTTGTAAACATGCCTTCACAACTATAGAGGAAGCGGTGTTATCTGTGGGGTCCTCCTCGAGGCTATACGTATTATAAGGATCTGAAGCAGCTAGTATTAGGGAGTATGCAACGGAGTGAGACTTGGTAACCCGTGTGGAGGCGGGGTCGAATACCTTCGCCGTGACCCTGCTAGTAGTAGGAGGCGTCGAAAAGGGAAGTCTCAAATCTGAAACAGTAAACTATGGTCACAAGTCCCAAGGGACTCAGACCCGAGAAAGACTGCGCTGGCAAGGTCCGACAGCATATACAAATGACAGACCCGTCGTCTCGTCAGAGAGGGTGCCCCACAAAAACAAGACCGTAACTGTCAAACAGTAATAAATATCTGGTCATGAGCCCCATCAAGACTTACTGACTGACTGACCGTCAATCGCAGTGTGACTTTGACTTGACTAGTGTTGGAATTGGGTCGAGTTCTGGAGACGGCAGTAGAAGGTGATTGAGAATAAATGACAAGAAAGGAATCAGACTTTGCAAAGAAGACTTCATGTGTGATTTGAAGTCACAGTGAGACTGTTATAAATCCGTTGCCAGGATACGGCTAGTGAGAACTAAGAATTCTAATGCGTGTGTAACGGTGAACTCTACAGTGTGTAGATCAGCCATAACGCTGTTAATCGCCTGTAGTCCCGAGCACTGGGTGTACGTTGTCAATAAATCCAATCATCCAATCCAAGAACCCGCCTGTAGTCACTAATACGCGTGACACTGTTTCTCTGAAGCACATAAAATTCAAATCTTGGGAGCGCTGATAAAGCATTATCCAAATTATTAATGCAAAACGCAGTTAACTTTAGCGTTTGCGGCGTGCTTGCCATTAACAGATGTGTACGTATGGCAAGATATAACCTATATACTACACAATCTGAGCTGTTTAACATGATGGAATCGAGGGTGATGAGTTGGATGGAACGTGCAGAAAGCATGGAAGAGACGAGAAATACTATTCGAGTATGTGGACTGCAGTTATAGGCATCAGGCAAGGGCCAATGGCGGGTTACTGTGAGCACAAAAATGAAACATCGTGTTGCGTAAAAAGGGTGAAATTTATTGACCAGATGAGGAACTATCAGCTTCTAAACAAGAAGTGTATTCCATGGAACTGAGACAATATTACATTAAAGAACTATATTTGAGAACGATGCATGAAAGCATAACGCTTATGATTTTTATACTGAAGGTGTCAGTTTCGAATCTCCTTCGGGGAACCAAATATTCAGGAATCTTCCGCGGTTTTCTCAGTCCCTACAGGTAAATGTTGGGATAAAGGTAAGGTAAACTTGTCCGTGTGCTTAATTACGCCGTGAAGATATTTATTTTTGACCTCGGCACTAGTTGGAGGTGAGTTGTCAGCTTCACGCCCCAGCCGCTTTACTCCTAGGAAAACAGCGCCGGATACCGATTGGATAGAAGGCTAGATGGGGTGCAACTCAAATATAGAACATAACGGTTTCCTTTCGCATCCTTCCTGACACTTATTCACAATAATTCTATGATTCGACACTGTGTACTCTGAGCTACTGGCAGCGTGCTTCAATAAAATACAAACACATACGAGAACAAGTGTTAAGATACTGTAATTTATGGATTTAGAGGCATATCACGACAAGGATCGTAACAGTTCCAGCAGCAACAGAGGACGCGGAAGAACAGCGAGACCTCCAAAAAAAGTGAAAGTGCAACCAATATAATAAAGTCGAACTTTAATTCATGAACTTTTAACCAATAATAATAATTAAACCAGTTAAAGTGAACTAGACGCAGTGGTGAGCGTAAGTAGGAAGTGACTGAAAAACAAGTGAAAGTGAAAGTATAACCAGTGATCTGAATTGAACTTCGATTCATGAAATTTTAAATATTAAATTTTAATTTTAACTTTTAACATTTAGAATAATATTTTAACTTGTGTTTTATAGGAGGAACTTGATATATTATTGAGCGTAAGCCTGAATAAGATACAGAGTCGAATAAGTGAAAAAAAAAACGAATGTGATTGCGTGTGATTATACAGCTGTGTTCGTACACCTGAGGATGACCTCTTGAGGTCGAAACATGATAATAATAAAAACGTGTTGTGTAGTCGGTAAAATTGACTCTAATATAGATGCATATTTGTTTATAAACAGTACAACGTTAAACGAAAAACTTTGGTTCGCTGGATTTTGAAATAACAAATGATAATAATATGTCATTAGGATACAAATTGGAATATTTTGGAGTGAGAAGAGGGGAAAGTTCAAACTGCCGTACTTATACATAGCTCGTCCTATTAATGTGTTTAAACATAACATTTTAAACAAACATTTGACAAGAACGCTCTAACCAGATGCCGTACCTTTCATGATTGATTACTCTCTCCTAAAGAAGAAAAATGCTTGCAAATTAGCGCTCGTAGCCAGCTTAACTACATGCTGTGAGCCACTTTGATTTACAAATGGAGTGTACACACGACCCCTCTCCCCTTGTCTCCTCTCCTAACTTCACAGGTGACTAATAACTTAAGTAGCGGAGTTTTTTTTAACGCCACGGGGAATCGATGGTTGTGTTTGCTGTAGGCGTACTGTAAAAACCGCGCTGTGTAAATTGGTAGGTAAACAGCGCCGTACGTCACGCCTGCCCCACAGCGCCTCCTGTCACATGACCAGATCTCCAGTTAACACAGACTGATGACTAGGGCGAAGTCTCAACACATCCGTACATGTTGACATAGTTGCAGATTAGCGCACCTCACCACGATGTCGCAGTCATTTCATGCAACTTTCTTTTCTCATATGATACGCAAGAATAGTTATTGACCTCGGGGAAAATATCTCTCTTAAGCATTTCAGTGCTGAGTTTCTTCCTTAATTTAGATTAAACAAGTGCCACAGAACGTGTAACATAACCTAATCTAACTTAATATAACACGACACAGTAAAAAGTTAAAGCTATCCGTGTGACAGGCCGTGGAGGCCAATAAGATTTGTGAGAAGTCGAGGGTCCTACATTTTCTAGATAATCGGCTCACAGATGGCGGTGAGGTTGTCAGCCTTAATCGCCGGCCGCCCTTTACTCTTCAGCAAGATTTCTGGTAGTCATTTCTGTTGGATGCTGAGTCGACTTTAGGAGCATAATAACCTTTTTCTTTTCAATGACTCTTCCAGCCCCTTCAGGGCCCATGCATCTTATTCAGTTCTGTAATCATTTTTCACAGAAAGTAGGACTCCTTGGACTAGTGAGCAGCCCGTCGCACGGCCAGTACCTAACCACAGGACAACACGAACATCCATGCCTTAAGTGGGATTCGAACCCACGACCCCAGAGTCCAAGCGAGCGAAGACAGTTCATGTCTCAGATCGCGCGGCTAAAGTAACCTAACACAATTTTAAATCTAATTATGAAATTCTGTTCAGGAATGTATATGTTAGGTCAGAAATACGACCGTCTCTGTCTTCTAGTGGTCAGAGTTCCTCGCTACAGATCCAGAGGTTCCGGGTTCGATTCCCTGTGCTACCAGATTATCTGAGAAGTAGTGGGTCTAGAACGGGGTCCACTCAGCCTCGTGAGGATAACTGAGGAGAGATTTCAAGGAAATAGCGGTTCCGGCCTAGAAAACGGAAACTAACGGCCGTGGGGAACCGTTGCATTGACCACGCGACACCCTCTATCTGCTAAAGTTGGCACTAACTTCGTCGACAAGCGGCGGACGCTCGGTCAGTATAGTTCTCTTGCGGACTGCAGGCCACTAAGTTTGTTTGTTTGTTTGTGTGTTTGTTTTAGGTCAGAAACACGGAAACTGTGAGATAGTAGATGTCTGAAGCAAGTGTTACATTGCTACGTATCCATTAGCAATCAGCTTGCAAAGTACATTGAAAGGCATCGATATCTGTGAGAATGTCAGGTCCACGGTTTATTAAAACACATTAAGAACGTCCTAATATATTATGAACATAACTTTGCTTGCACTTAGTTTAAAACTTTGCTGAGTACTGCGTCATACCTTGAGCAGACAACCTGATGGAAGGGACCTTAGACTGCCGATATGGTGAATGTGATCCCCACCGCTCCTTGAAAAAAGAACCTACTTAAGTTCCAAATCATTACATAGTGATCTACGTCATCTAATTATGCAACCTCAAGATATTTCAGACACATAATTAGAGGCCCATGTCATGTCTTGTTATTCAGCTTATTTCATTCTTCTTAAAAACAGTAGGCTTATGTTATCTCAGTCTGTCAGTGAATCAACCCCCCGTTAACTCAAAGGAAAGGGTCTGGAGAGGAGTTTGGGTGGGCCCCAGAGTGGGTCTGGATATTACGGCGTAGAGAAACATTTCTTCCCCATGCCGAGGATCGAATCCCAGCCGCCCAGATTGCAGCCTGTTGCTATACCGACTGTCATACCAGTGATGCAAATACAGACCTGTATTTTCTTTATTGTTAAGCAACAAATGTATTGCGCAATTCAATTACTTATATTATGAATATTAATTTGTTACCCCAATACAGTATACATTTTAGGGGTTACGAAAAACACAGGATTAAGTTTAAGTGTGAATTGTATGTTAGAAGAAATTAATTAAACCGCTCTAACCTGTTCATGGAAATACATATATTCGCGTTCTGCTGAATAATACGTACTTTGACAAAGACTTTCCTGGAAGGAATGAGAAAAACCACGAAAAACTTCAGTGAAGAGAGCCCGTGTATCAGCCAAAATTCCAACCAATCTCCTGCCAAATATAACTCAGAAATGATACTACTACATCAAACCTTCCAATCATTTCTACTACTGTTTCTGCGGGAAGCCGGGATAGCTCAGTCGGTATAGCGACTGGCTACGGGCTGGACGACTGAGGGGTCGTAGTTCGAGTCCTGGTGGGGTCAAGAGTTCTCTCTTCTTCACGTCGTCCAGACCGGCTCTGGGGTCCGCGGAACCTCCTATCCAATGAATTCCGGGGTCTCTTTCCCCGAGACTAAAGCGGCAGGGGTTTGAAGCTGACCTCTCACCTCCAACTAGTGCTGTGGTCAAGAAATTATGGATCTATACATCCATTCCCCCATACACATTCATGGTGTAGGGCTTAATTAGTTAAGTACAGGTCCAACTTTACGTTTTTTACCTTTACTGTTTCTGCTGGTGCTCGTATCCAGGTGCTTACATAACTTATATAACTCTGCAATTTCACAATTTATATCTCTCATGCAAAAAATATAATGATTAAATTAATGACGAGAACTTGTGTAGGGCATACAGGATGCTGCAAGAAGAATATATACACCTTTCAGTAAAAATTCTGGTTTAGAAAACGTAAACGGGATAGACATTTTTGGGAGATAAAACCCTAGTTCCTGGTGACTATGATGGCTGTCCGTCAACAGCAAGCTTGCGTTCATTTAGATACAAGTAGAACAGCCACACACAGAACTAAATGGTAAACCAACAAAAACATAAAACAGACACGTGCATAACAACGGCATGATAACCTCATGTAACCTAGAATATTCCGAGGCATTTTCAAAAATGTAAAATAGAACAACGTAATAGTAGAACTGCAGGTTCCTTCCCCGCAAATTATTATTTTTTCTGCAATTGGGTGTTCACCCGGTGGCAGTGGATCTTATACAGACAAGGAAAACTATACATAAAGGGAACAATACAAAACAAAGTTCATAAAATACACAAGGTATACACGGTGCATCTGAAGATGGACAGTTAGGCTGAAACATCTTTATGGATCTCCCAAACGTCGGTGCACTTCTATCAGACTATACGGTGTTATATCCCAGAAGATAGTTCTGTTCATAGCCAGAGCTGTGACGACCTCAAATCCAAAAAAAAAATGGTTAATCATCTTTTTCTATGGTCAGTGTTCTAGCCTAAGGAAATAAAAAGGAATTGTGTATACGTGAAGTTCATAATAAAATGCCTATGCTACTGTCTCTTCCAAATAAGTTGCTATTTGATCACAGGAAACGGAACAACGCGTGGTCTATAATTGAAGACATGTCTAGCCTGATTTCTGGTCTCCTTGACATTCAGAACACAGCACAAATATTTGATATGTTTTCTTCGTGGCAGTCAGGAGACAGAAGCATACACGAGACTTTAAAATAATAACATTCCCGTCGAAAATTAGTTGGAATAATTGAAGAGCTGTTGCCGGTAAAAGGAAATGAGTTTGAGGAAACGGTTAATCATAAAACAATCCTAGGTTTGTGGTAGCGCTCAAGAACCATCTGCAGAAGCCTTTTTAATATTTGCTCAGGAACACTTAATTTATTTAGAATGAATCTGTAAAATGGGTTAACTACTTGAAAGCAGAGACAAACGGAGGTTATCACAAATTAATTGTCTTATTTTACAAGGCGAGAGGCTTATGATATTACACCTGTATATCACTAAGAAGATCTGTAAGTAGAAGGATAATGTTAGAATAGATCTTAGTTAAAGACAACACCCACACGCTGCTAGAGGGAACAACACACAATCAAGGGGCAAAATTACAGTTTGCAGTTTTGTTTGAAATCTGAAGAAAAGGAAACAGATGTAAACAAGTGGACGACGCCCCTTGCGAAGTGTAACAAGAATTTTACAAAATTTAAAGGGGACAAAAATAAAAAAAATAAAAATAAAAATTGAATAGATTTTGTTTGATTTAAATTAAGTGAATTAAGCGTGTGCTATTTCAGCACATATCAACTAGACCACAATTATGACGGTTTGAATCATGAAGCGTGCAGTTGCATATGTGATGAATGGATAACATTAGTGAAGTGTAGCAGTTTTAGCAGAGTAAGACACCTGAAGATGACCATTTAGGGCTGAAATGTGTTGTGTTGAAAGTGAACGTGAAATATAGAAGAAATATTTGTCGCACTGTTCACGGACTGTGTAGTATATAAAGTCTTAGGTAAAGGTGTGGTATGGATTGGATTAATCTGACTTAGGAGAGGTACCACTGGAAGGCCCTTGCGAACACGGTGATGAGGGTATGGGTTCCATAAAACGTTGGAAGGATAACATTACAATGGATCTGAGATATATAATTGGTATGGAGTAGATCAGTCTAGCCAGTACGGGACTCTTGTGAGCAGTGAAATGAACCATTCTAACCATAGGTGGCATGGGCTGGATACATATGGCTCAGAATAGGGCACCACTGGCGGACTCTGTGAACACAGCAACGAACCTCAGGTTTCCATAACATTCCAGAAAATTATTGAGTAGTTGAATAATTGCTGGCTTCTCAAGAAGGCCTCAGTTCCGAGGCGTCAGCTGCTTCGTTATTCCATAAACCTGATTTCCATAATGATTTCTGAACGAAATGAAAACCTTCATGAAATTTTGTATCAACTTCTTCCCACAAAAGACACACTTGCCTACTGTTTAATACTGTACTATCAACACTACCAACACAGCGGCTATCCAAAATTGATACTTGGAGCTATATTAGCAGTACTTAATGTACCGTATAGATCTTTCGTCACAGACCTTCAGAATGATTAATTTACGGGTCATTATTACAGTAAATTTTATGGGATCTGAAACAAAATGGCAGCGGTGCAAAATGTATATTTAGCTTTATGTATGACGACAAAAACTGGTGATCATTTGAGGTTATGTAGGCCAGTCTAAAATTTTGTATGGAGAAAGACCATACACTTATTCTACGATTCAGAATTAGAGTGAGAGTCGGGTTTATTTTACGACTGGTGGTTTAGCGCCAAACGGTTCGTCTTTGCGGAAAGCCCCTTGAGACTCACGGCCACAATTCTTTTTTTTTTCAACGGACATTTGAGGTCACAGTCCTTTGTAACATCCTCTCTGATGAGAGGATGGGTCTGTCGTTTACAATTGTTGCTGGCCCTCGCCAGCGCAGTCATTCTGAAGTCCGAGTCCCGCGGGACTAGTGACCACATTTTACTGTCTCAGGTTTGAGACTCCCTTAACCTGGAGGGCCAGGTCCCCGTATGTATATCTCCCAGGAATAGGGTGGCAAAATTATACTCCCAGACACTTGGTTCCCTTTACGTCGCCTTTTACGACTCGCACGGCTACGGTGGAGGTAATGAGAACCCGCCTTCACACAGAATTTATATACACGTGTTACATTCTATGAAATATCTGACGTACAATTTACAGTGATTTGCTACGTTCTGGACGACTGGGTTTCTGACTTTGGCAGGGGCAATTTTGATCTGGTCGACATTGTGTCCATACTGAGTAACATAGCCCCCTATTTAATCGGTACCGAGGGCTCTTTCTCTGACATTAAGACAGTCGGAGTGTGAAAATGAATGACATCCATCTGGCGTAGAAGTTAAGAATTGTAGAAATGTAACTCCCATCCAGGAACTTCCTCATGGCGTGGCATTTGATTAGCTACAGGAAAAATGTATTTTGCCTTAATCACTAAAGGGTATCATTAAATAGTACAATTGGAACTTTATATTTCTTGTTAACATAGTCATACTAATTGAAAAGTAATTAAAATGCAGTTGTAAGCGTTACTTCAGTTTATTAAAGACGTGAGCGATAATAAGTATGCGATTCCAATATTCTGACAAAATTAAACTTATTTTAAAAGAAGAGAAATGTAGCCATATACGTGTACCAAGAAGTATATTAATTTCATCAACGTCTACAGAGAAATTATTATTTCCATGCAGGACCAGAATGTTACAGGTAGGTAATTCCATCACACCATCCGACAAACGAGTCCCCGAGGAAGCCTACAGTTTAGAAAACGTGGGAGCCTCGAAGTCTCGCGAAGCTATGGGCCTCCACGTCATGTTACAGGGATAGCTATACCTTCTTTGTGAATGTTTACATTTAAATATATCTATGGCAATTAATATACTTTATATGCCAAAAAGAACTAAGATATAAAGTGGATGATTAAAAATTTAATCCAATTATCAGAATTTTAGATTATTTAAACCATATTTAACACTAAATAATTTGGATAATCGGCGTTCTACTGTAATTTTTTTTTCAATTTTAATTGAAATTGGAATAGATCGACGGATTCTAATTTAACTGCCTTATAGTTCTGCATAAGGACGAAGAGGCAGACAGGGCAAGATAACAGGAGAGTTTTTTCAAACTTCTATTTACGAAGGTGTCATTATCGAAAGGATCTGTATGTTTTAGGAACAGACGTAAATTAATTGCCAAAGTTGAGGATAATGTAACAGTTCAAACGAAAATATAATTTTTAGTCTTGTCCACTTCGCTGGATTCACAGTCCTAACGTAATGCGACATGAAATATTTAGGCCCCATAACACAACCTGAATAGTAACAGCCTTTAGATGACAATGGTTATTTATTTCTCAGGTTTCCTCAGAATTGTGACGTAACCCGAGACATACATCGAAATAATATAAAAAATATAACAACTGTACGTAGGCCATGATAATGTCACGTGTTTCAGTGACTAAGACGCGGTTTTGGATTGTGAATCGGTTTATTGGATCTTCACGAGTCGTAACTACGGTTCTTACACTCTCAAGATGCACATATAACGTCACACACTAAGTCATCTAATTCTTTTTCTGGCCACATTGCTGTTCTCTTGGAACTGCGGAAATTCCCATACTCTCTTAAATTCTCTCGGCACAGACCTTAGACAGAAAACGCAGTACTATTGTTACGTAGCGCAGAACACACAGAAAACAAGTCACGTGGTAACTATCTCGCCAGTCCATTGGCGCGCTGACTGTTACCTAGGAATGAGCTATAAACATTCGACCTATTGCTACGTGCGTGTATCGCGGGGTGTTTATCGAACCGTTGCTTGACAATGCGTTGACATGTCACAATATATTATTAATACTAGGACATATGTCTCGTGCATGGTACCGGTTAATCAGTCAATGCATGGGTCAGAAACCAGTGTCTAGGTAATCACAATTATAAAGCACAGTGTAATGTTTCGTACTGTGGTTAATCTTTCTGAAGCTTGCCTGTGGAGACCCTAGTTTAAATACTAGAGATTTCTGTTGCCCAGTCTCTGGTTGAATTGGAAATATGGAAGCATAATATTAGAATAAGTTCTGGAAGGAACTAATTGCATGATTTCCTTTCACCATAAACTGAAGATCTGATACGACACACAGACAGCAAGGTGATCTCATAAGCCTCCTTTCATTTTTTAAACAAGGAAAGTAGGCTAAACATACAGTGTGAGGACGTGAACTGGATAAACTTGCTCGTGCAAGATCTTGGTAACGAATTTTCGGATTTCACGAAACGTGGGTAGAAAAAGTTGGTTCAAGCGGTAAGTAAGCATTAAAGTTGTCCCTGTGCTGAACTAAGCAAGCACTACGCCATGAAAATGTATGGGGGAATGGTTGTATAAGTCCACGTTTTCTTGATCTCGGCACTAGTTGGAGGTGAGCAGCCAGCTTCACGCCCCGTCTGCTTTACACCCGGGAAAGAACCCCAAGGTATCAATTGGATAGGAGGCTGGGTGAGTCCCAAAGCCGGTCTGGATGACATGGAGAATTAAAAATTCTTGACCCTACCGGGACTGGAACTCGGACCCCTCGGTCGTGCAGTCATTAGCCAGTCGCTATACTGACTGCGGTTTCTAACTTGTATTATGGAGGAGCCATTTCTCGAATCGTTGCCCGATAATGATTTTTTGTCACTGAGATATTTGGTGGCATTCCTCAGTTCCTCCATGCCCTTTCCAATTCGTTATTCTCCTTCATGCTACTTTGTCTGAGAAAAAGCGTCGTTAAAGAAACTACAAACTTATATAAAAGACAGATACCTTCTTGACCAGATAAGCGACCATTAGCTTCTCAGAAACAACTCTGTTCAATGGAGTTGTTAGATGTGTGATCTGTTTATGATGAAGGTAAAGCCCGCAAGTTTCTAAAAGTTTCATGAGCAGAGACCTGAATTTTTTTCTTTTCTGTTCCTCTCCGAGCGGAGCAAACTGCTAAAGCAACAGGGGGGGGGGACGCGAGCCGGCGAGCATTTGCTGAAGCGGGGAGGGGGTGCAAAGTGCCTCGAGAGGGAGTGCTCCTGACAGTTGCTAGCATTAGCGTAGTGATGGATACGACAAAATCTTTCAGCTAAAAGTCCAGTCGTATATAACTTAAAATTCCCAATGTTCTCATCTAATGTTAACATTACAACAAGGTAGACACATGTAGAATTTTAGGTTCTCACAGCGGTGATTATAAAAACTTCTATCTTCCGGTATATAACGCCGTGTAGTCCGCAAAAATTAGCCTGTTTCTGCTTTCTACTTGCTTTTTGTTGGCCTCTTGCTTGGTTTATTCTCAGATCGTGAAGAAGGAGACGACATGCTCCTCCGAAACGTCGGATAATATTCAACGAACTACATGGCGTTATATCCAAGAAGACAGAATTATCCAAGAAAGACACAGCTATCGTGTAGGTTTTCAGGTTAAACTATACAAATTTGATGAAACAACAAATAATATTGTGACGTATTTGCGCTATGTAGGACACCTCCCCTCCAGCGGTGACTTAGCAGCATAGGAGCAACTGCCGCTTCTACGGTAACAGGCCAGTCAACACTCCGTCCCCATCCCCCGCGGTGACGTTACAGGGGACACCGCGGTTACTACGCAGCTATAAACACTCTCGGCAGCGTTTCCCAGCAACGCCGGTAAACACGCCGTTTATGCAACAGTGAAGCTATGTGGGTTTTCCGCTCTCCGACTGAAGGTTTATGAGAGTTACTAGAGAGAGAGTAACCAGTCAGTTGCAGTCGCCGAGTCGAGTTGTATCGAGTGAATGGAAATGACTACAGGGGAAGTATTTGTGATACTGCAGATAGCAGTAATTGGGAAACTGTAAATTGTGTAATTGCAAGAGTGTGTATTCAATAAATTCGCTACATCCAAGACGGCGTGAAGTTATTTGTCGCGTGACATATACCCAACACGTGAAAATATAATTCGTTTTGTAATGATGAGACAAATTTTTAAAAAGCTACTCTGTAACTTTATAGGCAAACAGTAATGATATTTTAATTATGAAATATTTCAAATGTAGTTTTAATTAACTATTAATACACTGAAACAGAATAGAAGAAAATACTTCACAGACACACAGGTGCACTGCGAAATAAAAATTCATCCATCTTTTTTAAGTTCTAGACATTATCGGTCGGATTTAAATTTCCCGTTGCTATGGCGTTGGAGCTGGATTTCAACTCTGAGGTAATAGAATTGGTATTGTCAACAACACGACGTTACGGTAACTTGGTTCAGTAGAAACCGCGCATCGCCAATAGAACTATGCGATGCACCGACGACGAATGCTAGCTAATGCAGGATTTGAGATAAAGCTGCCGGGGAATGAAGCTGACCACTCACTTCCATCTAGTGTCGAGCTTAAGAATGGCGGAACTATACCTCCACGCCCCCATGTCTTCATGGCGTGGTGTTTAATTAAGAAAAGGAAGAATTTTACCTTAAATATGAACTACTAGAGGCTGTTTTGGAAATTCTGAATAGATAAATTTTAAATTGTTAAATGAAAGAAATTGATCGAATATGCCACCAGAGAAAATATTATATACATGTAGAAAATTAAGTTTTCTCTGTGTTGAAATAATTAAGTACTATGCCATTGAGACGTATGGGGAAGAGGATATACAGATCCATGTATTCTTGACCACGACACTAGCCGGAGGTGAGTGGTCAGATTCAAGCCCCGGTGGCTTCACTCTCTGTTAAAGATTTGTAGGTATCCATTTTATAGGAAGATGGGTGAGCCCAAGAACTACTCTTCACGATTTGGAGAAGAAATAATTTTTGCACCTACTGGGCCTCCAAGCCTGATCTCTCGGCCGTCCAGCCCGTGACCAGTTGGTATACTGACTGCCGTTCGTTAGCCCATATCTTACGTTGTGCCGATGCACATGTCCCAAAACATGAAAAGTGGCCTCATCACTGAATACGAACGCCCCCATGCTTTGTTGGGCATGAGCGTGATAGCCCTAAAGTTAATGTGTAGTGTGCTCTTATAAGAGATCACGTGACTGGACCGTATTTCTTTGCGGAACTCACTGTGACGTCACACAATTACATCGACATGCTAGAACTGTTTGCAGTATCCCAAATTGATGATGACAAGATGGTGATGCAGCGCACAATACCAACATTGTTACGGAATTTCTTGATGAGACATTTCCACGGCGCTGAATTATAAGCAATGGCCACCACGATCTCCGGACTTGACCTCTGTATGTTTATTTTTCGGAGTATCTGAAGCAAATCGTCTACAGTATTCGTATTCACAAGATTCGACACTTGAAAAAGAGAATCAGAGAAGCTGTCTCATTGTCACTTCTGAAGTTCTTGTCGAGTGTGGCAGGAAATGGAGTACCGCCTAGATCTTTGCAGAGCCACCAACGGAGCCGACATAGAACTTCGATAAACACATGGATAAAAGTTATTTGAGTTTTCTTTATTGTAATTCGTATTTGGTGTATGGCCATATTCCATTTAATACTGTAACGTATACAACTAGGCAACGGCGCGATATACACCTCGCTTTAGCGCAATCAACACTAGGACGAATGTTTATAGTTCGTTGCTAGGCAAGGGTAATCTCGCAATGGATTGGCGAGGTAGCTATCACGTGACTCGTTTTCTCTGTGGTCTTGCTTATGCAACAATAAGACTGTGTTTTCCGTGTGAGGTCGGTGCGGAGGCTATATAACGACAGTTACAGATACGATAGGTTTCAGTTTTAAGTGCGGTTCTGGGTTCTGAATTCTCGGTGGAAGATAGCCACGGGAAGATCGTAGAAGACAAGAAGACTTCATAGTGATTTCAAGTGTTAGTTTCTGTGTTGAGATCCGTTGATAGGAGACGACTAATGGAAACATGAAATCCTAGTGCATGTGCAACGGTAAATTGTAAATTGTGTAAAACAGCCATAGCGCTGTATTAAATGTGATTAAGTGCTAATAAATCCAATCATTCGATCTAGAACCCGTTATTTTCGTCACGCGTACCCCATACACGTGAAAATATACATTTCAACTAACACGCAGGCTGCTGCAGCTCTCTTATATAGGGGCTGTGTGGGCCTGTTACGTAGCAACGCTGTTATCTCACGCCGTCTTACGTCACCGCGCGTTGCGCGTTACGTCACCGCGGAGGAGGGGAGGGAGCGCTGACTCATCCGCCACGTCACTGAGTTGCCACGTTATTGCTGGGTAGGGAGGGGTTCTCCGTTGCGCAACATGTCACAATATTTTGAAACCTCACCATGAATCTTTGGGACAAATGTACAACGATTAAGTAAATGTATATGCGATTTTCCTATGGTCATCCTTTCGTGAAGAGATGCAACGTTACTTTGGATTTTGAAGGAAGGACCCGTGATCTATATTAGAATTCTGCTAAAGAGGCTAGGGATAAACAGCAATAATCATGAGATTGTAACCCGTAACCTCTCTGAGACAAAGCGCACAACGTTACCACTTCTAAAGTTACGTATGCGTGGAGTATTGACAGAGAAACCTTGTTGATTCTGGTCCGGCAGCGTGCATCGTCCAGACGCGGACTGGAAGCCGATCTTACCCTCCGCTTTGTCACGTAGTGCAGGAAGACTCGAAAAAGTTCCCGCTCTACAACAAATTACCCATTATTTCTGACAACATCCAGCATCCTTTTAGTATTATTATTATACGACATATCTTTCGGAACAATTCATCTTCGAGCAGAGGGCCTTATCCCTCCCACTACATGTAGTACGTCACCCACAACTGCAGTCCTGTCGCTAGCAGGGATGTCGTCTCTAAACCATACACGACTTGCTGCAGCTCAATAACCATATCAACTAAAGGGGATGTTAGGCAGAGACACAATATTGCTGACTTCTGTTACTTACATGTGGAGTCTTTGAGAAGCCACTCAAGAACTTCCCAATATCTAAAGGAACCAGAAGGTTCATTACAGTGTTCACAAGAGCCCGCCATATTATCTATCCTAAGCCAGATGAATCCAGTATATACCACCCCATTATATGTCTCTAAAATCCATTCTAATATTATCCTCATACCTATGTTTCCTAGTGGTTTCTTTCCTTCTAGTTTTCCCGCCAAAAACAAATACCGGATTCTGACTCAATTTTTGTCCATTTCGATGTATTATTTTCAACTTTAACGTCGTTGTCCCATCTCTGGCAACTTCTCTCAAATTGTCGCTTTGCAGAGAAACCAGGGTTTTATTCTCGGTAGAATCAAGAGATTTTCCTCTTCTAAATATAATTCAGAAGGAACAGGCGCTTGCGTTGGTTGCGGTACTACGGTACAAGGCGGAAGGTCGCGGGTTTGATTCCCGATGAGATCTTTGAATTTTTCAAATTAACTAATCTTTCCAGCCGCACTATGGCCCTGGGGTCGACTCAGTCTCTAACAGAAATTGACGGCTTCTCAAGAAGGGCTCAGCTCCATGAGTGAGTACGCCTCACCATTCCATACATAAGTCTTGCTTCAGCGCTCCGAGCCAGTAACTTTCTGAACGTAATTATCATGACATATTACATTAGAATTCATGTCGTTGATTTTGAATGTCGGCCACTGTTCCTTTCGTGTGAACGACAAGACAGCTCCATGAGTACAGGCGTCATCAGATGCTGATAATCGCTCATCTTATTAAGAAACTGTCCACCATTTTGTGCAGTCAGAAGGTTCCATGCTGTGTCCACAAGAGTCAGTCGAGGGATTCTATCCAACCCTGTCACTCTCTCTCTCTCTCTTGTCTTGGTTACTATTTCCTTCCAGATGCAGGCACCAGAAGTGATTTTGTCCCTTGAGGTTTCCAGGAAAATATTTTGTTTAGAGTTCCTGATCTTCCCAGTCATTATACATGTAAAAAAATGTAAAAGGGTGTGAAGTTATCCCAGTAACAGGCCGTGGAGGCCCATGAGGTTGTGAGACGTCGAGGCTATCACATTTTGTAGAAAATTGGCTCACAGATGGCGGTAAGGTTGTCAGTCTTATGAGCCGCCCGCTCTTTACCCTGAGAAAGATTCATGGTACTCATTTCTGTTAGAGGCTGAACGACCCCAGGGCCATAGTGCGGCTGGAAAGATTAGGTACATTGAACAATCCAATGACAACATCGGGAATCAAACCCCTGACCTTCCGGCTCTTAGCATAATGTCTTGACCAACTACGCTACTTTTAAACTTCATATACATAAATAATAATTTATATTTTGTTTTAAAACAAAATAAATATTTTTAGAGTACAATTTGTGAATCTTAATATTATATTATTGAATTATTGCAATAAACTAACGCGTCTGTAACTGAGTACTGTTAGAAATGTCTTCTTTACGGTCGATTATCCTTCAGTTATTACTCGCATCCGAGGCCTCATTCGGAATATGACCTCGGGGCTAGATGCGCGTAATATATTCCTTCAATATACTCTAATTAAAAGTTTCTCGTAATAAGGGACATGGGGCTCTTATGGGAAATTAAGAGCTTGAGTGAGTAATGGTGACACTGGCTACCTCAGGGGAGCTAAAGTAGGCAGGGGAAGCTATTTGATTTGACAGCCAGCCACAAGACGAAGAGGGTTGTTTGGATCAGAACCCTTGTTGAATTGTGGGGTGTGTGTCCAGTGAAATGGGTTCGAACACAGCTGAACTGATGTACCATTTGCAGTATTAACAGCATCTAATTATTTTGCAACTATTCTGTTTCATCCTTTCATCATTAAAGAGGAAGACGTTTCTATGACATGGGTCTTGACACACAAGGTTCTCATATAAGGTAAATCTAACCGGTCTTGACATGCCTCCATAATGGAGCACCTCTTAAAAGTAACTGTGTAATACTTATGTAATTTTGTTGCGAATTTTGAAGAATGATTTTTTTGTTGTTTATTTAACGACGCTGGTAGGACGAATGATGAATAATAAATCGGAAAATATTTTAGAAGGAAATGGGCTTTGCCTAACTGAGGCAGTTCCCCGGAATTCGCAAGGAGAGAACAAGGAAAAGTATAAAAAAAACACGCAGTAACTTAGAGTATCCTTGTAACGCCAGGAAGAGGAACTGTACATGAGACACCGCTGGTTCATTTACTGAACAGAACATTTTTTGCCGTTTGTACACGGAGTTCTCAAGAGCCCAACTATGATCTACATGTATATCCTGAGCCAGATGAATCTATCCCACAAGCTGACTCCAAAACAAGAACCGTTAGAATATTAAACGCCCATCTAAGAATACATCTCGCACATGGCTCCAGCTGTTGCAGTTAGGAACAGGTTGGCTCTTTTTTCTTTTCTAAGGTTCTTTATCAAGTGCATTGATTAGATTCTGCCGAAATGGAGAGGCCAGAATACATACATTAATGACGTGGGACCTTACGTTCTCAACCTGTTGACCATGAAGAATGCTGATTTTTTAGATGTGACGCCGTGTACTGTGGTAGTAAATTACTGACGTTTCGGAAGCATTTATTGCTTGCACTTTCAGATTTGAAGAATAAGTCGAGCAGAACTTGGTGTGTGTTTCTTATTAGTTGCTTAATTGTTTACACTTGGATCTGATGATGGAGGCAGTACTTTCTCCGAAACGTCTGCAAACTTTTACCGGACTACTTGGCGTCGGAAGAAGCCGGGATATCGCAGCGGATATAGTGACTAGCTACGGGATGAACGGCCGAGGTGGAGTTCCAGTCCCTGCACCGGCACAATTTCTCTTCACAGCGTCCAGACTGGCTCTGGGGCCCACTCAGCCTCCCATCCAATGGGTACCGGAGTCTCTTTCCGAGGGGGTAAAGCATCCGAGTAGTCAAATAGTCACCACCCAATTTCGAAATTATGTTGAGATCATGAATACGTGGATCTATAATCCACTTCCCCAAAAGTCTTTTGGCGTACTGCTTAATTAGGGACGGGGAAATTTTTCTTTACACGGCGTCACATTTCACAAGATAATATTCTTTGTGCTCTGGTTATTCGGTTTACTTTTTTGACCCTGATGACGGAGGCAGTAAGTGCCTCTCAAAATTCGGTAAAATTCTACCAGAAATCACGGCATCACATAGTTGATTGTTGAGCTCGAAAAGAAAATGTGTTCAGGCCTCGATGTCAGTACATGCTCGGCGAAACTGAGGATATCTATGAAGGAAGATGAAATTCTGACCCAAGACCTTCTGAACACGAGAAAGGCACGCAAGAACCACAACTCCTGCCGGTTTCCTGTGAAGTCCTGAGTTTTTAAGCCTGTGCGAAGTCGGAACGCTTCCTCGCCGCTTGTTTTCCTGGCTAATTAAATTTTAATAGCGATAACTTTCAGTGTGACCCCCCTAAGTGCTTGTAGACACGGCCAGGGCCAGCTGAGCCGGCCAGTCAGCTGGACAGTCGGGACAACACAGAGTGACATATCAGCATCGGATTAGCGTTCAAGTTACAACAGCCTACACTCCCTCCTTTCCAAGGGGGGCATAAGTTTGTAGTTGAAGTGCAGGAGAGTCTGGATTTCCTAGTCAGAGCGTTTGAAAGCTGACGGTCCGTCAGCTGCTATGTTTTCCATGTTGGAGACTTAAAGCAGCCCTGTCTCGAAGTGCGCGTGAAATACGTTTCAAGGGGAACGACACATTCTAATGTTTTACTGAATGGGCAGCTCACTTCGAACACAATATGCAACATTTTTAATTTGTTTCTAATATTTGTTTTAAATCACAGCGCACAGGTTGGTGTAGCGATAATGTTCTGGATATGTATTGGGGAAGTATCCGGTTCAAATCTAGGACGAGATTCTATGTTCACTGTGGTGAAAGGTAAGGTAAATATGCCCTATGCTTAACTAATTAAGCACTACGCCATGAAGGGGTATGGGGAGTGGATGCATGGATCCATATTTTCTCGACCTCGGCACTAGCTGGAATTTGGTCAGCTTCACGCTCTTGTCGCTTTACCCCAGGCGAAAGACCCCTCGGTAGCTATTGGATAGGAGGCTGGGTGGGCCCTAGAGCCGGTGGGCCCTAGAGCCGGTCTCATCTCTTTCTTTTTGTTGCTAGTGAGGTGGGACTAAGTCCCTTGTACTGCGGCCACTTCTGGTCTTTTGTACCAGCCCCAGATGATAGGTGAGGGCGATTGTGGAACAGTTGGTGGAATGGAGATTGGCATAGGAAACCGAAGTACATGGAGAAAAACTGCCCCAGCGCCACTTTGTCTATCACAAATCCCACTTGACCAGACCCTGGATCGAATCCGGGCCGCGGTGTGAAGCCAGCGACTAACTGCTTGAGCTATGGCGCGGCCTTAGTCTAGACTAAGTGGAAAAGAGAAAATGCTTCCGGGACTGGAAATCTTACGCTTCGGTCATCCAGTCCGCAGCCACCTGCTCAACCTAGTTCCTCGTTCGCGGATTTTTCTACCCTAAAGATGGATGAGATAGGTCCCTCCGAAACATCAGTTCACATAAGATGTACACGGCACCACAACCCAGAAGACGGCATTCTTCATAGTCACCGCCGTGAAAACCTCAAATCTTCTTCGTACCTGATCTTGCTTAGTTTGTCTTAATCTTCGACCATGAAGTTGCTCTCCCGAAGTATCCGTTCAATTTCTCCAGACTACAAGGCGTTATATCCCGGACGGTACAGCATTAATTAATTAAAATTTATATTAATTATTTTAAATACAAAACAAACTCCGTGAATTTAGTCCGCACGCGAACTAGAAAACCGAAATTAACGACCGTGGGGATTCGTTGCGCTGACCACGCGACACCCTCTATCCGCAAACGTTGGTACTAAACTTCGCCGACAGGCGGCGGTCGCTCGGTCGGTATATTTTAAATACATCTTTACTTAAAGCATTTGCGACGTCAAAACTAGCCTGTGGTGTGCGAAAATAAATTCTATATGATGATATACTGGACACAGTGCAAAGTGTATGCACGATTACTCAGATCCTGATTAGCCTCGGTTCTATACTCTACTGGGATATATGATTAAGAGGCGTGTTCCTAAGGCAAGCAGAATTGAAAGCGATCTGACTCCTTCCCTCAACGTGTTTCTGCTTCCATTCCTCAGCGCTCCTACTTCGTAGCCAGGAGGAATCGGGTTGCAATATCTACTGAATAATATTCCTACGTTTTTCCTCAGTTCCTCCAGACAAATGCTGCGATTTTAGATTTAAATAAGCCACAGCTACATTTTCTAGAGCAGGGGACTCTTGTGAACACGGTAATGAACTTTCGGGATCCACAAAATGCTGGGAAATTCTTGAGTAGCTGCAGAATCGGTGGCTCCTCCAGAAGGGCTCAGCTCCATGAGTAAGTAAGTAAGTAAGTAAGTATTCCAATTTATTTTTCAGAATTATCCTACAATTCGATCCCTTTTCAAGTTCATAAGAAACTTCAAGCTAGTACATCAATCAGCTATGCTTTAAGAATACTATTTTTCTGGAATGTGACGCTGTATAGTCTGGTAATAATTTACAAACCTTTCGGAGAAACTTATCGTTGCTATTTCTAAAACTGAATCAGTAAGCAAGCAACACACTTTAAGTAGCTTAGTACACGCTTGTGCTTCTTATTCTTGGACCTTGAAGATAGAGGAAATATCTTCCTCCGAAAATTTGATAAATTTATGTCAGACTACACAGCGTCACATGCCACATGATAGTAGTTCTTATAATCACTGCTCTGAGAGCTGCACGTCACACAACCTTGGCTTAAGTTCATGAAACGAGAAGAATGGTTATTCTTAGAAGTGACGGGTGAATTTGTATATTTGCGTTTTGTCATATTTTGAGAATAAATAAGATTGAATTCGTGTATAATGATCAGTTAAGTACTGAACGCACAAAATGTATGTATTATCCGTGGATAGGAAGCCAGAGAAGGGGATCTGTGCTTCCCGCCAGCTCACACTTGTTCCGTTCCATTGTTCCCATTGTTTTGTATTCAGATCACCGTGACATGGCGGATCGAGTTACTGCCAGATATTATAAGGACCGACTGGATGTATCCGGCTTGAGGGGAGTCTGCAGAATGGGTCTCTCCCTTACTCCTTTAGAAACACTCCAATATTAATTATTCTTAGTGCAATAAAGATTTATTTACTAGACTTACTCTGCAATTAGATTATTCCTACTAAGCATTAAAAAGTACAGTAAACACGGAGGTAATGTGAAAGGGTGGGAGAAACACACAGCGTGGAACGGTGACTGCAGCTCAATCATCTCTGTCCTCGAACAGAGATTAACGGCCGTGGGGATCCGTTGCGCTGACCACGTGACACCCTCTATCCGCTAAAGTTGACACTAACTTCGCCGACTAGCGGCGGTTGCTTGGTCGGTATAGTTCGCTTGCAGACTACTGGCCACGGAGCCTGTGTTTGCTAGACCGATATATCTCAGGTACCAGACGTTCAGTTATTGAATAAACTGAAATCTTTTAAAGAGGCCAATGATTCAGTACTATCCTTGAAAGAGCGCACCAACAGACCCTGTCCTGAGTCATATAAATCAAGTCCACAACCTCGGACCTTATTACCTGAAGATCCACTTCAATATTATCCAGATAACTAACAGATCCTTTGATAATATGGACAAAGTTTAGACATTCGGGAATGACATTATTAAATAAAAAAATTATTCATGAAGAAATTTAAGAGCAGATTAAATTCGGGTAATATCTGCTGCCATTCAGTTCAGAATCCTTTGCCTTCTCGTCAGATGTCTAAAAACATGACAATTAAATCACACAAATGTATAATTTTGGCTGTAGATTTGAATGTGTGTGAACATTGGCCTATGACATTAATTTTAGTACGAATAATTGAGCACAGGGTGCTAAGAGGAATATTTGGACCGAAGAGAGATGAAATAATAGGAAGTTGAAGGAAATTACATAATTAGTAGAGCCATAATTTATACTTTTCTATAAATATAATTAGGATATAATGAAAATGAGATGGGTATGGGATGTAGCACGCATGGGTAGATGAGGAATGAATGTATGGTTTTGGTGGAAAAACTGAGGGAAAGAGTCCACTAGGAACAACTATATGTAGGTGAGAGGATAATATTAAAATGGATCTTAGAGAAATAGTTTGGTGTGGTAGGGACTGGATTTGTCTGCCTCAGAATAGGGACCAGTGGAGGGCTCTTGTGAATATGGTATGAACCTTTGCGTTCTATGAAATATTACGAAATTCTTGAATCGTTTATCGACTGTCGGCTTATGAAGTGGGACTTAAATAATTTCCTCGCGTCTGCGCCCATGTCTCTCGCTGTTTCCTCTTTTCAAGTTTCCCGTTTAAAATTCTGTAAAAATGATTTCTCACATACGTGCTGCATGTTCAAGGTCAGAGCTTGTTACTGATCCCCCTGCTCCCATTGGTTCTCTGTAGGATCATTTTCTTGCACAGAGTTGATCTAGGGTTTCTTCACGTGGGTCACCCATATGTGTTGAACAGTGACTGACTGCTGGCAAGATACATACTAAGTGTAATGCATTCACGTGAAACTGCAAACACTGCAAAACATATGAAACGAATCGTCACGTTTGATAAGGGAGAAATCCTGTCCTATCATCAGAGAGGACGTCTAGCCAAGATAAAACAGTAACTGTCCAGACCAAGAACAAAATGTTGCCATGAGTCCTAGATGGAGCTCAACACCAAGACGTGACTGGCTGATTGACCAGCAGCCGTAAAGTGATACTGAATTTGAATTTTTCCTCCTTGCTCCTTTTTTAATCTTGGCTTACTCTTCGACAATGAAGATGGGGGCAGCGTGTTTCTGCGTAAAAGTTGGAAAACTTGTACCAGACTATAAGGAGTCACATCCCAGATGATAGTGCTGTTCATGGTCACTGCCGTGGAAACTTTATATGCAAGACAACGCAAAATTCAGTCACAAATATAGCTGCCTTGAATCCTTTAAATTCTGAAGGTAGAGACTGAGAGAGAGAGGTAGAAACTATAGTAGAAGAGTAGGTAAAAGTGGAAAGTCATGGGGAAGTGACAGACATTTTATTCCTGGGAGGGGGAAAGAACATAATTTTGTTAGAAATTTCCCAGGCTTCGCCCGCTCCTACTTCTGATAACAGCAGAGTGCAAATGAAGAAGTTAGAAACAGTGTCTTGTGATAGGAGCCGCGGAATTTTGATTTTCTGATTCAATGTCGAACCCTATAATTTGAAAAAAAAAGTTTTGGTGGTTTTGATAGCAATGGAACTTAATTTTAACGAATTCAAATCGGAAGGGTTGCGTGGGAAACATGCAATACAAATTCTGAACTACGTTTCTTATACAAAAATTAAATCCGTACCTCACAGGAAACAACACTTTCCCGCTAAAACGCCAAAACGATTAATGCTGTTTAGAGAAATAATCGCTGTTTACTATGAGAACCAAACAAAACACAAATAACCTCTATGGGCAGAATAGAGAGTTTTAGCATTTTTGCCTCTATGCTCTATGTATGTGACTATAGACGGGGTTTTGGATCACTGGATTTACTGACAATTTACAGGTCATACTACAAACAACTATAACACTATGTTAAAGCAGGTGGTACAGCGCTGACCACGAGACACTCTCTATCCGCTAAAACTGGCACTAAGTTCGCTGACAAGAGGTGGTCTCACGGTCGGCATAGTTCGCTTGCGGCCTAAAACCACGGAGTTCTTTTGTTTGGTACATACAGCAAACATTGGGCTTTAAAGGACTAAATTAAACAAATGTTTACGTAACACAAATTGGAGCATTATAAATTGTGAACAAAAGTGTGAATCAGTTTATGGCGTAAAAGATTTAGTAACGGAAGCTAAGCACTGAAGATAGGTTACCCATTCATTTCCACTAATGAACAATAGCATCACTAATCAGGTCACATGATTGTGTATCAAACTCTGGCAAACACAATGGTTAATTCAATAGCTGTACACTCAAGTCACATATTCAAATGATGCGTGAAAATCTTGGGACTAAAGTCTATGTGTTCAGCTATGCGAATTCTCTTATAGATGCCCCATTTGCGTGCTTGAATCGAATCGTTGAAACGTTATTTTGCTAATGTTCTATGTGCGTTAGAGTGGATAAGAAATACATATGAAGAATGCCGTTTTCTGGGATGTGTCGCCGTGTAGATCCTGTGTAAACCGGCGTCTCGGAGGAAGCTCAAGCTGGTTCCGCCCTTGCGGATTTTCTACTCTGAAGATAGAGGCGATACGTTACTCCGAAACATCGGTTAACACAGTATTTCCACGGCGCCACATCCTGAAGACGGCACTGTTCATAGTCACTGCCGTGAAAACCTCAGATCTTAGAATACATATTTTTGTAGTGGTTCATTGCAGCTTACTGAAAAATATTCACATATTATGGGGAAAGTGCCGGGGATTTAAAATAATGCCATTCAATATGTTAAGGGTTTATTTTAAATAAGATTTCGGATCGTGTTTGGAAGGACCATCTTCAGGCTGTGTGCCTCATTAACAGGGAGCTTTGCAATTCACACCAAAGAGTTAAACAAGATGACGTCCACAGCTTGTGGATATGAAATCTTTAAGGACTGCATCCTATTGCGTATATGCAATGAACACAGATTTTTACCGTTAACGCAACAATACTTTATTATTTATTTATTTATATAGCACGCACTACATGTTTCGACCTCAAGTGGGTCATCTTCACTATGTGATAAACTTGCAGTACCTGAAGATCTCCCATTTGAGGTCGAAACATGTAGTGTGTGCTATATAAATAAATAAATAAATAATAAAGTATTGTTGCGTTGACATACCGTTTACCAGGAAGAGAAATATAAAGAGCCTTAAGGAACCGACCCTCTTCAATAAGACGATCCAGCTCTCCAGAGATGTCAAGTACCTTGGTCTAGTGTTAGACAAGGGACTGACATGGAAAAAGCAGCTGGACAATGTCATTAACAAAGCCTATAAGGCTTTTTGGACATGCAGAAGCATGTTTTGTAAAACTTGGGGACTGCTGCCTCACATTGTGCACTGAATATACACTGCGGTTGTAAGACCCGTAATTACATACGGCGCCACAGTATGGTGGCCCAGAGTTAAACTCAAGACAAGCAAGGCAGAACTTAACAAATCGCAAAGGTTGGCTTGTTTGGGTATCACAGGAGCAATTCGAACATCTCCAACAGCTGCACTGGAGATACTCCTTGGTCTCCCCCCACTGCATCTATAGTTGGAGGCAGAGGCCAGGGCAGAAACCTACCGTCTCCAGTTCAGTGATCAATGGAAACCTAGATCCGATGATTCTGGCCATGCATACATAACTCAGGGCATGAAATGAACCCATATTACAAATGGGGTCTGACAAAATGATACTGAGACTTATATCTGAAAAACCCTTCACAGTCAGATTTCCTGACAGGAGTGAATGGGAAGACGGGTTTCGGCCCGATAGAAAGGGAGACTGATCTGGTATACAGATGGTTCCAAGATAAATAAGGGCACTGGAGCTGGTGTGTACTGCTATGGCATGAGGCGGAGACTTAGTTTCCGCCTTGGGCGGTACACGACAGTATTCCAGGCAGAAGTATATGCCATTAAGGCATGTATTATGGAGAATCTAGATAGGAACTACAGAAATAGGAACATCTACATTCTATCTGACAGCCAAGCTGCACTTAAAGCGACTGACAAACACCAGATCAACTCAAAATTGGTATTGCCACCAAACCCTCATGGAACTGGCCAAACATAACGGGGTACAACTGATATAGGTGCTGGGGCATGAGGGTATTGCTAGAAACGAAATAGCAGATCAGTTGGCTAAGATTGGAGCTGAACATCCGTTCATAGGACCTGAACCAGCCTGTGGCATCTCTATAGGAGTTGCCAGACAGGCAATCAGGGACTGGACAAACATGAAGCACAAGAAATACTGAGGATCCTTGACTGGACTCAGGCAAGCAAAGGGACTCATACGAGGACCCTCTGCTAAAAGAGCGAAGGAACTGTTGAAGTTAAACACGAACCACCTACGATAGTTGGTGGGACTACTTACAGGACACTGTCACCTTAAAGGACACCTCTTCAAACTGGGACTAAGTGATAGTCTCACTTGTGAGAGGTGTCAAGAAGAAAATGAAACAGCCACACATATCATGTGTGAATGTGAGGCCTTAGCTTCTTTAAGATTACGTCACTTGGATCAATACTCGTATTTTCTGGAACCAAGTGACTATTTAGACGTCCCCACGTACAAAATCCTGCACTTCATTCGAAGCGCAGGATTGCTGAGGGAATAATCAAAAGGGGAAGCACAATAGATCACTGTGGTCGCGGTGCAAGGGCCAAGAGGGCCCACCCCTTGTACATTCATTCATTCATTCATTCATTCATTNTTTCATTCAGTTAATTATTGCGTTGACGGCAAAATCATATATGTTCTTTGTGGATACGAAAGTTCTTCACGTTTTGACGTGTGTTCGCTGCGTCTTCTTGAAACCCTTCCAATGGCCCTGTTGAACAAGAGATCATCTTACACTGCAGATTTATTTTCGTCTAGGGTACTATAGGGTGTCCAGCAGCATCTTTAGGAAGAAATATTGGTCCATATAAAGAGTTAAGAAAATAACTACAAAGATATAATAAAAAAATACAGTAAGGGAAGGTACTGTCCGGTTGTCATTTCCCCGAAACTAGAAGCTGGGGGAAGGAGGGGTAGTTAGGCTAAAGTTCTGGGAACAGGAAGCGGAAGTCGGAGGGTACTGTACTGTCCACTACGAAAACATTTGCCATCTTTCGCATGGAATAATGAATTAACTTTTCAATGCCCCGTGATTCTATCTATACCGCGTTCATCAACGTAACACAATTCTGCATTATGGCCATAAGTCGCATTTGTGTCGTACGGCACTCACAACAAAAAGCGATTTTTCTAATACAACATTAACTTGTTAATCGTTATAGCGGACAGATAGAGCGTTTCCTGTGAGGCACGAGCTCAATTTGTATTTCTTATTTAGAAGAAATTGAGTGTTTAATGTATTAATGAATGTAAGCCGGGATAGCTCAGTCGGTATAGAGGCTGGCTGACCGAGTGGTTGGAGGTTGAGTCCAGGTAGGGTCAAGAATTTTCTTTTCTTCACGTCGTCCAGACGGGCTCTGGAGCCCATCCGGCCTCCTACCCAATGGGTAACTGGGACTCTTTCCCTAGGGGTAAAGCATCCGGGGCGTGAAGCTGACCACTCACTTTCAACTAGTGCCGAGGTCAAGAAAACGTGGATCTATATATACACTCTCCCATACGTCTTCATGGCGTAGTGCTTAATTTGTTAAGCATAGGGATGCTTGAGGACACAACGGGCCAGCAAGCTCAAGCCTTGGTGATGATGTTTTATTCAGCGACGCTGAAGCAATATGATTTGAAGAGCTGCTTCACAAATTTGAGTACAATTAGGCAAGTTTCTGCTTTCAGAATACCTAGGTGTGTACTTTATACCTTGAGTATGTAACTTTACGGAAGAGAAGACCTGTGTGTTTAACGATATTTCTAGTATGTCAATTTTGATTCCGGACCTACATGTCAGGTTTATAAAAAGTTCCGACGTTCTTGAGGCGGCACACCAAAACACGTCCAGACAATAATAGACACCACTCAGAAAGAGACTGCCATAGATCAACAACAACACAGCTGTGAAATGCTGATATGCCATCGTCATCAAACCATACTCAGGTTTCTGCCTCTCTGCTCTCACATAGCTGTGTATATTTCCACACAGTCTGCTTTTACCGGTTCTCACGGTCTCTTCGCTTTGCAGATTTCTTATATTTTTTCTTCTACCCTGAAGATGGAGGCGATACGTTCCTCCGAAACGTCGGTTAACACCACATATACACGGTGCCAAATCCCAGAAGACTGCTTTCTTCATACGGTGGCGAGTTCACTGACTTTATTGTCAGACCACGTATGTTGAAAACATAATCTACCATCGGCTTTCTAATAAAGTTGTAACGATTTGTTGACGACTTAGCAGCTTGAGAAATACCTCAGCATACCTCACAGAGCCAGAGATACGATAACCGAATGTAGTTTTTGAATTCGGAAAGAAAGATACTGTGGCAAGGAAGATGACGAAAGCATGCGAATTATCTGAGGGGCATGTTCTGCAATGGGGCTCTATGGCATCGCATTCAAAGGATACAGGAAGGAAGAGTGTGGGGGGGGGGGTAACAGCATGAAGTGTGTCTGTAACAATAACAAGTGACGTCACACGTTGACAAAAGTTGAGCTTTATTGCACAAAGCTGCTGCACAGGATGGGGAACCAAAGCGAATCAATTACTGCTTCTTCAGTACAGTCCGGTTAAATTGCTACTAAACCAGCTCTAAGTAGCTCAAGAAAGAATTTGTAGTGCACTACTGCTCAGCAGAGCAGGTCACAGCAACAGCGCGGTCTGAGGCATGAATTGTCTTCGCTCGCTCGGACTCTGCGATCGTGGGTTCGAATCCCAAATTAAGGCATGGATGTTTGTTGTGTGTATGCGTTTATTCTGTGTTTACCTAGCGGCTTTGCAGCAGGCTGATCACTCGTCCAAGAAGTCATATCGACTGTGACAAAATGATTACGGAGCTGAATAAGAGGCCAGGGCACTAAATGGGCTGGAAGAGCCATTGAAAAAAAAAATATATAAGTTTTTTAGTTACAGAATTAAAGTCTCTTTACAATTTTCCTCTGAAGCATATATAAAATTCTGCCAGTGTACAGATCACATTCTTGGAGATGGTGTTATGCTCACCGCCGAGGAATCCTCAAATCCCATATCATATTTTTTTATATTTTTTCCCATATAAACTCTGAAAAATTCTCAAGTGGTTTTTATTTTATTGTAACTTTTTGCCTGATTTTCGTTGTGCATGTTAGTATATTATCTCCAGAAAAAAAAAAGTTTGGTAACATAATTTCCTTTCAGAGAATATTATATTGAAATTACAGAAAACAAAAATAGCTTTTATTTAGAATGAGTTTCAGGATACTGTTATAACAGTACATTGTAAAACAAACCGTTACACGGATAATATTTACTATCTTCTCACAAGGAAAACTATGCAGTCACTATTGGCTTCAAAATATATTACTATTGGAAATTAAAATATAAACAGTAGTTCAAAACACGGAGAAGATTTTTCTCTTCTCCACAGCTTGCAGACCGGCTCTGGGACACATCAGCCTCCTATCCAATGGTACCGGAGGAATTTTCCACGGGGGTAAAACGGCCGGGGTATGAAGCTGACCACTCGATTCCATCTGGTACCTAGGTCAAGAGTGGTAGAGCTACTAGACTCCCCATCTATCTTTATGGCATAGTACTTAATTAATTAAGCACTAAAAACTCCGTGGCCTGTATTCCACAAGCGAACTATACCTACCGAGCGACCGCCGCTTGTCGCCGAAGTTAGTGCAAACTTTAGCGGATAGAGGGTGTTGCGTGGTTAGCGCAACGAATCTCCATGGACGTTAATTTCGGTTTTCTAGACCTGAATTAATTGTTATTATAATACGAAATATAAATGAAACGAAAAGAGTGTAGGAATTAAGCAGGAAGTAGACATGAGTGGCAGAAGTTCAGAAATCACTTCACTTCTGTGCTGTCGCCTATGTAAGAGTACAGTTTGGTGAGTGGAAAGAAATTTGTAGCTGTTTGTTGCTGGAGAGAATTTGGGAAGGCGGGGGGACAAGGGCTCTGAGTTAATTAAGAAAAGCTCGCTGTTTCCATCTTCATATCCGATGACGCCCTTCCTAATCGGTGAAGAACGTAGTTCAGTTGAAGCGACTTACAGCAAGGAGAGCCAAGTCGAATCTTCTGAAACTTTCATCAAGCTCCTTATTCCTTTTCCTTCCTTCCCTCCTTCCTTGCAGTTTAACATTTTTCTTCCTTCAAGTTTCATTTCTTGGCACTTACACAAAGTGACGTACATCCGCGGCAAGAAAACAATAGTTGACGGTGAAGACGGCTGTAATGTTGCCGCGTAAGATTCTGAGAATCCCTAACCACGTGACTCAGATCTGAAAACGAATTCAACGAGGAAGCCAGTTGAAACAGTTGGTTTCCATTCGGGAGGTGTGCATTTAGAATCTAGACTGCGATACCAACTATCCTTGTCGAGTAGGATTTTAGGTTATCACTACGGTGTTTATGAATAACTTCTTTCCTATATTATCCTAAATGTTCCTCAAGCCAGCTGCTTTGCTTGCTGTTGCTTAACGTATGTTTTTCGCTTCGTTTAGTGTCAAAATGCTGAGGATGTAGGTTATATGTTTCTCCGAATCGTCGATTAAATTTCACAGGATTACAAAGCGTTATATATTCTATAAGATGGAATTTTTCATTACTGAAGTTTTCTTATCATGTTATTTTGTTACACTGAAACATATCTGCTAAAGAAAAAATATTATTCTGCCTACAAAACATTTTTGAGTGTATCATCCCAAGATAGTGACACAGATCATTAACTGATCGTCTGAAAGATACAAGATTCTGTTTGTAACAAGTGAGGGAACAGTAAATGCCCCGTAAGGTTGCCTACTGAAGGCATGACATAACCTCAAAGATGTTGTAGGCATAATCATGCTACATGTTAATCTTTTTTCTTCCTTTTTATTAAGAATCAAATGAATGCTATATAATAGGAGATCATAATAGATTTTGTCACATAACAAATACCGTAACATAACTCTTTCAATTATTAATTTTAGGGGTTAAAATGTACGAATAAATTTTTAGCGTATTTTCCTTATGTTGAAAAATGAGGTTAATGAATCGGCATTCTGTGTATTCCCATATCAAATTCTGAATGCCTGAACCAATTTTTATGAAACTTGGTATATATATTACGGCACTTGAACCCATTTCAACCAGCATATTTATAAATCTTTCCCATCATTCTGTGTGTCAATATGTGTATCCCTCTATCGCTGCTCGGTTAGAAAGTTACTGCGGCAACGATAGAGGATTATTTGACGAGTTGTTTTCTATGTTGTCCGTTCTTATCAAAGGAAAATATGCGATTACTTCTTGGCACTTTTCATTTGTATAACTGCTGTATTTTCACACACCGCTGTATAACAAGTTCTCTAAATTAACTAAACATTATTCTGACCCGTTTGAAGCAGTTATTATGGAGTTCATAAATATTCATCCCTATTCAAACATACACATACAGTGGGGTATAGTAAGAGACGACACAGTAAATGCGGCCGTTAACCCAGCCAGCAGAGATCAAAAACGGCGTGATAATGACACATTATTGTGTACAAACTGTACTGCAATGTCAGCAGTGAAGTTTCCGACGGGAGTCGGCAGGTGGCATTCTTGTCACCAGCTTAGTAGAATTTAAGTTAAAGCCTCTCCCTACTCGAAAGCTCGCATTGAATTTATGGTGATTGAAGGATCAGGACATGAAAATGACCTGATGTGCAGCATGTGAGACAGGGAATCCGTTGAAGGGAAATCTTATCGTCTGCACTGACACACAATCATTATTAGTCAATAAATCAATTATGTTTGGAAAACACACGTATATTATTTATTCCTTGTTGCTTATTAGCCATCTTACACCAGCCGGGATAGCGTAGTCGGTATAGAGACTGGCTACGGGCTGGACTATGGGTCAGAGTTTGAGCCCCGGTAGGGTCACGAATTTTCTTTTCTCCACGTGGTCCAGACAGGCTCTGGGATCCAGTTAACCTCGTATCAAATGGGTAACGGGGGCTCTTTCCCGGGTGTAAAGCGGCCGGGGCGTGAAGCTGACCACTCACCTCCAACTTGTGCCGAGGTCAAGAAAATGTGGATCTATACATCCCCCCTATAGGCCACCAATGTGTAGTGCTTAATTAGTTAAGCACAGAACCAACTTTACCTTTTTACCTTCACACATTTACATGCTTTGAAATGTCTTCTGCGTCACTGATGTATCCACACTACAGGTTTCGACCAACACTGGTCATCTTCAGATGTCTCTAAAATTGCTGATGAAACTGCTGTGCTTCTGTCTGCAAGTTCAATTGTAGGGATGTGACCTCGTCTATGGGCTCATGTGTTCTATGGTGAATAGCAGCTTCATCAGCAATTTTAGAGACACCTGAAGGTGACAAATGTTGGTCGAAACATGTAGTGTGGATGTAGTATGCATACACCAGTGATGTAGAAGAGATTTAAAAGTTTAAATTTTTAATGGTTTTAAAAAGCAAGTTGCATGTAAGACGTCTGATAACTAGCAAGGTTTAGTTAAGTGACGTGTAACATGACGCGAACCAAATGCCCCACTAAGCGCATCTTCCTTGATTTGACCTTACTTTTTTTTTTATTGCTGGTTGAGTGGGACTAAGTCCCTTGTACTCTGGCCACTTCTGGCCTATTGTACCAGCCCCAGATGATAGGTGAGGGTGATTGTGGAGTAACTGGTGGAATGAAGAGTGGCAGGGGAAACCGAAGTACTCGGAGAAAACCTGCCGCAGCTCCACTTTGTCCACCACAAATCCCACTTGACCAGACCTGACATACTGCCTTTAGTAATGATCGTAATTATTTTCCTAGGGTGCGACTGTTTCATTGCGGCCGCTTACAATGGCTCCTTGCTTCAAGTTGCAAACCGCATGAGCGAGTGAGACGGCGATGCCGATACACGAGTCTGTTTTCCTTGTCTTGTAAGCAAACAAACATCTGCCGAAGTAATGCAAAGTGGCGCGCATTTCGAGGTTACTCCAATCTAATTTATGTTTCCTCCGTGACGGCACAATACGGCCGCCCCTCAAGATACCGCTCACCCGTCACAACAGACAGATGTGGAGGGGGTGTTTTTAACTTGTTTTCTTGCTAATCAACCCCATTTCTTGGACGTACGAGTCACGGGCTAACTCTTTACATCATGATACAGGAAAAAGGGAGGAAAAGAACTCTAGACGTAACGCAAATAGGTCGTTAGTTTTACTAGATGGACATTTTTATAACACAAGTTGTTTGTTAGATGAAAAGTCCGTAAATAATTGTTATCGTGAAATGAGAAGCTTTGAAATGAATTCCTTTTGTTTGTAACATTTAAACCTTTATTTACGTCTTTATCTTTCACAACTAACAAACTTTATGGAGCTGAGTCCTTCTTGAGAAGCCGCCAATTGTTGCAGCTACTTAAGAATTTCCCAGCATTTTATGGGACCCGAAGGTTCATTACCGTGTTCACAAGAGCCATCCGCTGGTCCCTATCCTAAACCAGATCAATCCAATTCATACCACCCCATCCTATCTCACTATGATCCTTTTTAATATTGTCCACCCATCTACGCTTTGGTCTTCCCAATGGTTTCTTTCCTTCTGGCTTTCTCACCAATATCCTACATGCATTCCTCTTCTCTCCATAACAAACATACAAAAAACAAACCAAGTAACTAACCGATATCTTGTCCGAGTAAAGACAAATTCTATATTGCTCTTCGGGCAAAAGAACTTAAGAACTTCTCAGAAATTTATGGAAGTAGAAGGTTCATCACCGTATTCACAAGAGCCTCCCACTGGTCCCTATCCTGAGCCAGATTAATCCAATCCATCACACTTATCTCTCTAAAATCCAGTTTAATATTGTTCACCCATCTACGTCTTGGTCTTCCCAGTGGTCTCTTTCTCTATGGTTTTCCCAGCAGTATTTTATATGCATTCCTCTTCGCCCAATTCGTGCTGTATTGCCTTCCCATCTCATCATTCATGCCTTGATCACTCCAATTATACTTGGAGAACAATACAAGTTAAGAAGCTCCTCATTATGCTGTATCAATTTTAGAAGATTTTGTAATAAACGGTTTTCGGTTAGTATACGCAAAATATATAATTTTAACCATAAAACTTTCCCACGGACTGAGGTTTGGCAAATATACACCAGAGAGATAAGATCCTCTTATTTCCTTCAAACGAATATCTCGCAGTTTTATTGTCTTCTTTGTCTGGCTGTAGTAAGAAATTGAATCAATGCAATAGAATAAACCCCGTCTCCTCCCATTTGAGCTCGGTGTCGTCAAGTGACACCAGCTTTTAAGACCAGGCTGTAACTTAAACACCCACAGATGGAGTTAAGGTTTATATGCTAATTTTTTTTTTCAAATATAACATAAATACACGTGTACCCTTGGTTATTCCTATCCGAGAATTAAGGAGTATTTTAAGGCTTTCTGTGGTTACACCAGGAATACTTTCTGTCTCAGGTAACAGAATGTAAGGCTCTCAAACTGAGACTACTGAGACTGTACCCCTATTCCTGTCTCTCTTACTCGTCAAGACCCTCATTTCTGAGGCTCATCAGAACCGAGGCAGATGTAAGCCCAAGGGTAACATTTAGAACATCAAAAGTATTTTCGAAATCCTTTTCGTATGTAAATTTTCACCGAAGTGGAGAGACGTAATGTGATGCGGGTTGCTTATGTGATGCAAAAAAACTTCCAGGGGATTCTTATAGAGATCTGTGAAAGATCCAAAATCTTCAAACAGGTCCAGGAACCATTTCCCTTATCACAACCTTTTTTTTCCCGCCAGTCATTTACTTCTTTCTCTTATTCAGACTCCCTCTCTTTTCTGTTCCTTCAAAGTAAGCGTCCCTACTTCAATTCGTGCTGAGCTGGACGGGAGGCGGGGGATGGGTGTTGAATCTATTCACCTCTGTTCATTTTAGCCCACTGAACGTCTCATCCTTACCGTAAAGCAATTCAAGCAAACCGACAAGCAATTTCCATCATATTTCATAAAGAAATTTCGTGCAAGAATCATGTAAACTCACATGAGAGGCAAAATTAATTTAATATTACAGACAATATTATTTATGTCTCCATAAGGCTGAAATTGGGTATGTATTATGTAAATAGGGGGCACGTAGTAGCGCAGTTGGTTGAGGCACTATGCTACAAGCCAGAAGGTCGCGGGATCCAATCCTGACGAGGTGGATTTTTCGATTGATCTAATCCTTCCAGCCGCACCATGGCCTTGGGGTCGACTCAGCCTCTAACAGAAATGAGCACCAGGAATCCTCCTGAGGGTAAAAGGCGGCCGGCGCGTAAGGCTGACAACCTCACCGCCAACTATAAGTCGATTGACTATAGAAAATTTGGGATCCTCGACGTCTCACAGCCCTGTGGGCCTCCACGGCCTGTTACTGGGATAGTTTTATTATTATGTAAATAATCTAATTACATGTCAGTTAGACTTGATGTTTCCATCAGCTTTCATCTAATCTAAGCCCATGATTTATAATGTCACGTTTTTAGGGATGTGATTATAGATGGGTTATTGATTGTGAATGGATTTATTGACGACTTGTATACATCACTCGGAACTACACTTTACAGATCACTGACACACACAGGCTAATATCCTCAGTCTAGCACATTTTCCACCGGCCGTTTCCTGGCAACGGCTTCTAACAAGGGAGATTCTTCAGCTTCCTCTTGTCACAGCAGCGTGTGCAGAATTTTTGTCAACCAACAACTCAGCTAAATGGATCCCAGGCTGGCGGCCATTTCACACCAACCTCCTAATCTCCTCTTCATAGGCTGACTTTTAACTGAACTCTCTCACTCATAACCAGCTGCTTCAAGTCACTTCCCTCGACTGAACTGTTGAACTCTTCCTCCGGAACGAGACTGACATTGCTTATAACATTTCGGCAGGTACCACGCAGAAAACACTGTTTCCATTTTTATAGTCAAACAGTACCTCTGCCGTTGCATTCGTATCCGTTGTCGCGGGAACCCGTTTACCGAGCAGTTCCATAGCGATAGCTCGGATATTGTTGACGTGTTGGGCGGCCGTTACCAAGCAACGCGTGTTCATTCTCGCGATCGTTGCATAGCAACAACTGTACATGCTACAATATCAATACTCCCAGTGTTGATTCTGCACTATACAGCTTTGAATGTTAGGATATCTCATGAGTGCAGAATCGTGTTTCAATGGAATTGGTCGTGGACTAACCGGGTTATTGTATTGGATTTTTCCAGGATTGACTGGGAAAAACCAAGAAAAGTCCTTAGTCAGGATAGAAGGTTTCCCTGTGAAGTTTCGAAAGCACAACATCCCGAATACAAGGCCAGAAATGTACTGTCAGACCAACATGTCCACTAATTCTTATTAACACAATTCTGCCCGTTTGTAGCAAAGATCTTACAGTAAACCAAATAATGAAATAATGTATCCATTGCTTTCTCATAACTTCTTAACTTATTTCATGATGATTTATAAAATAGAGGCATTCAGTAGCCTGAGGTTGAAAACTGTCATCTTTACGTGTTGCGTACTGGTGTGTGTCATTCAAACCGGTATATTTATGCCCATCAACACAGCAATTCAGGTAAAATTAATAACAAAATTTATTTACATTAATGATAATCACGACATGTTTCGAACCCATACTGGGTCATCATCAGGTGTAACTCTAAGTAGTTAGATGCTAAATTTTTGGTCAGTGTGAAGCCATATTTTTTTTCATATCTGATCATACCTGTGGTCTAGTGCTCAGAGTTGCCAGTTACAGATCCAGAGGACCGGGTTCGATTCCCAGCGCTACCAGATATTCTGAGAAGTAGTGGCTGTCGCTCGGTCGGTATAGCTCGCTTGTGAACTACAGGCCACGGAGTTTGTTTTTTGTTTTGTTCTGATCATATGATTATTGTTTACTAGTGAACCTCTGGTTTGTTTGCTCTACGGCTTTAAGACGTATTAGTAAATAAGTAAAGCTATCCCTGTAACAGGCCGTGAAGACCCATAGGGTTGTAAGACGTCGAGGGTCGCATATTATATAGACAATCGGCTCAAAGATGGCGGTATTAAATTAAATTGAGGCCGCGCTATAGCTCAAGCGGTTAGTCGCTGGCTTCCCACCGCGGTGGCCCGGATTCGATCCAGGGTCTAGTCAAGTGGGATTTGTGGTGGACAAAGTGGCGCTGGGGCAAGTTTTCTCCAAGTACTTCGGTTTCCTCTGCCAATCTTCGTTCCATCAATTGCTCCACAATTACCCTCACCTATCATCTGGGGCTAGTACAGTAGGACAGAAGTGGCCGCAGTACAAGGGACTTAGTCCCACCACACTAGCAATAAAAAATTAAGTTATATTTAAATTTGTTGAAAATTAATTAAAATAATTTTAGTATTACATCCTAGTGTGTATTGGTTCATGTTAAAGTGTCAAGTTACGTATTTATGAATACGTAGCTCAAGATGGCTGTGAATGCCTGTTTGACCATTCAAACGGCACACTGGGTATCCCTGTCTTGACTCCTCTTTGTTATTTCGAGTATGCTGTAGTTACGGGGGCAGGTCGTGGGCAGGTCGTGACGTTAGGGTTCTCCTGCCCTGCAATTCGCACATGCTACCTCTTTACTTCTACCGCATCGGAGTCTAGGCCGAGTTATGTATTGTCACGTTGTTCTCTCTTCCATGGTATTCCACTTCTACATGAGGCGCCCTTACGGAGGTTACATCCTCTGTGTTAAATGAGATCTCCACTATGGAGATTTTGATTTACATTGTATTCTGAATACAGATTCCAGTAAATTTCAAATGATGACGTACTGATCTACGTCATTATCTGATGATGACGCAGTCCAAACATGTTTCAGGTACGGCCTAGGTTGTTTATAAATGGTGAACTCAAACGGAACAGGCAGAACGAAACTGAAGCTGTGTAAAACGTGAACTTGACGAAAATGATCTGCTGGTTATTGTTTTCTATCAGCTGTAGGGGTTATTTAAACGTGTAAAAATATATTACTGCAAAATGAAGCCTTTTCTTAAGCACAGAGTCTTCTGGTGCTGTGAGAACACAATCAAAGCCATAAAGAATGGGAAGATAGTTGTGGACAGTGAACTCTAAATTATGGGGAAGTCATTAGGTGTGGCCTGTTTCAAAGCACTCTACTAGAGATACTTATGAATAAATGAGGCACGTAGTAGTTGAATTGGCCGGTCACGGTAGCCGAGCGGTCTAAGGCATGTACTGTCTTCGCTCGCTCGGAAGCCGGGATCGTGGGTTGGGATCCCACACAAGGCATGGATGTTTAGTTTGTGTGTGTGCATTTTTCTGTGTTTGTGTACAGGTAGAGGCCTTGCGACGAGCTCATCACCCGCCCAAGGAGTCCTACCGAACGTGTAAGATCTAGAAAACCCGAAGTGAACGGAGAAGTTCATGGAGGTTGGCCTAGGCCCACTGGGGCTGTAGTGTCAAGGAAAAAAAAGTAGTTGAATTAATTTAACGATAACCATGGAAATGTTGATATAAAATGGATCTTAGAGAAATAGGATGGAGTGATATGGGCTGGATTAATCTGGCTCAGAATAGCGATCACTGAAAGGCGCTTGTGGACATGGTAATGAATCATCGGGTTCTATAAAATGTTGCGGAAATTCTCGAGTAGCTGAGCGACTGTCAGCTTCTCATGAAGGACTCAGCCCCAAGGAGTTAGTTACTAATGGAACATGTTATATAGCAATAAGAACTGTAGCTAAAATATCAGGAGTACAAACATCGGCTAATTATATTATGATGTGTATTCGTAAATAATCAGCTCTGGATTTCATACAACAATTTATTCGATAATTTCCACGTCATAACTACAATTCGCTATTACACTAACACATCAACTATTGGACTGCCTTGAACGAGGTTTTCCTGACGAATCTTGTCGAATATTCTCGAACAAGTCCAAGTCCAAGTCACATTGCAACAGACGGGTATTCAGTCTGTCTGCCTTGGTGTCGAGCCCTGGCTGTGGCTAATGACCGAATTTTTTTTCTTATATATAAGTTACTGTCCTGTCCGTTTGGGCGTCCTCTCTCACGAGAGGTCGGGTCTGTCATTTGTCAGTCATAGTCCGTATTAGTAAGTCCATTTTCAGTATTTACATATATTTACAAATTTAATCTTAATTCCTATTTCTGTGTACAATATATAAAAGTCCTGAATTTGCTCTTCCAGCTCACGTCTGAATTTATTTCACTTGTAAGCTTTCGGCATCTAACATGCAGAAAACACAGCCTCTCTTCTCGAACAGTGTTCACTGTTCACTATATAGACTCGGCACGGAACACCCACAGAAAACATCGCTGCTCGGCATTGTTGTCAGGCGTGTTCACCCATGCATTGCCCAGCAACGGACGTCCTATATTGTTGGATGCTCGTTGGTTGTAACATGTTTACGTACTCGTCTCCTAGAAGCGGCCCAATCTGTCACAATATTAAACGTCTTGGGTCCTAAATAACGAGTAATTAGTAACATGTTTAATTTGATGCGCAAGACATCTGAGATTTTGTTTATTAATTCCCGCTGTGCAAATGGACGCCGCAATTTGTAATAGTGCATATGTGTGTGTGTGTGTGTGTGTCGGCGTTCGTGGATGGTGGAGATATATTTTACGATCATGCCAGAATCTAGATTATACAGCGCAGAATTAGGACTCACGAATAATAAATTGGTAAGAAATTGAAAGGAAGCGATCATAGTTTAATCGTGATACTATCCCGGTGTTGATAGGGAGAGACTGAGGAAGACCACAAAACTTCAGTCATGATACCTGGTGTCCCAGCCGAGATTCAAACCCAGCGTCTCTCGGGTACAGTCTGGAGTGCTACCACTAGACTAACCTACTAAGTTAGCGGCCTTCGTAGTCTAGAGGTAACGTTCCCACCTCGTGACTCAAGGTACGCGGGTTCAAACCCGGCAGATGTCGTGGAATTTTTAAGGGCGGAAAAATTCAGGGAACAAGTCCTCCGGGAGGGACTTTAAGCCATGGGTCCCGTGTCGCAGCTTTACGGCACGTAAAAAGAACCTCATGTCTCAAGGGGACCTCTGAGCCAAATTCAGGACATTTCTCTCCCAACAGTAGTCTCTAACGCTTCTGGTAGATGGAGATACCGCTGAGCCAGTAGAGGCCGAACTCGCTGGCTGAGTCGGGACTGATGGCACGCACCAGTACCGGTAGGTTATAGAGATTGGCAGAATATCACATGGGGACGCACAATGGACCAATACTGGTCTAAGTGTATGGGGAAACCCACCCTCTCCAATAATAATAACAACAAAAACAACCTACTAAGTTTAGCAGTGAAAATAAATAATCCTTGTAAATTATATATATAATTTACAAGGATTATTTATTATTTATATATATGTATATTTTAATGTACGAAACAGAGTGAGGAAACAAATGGAAACTTCAAAAAGTAGGAAACGTAATTCAGTTCGTGACGTCAGTTCGTGTATCCACGTTTCTTGTTCCTTGTCCGAGATTGGAAGTCCAGACACGGTGTCACCTGGCAGAGGTGGCAGCAGAAACTGACGGATCATTCCGAGAGAGAAACGAAGAGAAATTCCATTTAGATCATTGGCTGAGATGGGTTTGTGATGCAACTAGTGAAATTCGATCTGGAAGAAATGTTCTCTCCTTCCTTTCCTTACTCTCAAACTTCTTCCTATCATCTTCAAGGAAGATCTGGAGTGGTCATTTTTAGGTCTGTCCTCAGAAGATAAGTAAAAAAAGAAGTAAGTAACGCTATTCCTGTAACAGGCCGTGAAGGCCCATAGGGCTGTGAGACGTTGAGGGTCCCACATTATCTAGACAATCGGCTCACAGATGGCGGTAAGGTTTCTTACCGCTCACTTCGTTGGGCCCTTACGTTGGTTGCCACTGTGTAACCGTCCTCCTTGATCCTACGTTGTGCTCCACTTATCACCGTCCTACCTCTTCTCGCGGATGTCGAGAAGTTAGGTGGGAAGGGAGGAGAATTGTGGTTGTTGGTGCTGGTAGGCGACAGTTCGCTTCCTGTACACCCTTAGGTGTCTCGCAAGTATGGAAAGACGGGAGTATTTGGGTTCTGCTCTGTAACTGGTAGAGGTGAGTTCTTATCCCGGGGTCTTATACGGGTCTGGCTCGGGCAGGGCAGGAAGAATAGTTCACTACAATCACACACCTCTTTAGACTTTTTTTGCACTTAGAAATGATTTAATTCACTTCCGTTCACTGAATATTACGGAAACTCTAATGTTTACACTTAATTGTAATTAACATGTAATACTTTCTTTTCTGAAGGAACGTAGTTTTAAATTTGAGACTGACTTCGCCGAAAGTTGGATGAAGACTCCTTGAGGTGGAATGCACTCTCTCTAAATCCTGAGGTCCACGAACCACAGACTCCAAGAGCTATCCACTCCTCCACTTTTTCCATTGGTTAAGTTTTCAAACTAGGAGGTTCCCTAAATTTTGAATTCCCAATCATGTTGCTTTGCTATGTGATTCTGGCAGATGCTGACCTGACGCTAAGGTTGACAGCCCCTTGATGCATTACGATCAGGGTCTGAGGCTCCGGCCGTCCCATTTCTAAGTTATCGCTGTTCCGAGCTGTCAGCCCTCAAATTCTCAAAGACTTTCCGACTTTGCTGAAACTGCCAGAATTCCAGGAAAGTATCAGATGTTACTTCCTGTCCACATAGCAAAACTTGAACTATGTCCCTTCTGCGTGTAAGAGTTGGCTATCTGCCAGAACTCTTTGTATTTACTCATTTCTGTTAGAGGTTGAGTCAACCCCAGGGCCATAGTGCGGCCGGAAGGATTAGGTCAATTGAAAAAAATCCAATGACCTCGTCGGGACTTGAACCCGCGATCTTCCGGCTTGTAGCATAGCCCCTCAACCAACTACGCTACCGCGTGCCCCCTCTGTCCTCAGTTGATAACTTATTTAACTGGTTTAATTTAGAAATTCCTATTTTTAAAAAACACAAACATTTAAATGTATTCATAATCATAATTATCAACAAAACAGCCCTTTTTGTGGCCACAGCTTTGCTTAGAAAAGTCTGGCAGATTGCATCCGGATTTCATTTCTTTGGATTTCGCAAGGTCGTCAGCCTTACATCTAACCCCCAGCTTGGAGTGCCAGGTCCCTGTATTTATGTCCCCCAGTGACAAGGTGGTCCGGTTATACCCTCAGGCACCGGGTTCACCTTTCGTCGCCTTCTACGACTCGCGGGGCTGTAGTTGAAGTACTCTAACCCGCCTCCACACGGAGACATTTAAATATATTAGCTAGACTTTAACTATAATGTATTTCAGTTGGTAAAGTTACGTAAGCCGGTCACGGTAGCCGAGCGGTCTAAGGCATGTACTGTCTTTGCTCGCTTGGAAACCGAGATCGTGGTTTAGAATCCCACTCAAGGCATGAATGTTTAGTTTGTGTGTGTGAGATTTTCTGTGTTTGCGTACAGGTAGAGGCCTTGCGACGAGCTGATCACTCGCCCAAGAAGGCCTACCGAATGTGTAAGATCTAGAAAAACTGAAGTGAACGGAGAAGTTCATGGTGATAGGCCTAGGTCCACTGGGGCTGTAGTGCCAAGGAAAGACAAAAGTTACATAAGAAAAGTCCTATGTGTTTAATTAAATCCACAAGATGGTGACGTTGGTCCCGATGGTTTGTTTGAAATGGAATTCAGTAAATTTCTAATGATAACGCATCGGTCTACCGGGATCGTGGGTTCGAATCCCACTCAGGGCATGGATGTTTAGTTTGTGTGTGTACGATTTTCTGTGTTTGTGTACAGGTGGAGGCCTTGCGACGAGCTGATCACCCGCCCATGGAGTCCTACCGAATGTGAAAGATCTAGAAAAAAAACCGAAGTGAACGGAGTAGTTCATGGGGTAGGCCTAGGCCCACTGGGGCTGTAGTGCCAAAAAAAAAACGCATCGGTCTGTTATTCTCCTATGATAGGGCATATTAAAATATTTTAGACACAATACGCAAGACTATAGCGCCTACAATACCCATATTCTTCAACTCAGCCTTTTGGACTCGACATTTTACATTGGCAGACACAAATATGTCTTTCCATCCAGACACTAGCTGTTCCTACACAATTATTGTACCGGAGCTCATCTGGATTAGCACAGAGAATACAGCTTCCAACAGCTCTTCTGTCGTTGCATGTGGCCATTACATAACAACGGCCGTTGTTCAGAGAACCGTTACTTAGCAACGGCTGTTGTATTGCTGTTCAATTCGCGATCGTTGCCTAGTAACGTGTCTACATATTCATGATCATGAGAATCTCAGATCTCACGCCTTACTTCTCTCAGGCTCATTCTAATAATATTCTTCCATTTGTATGCTACTTAAGAGCTATTTCATTCAGTCAGTCTTCAGCAGATCACAATGAGGTCTAATTCTAGTCCTGTAATCCATAACAAGAGATCAAATAAAATATCAGTTAACATTAAATGAACCAAGCAGGTGTGAATTTAATTCATAAGTGCCCCGTGTGTTCACTTCCATTCAGATTATCCTAGTAAAATGTTGTATGGATTAATTCCTCCCGTAATGTTATCTTCTTATACTCTTGTCAGATAGGATGGGATGGTATAGATTGGATTGTTCTGGCTCAGGATAGGAACCAGTGGAGGACTCTTGAGAACATGGTAATGAATCTTCAGGGTTCTTAAAATGCTGGGAAATTTTTGAGTAGCTGCAGAATTGGCGGCTCCTCAAGAAGGGGCCAGCTCCATGAGAAAATAAGTAATACTCTTGGTTTAGCCCCTTAAGAACAAGTGGTTCTATATGTATCATCTGCCTTAACAGACTGAGACTTTGCATTCCTCCCCACAGTGTGTGTGTGTGTGTGTGTGTGTGTGTATTCTTCCGTGTGGTTCTCACAATAAAGAGACTGTTTCCCTAAACAACATTAACCGGTTAGTTTCCATAGCGGAGACATAATATGTTTCCTGTGAGGTACGAACTGGATTTCTATGTTATTTAAAAGAATTTTAACCCTTATCGTGTCAAGGAATGACAGTGTTCCTTAGCTTAGTGACCTCACACACACACACTGTTACGCCTATGAAGAGACTGAAGAGACAAAGCCGTGAATACTCGCAGGAGAGACAGAGGACTTCGGGAGCACTGAACGCTGAGCATACTTATCATTCTGTTCAAGTACGAGACTTCCATGTCGTGCTCCAAGTTACACTCAGTAGTTCACAACTATGAAAAGACTTCTCTGAAGTGTGCAAGGAATGTCAGCCCAGAAGGAAACCAACTTCACACCTTAACGCCTGTCTGATAACGTGCGCTAGGCAACGGCACTAGTAACTTCTGATACTTCGCGCTCGTCTTCTGGGAGAAGTAAGTTGAAAGCGAGAGAGTAAAATGGCGGGTGGGGGGAGAATGATATGTGGTCACACCCCATTATAAAAGCTTCTATATCAGACTTCTGATACTTTTCTTTTAATTTCAGAAGAAATAAGGAACTTGGAGTGTCTGTAATCTTTGTATAATTTTGGAAAGACATTGACAAAGAAAAATTCTCTATGTTTATCAGTCCTGATTGGCTGAAATGTTCCGCAGGGTATCAATTTATGTTCTTTTAGGCTACAAGTCGAAGGTCGCAGGTTCGATTCCCGATGAGGTCATTTAATTTTTTTTTTAATTTACCTAATCCTTCCAGTCGCAATATTGTATTGGATCCGATTCAGCCTCTAACAGAAATGAGTATCAGGAATGTCCCTGGAAGGTAAAGGGCGACCGGCGGATTAGGCTGACAGTCTTACAGCCATCTGTGAGCCGATTTCCTAGAAAATGTGAGAGCTTCTGCATTTCAAAACTAATAGGCCTCCCCGATCTGTCACAGGGATAGTTTTAACTTTTATTTTTGTGGGTTGTTCTAGCGGTATTGTTAACATGTGTGTTATACAGCGTAAAATGCTAAGTTGATTCACGAATGATGAAACTGTAATCGAGAGACTATGCAGGGATTTGCCTAAAGGAACCAGGGAAAACCACGGAAATTCTAAGTCTTGACAGTCTGTAGCAGGGCGACATTCAAACTGAGTACATCTAGAACAGAAATCTGCAACGTTACCTCTAGATAATCATGTTTCGTTTCTATATTTACGTATTTGAATAATGACAATTCCTGTACGACTAAAAATTAAAAAAAAAAACTAAAGCTATCCTTCTAACAGGCCGTGAAGGCCCATAGGCTTGTGAGACGTTGAGGGACCTACAGTAGCTAGAAAATCGGCTCAAATATGGCAGTAAAGTTATCGGCCTTACGCGCCGGCCGCGCTTTACTTCCCAGGAAAATTATTTAATTAATTCCTGGTACTCATTTCTGTTAGAGGCTGAGTCGACCCCAGGGCCATAGTGCGGCTAGAAGGATTAGGTAAATTGAAAAAATCCAATGACCTTATAGGGACTTGAAACCGCGACCTTCCTGCTTGTAGCATAGTGCAATTTATGTAAGACTATCTGCTTTAATACTAAAATTCTCTGCATTTTCCAAATTCAGAATTTTTACTAGTATCACATGTTTCTAAGAATAAACAGTGGTTATTTCCTTACACGGCCATTACCATCTGTTTGTTTTCCGTGAGACAGAGAATGAATTATTAAATATTATTAATAAAATATTATGATTTTAAATCGCATTGTAATATTTGGAGGCCCAATTGGAATAATATTAAAATGGATCTTAGAGAGATACGATAGGGTGGTATGAACTGGATTGATGTGGCTCAGGATAGGAACCAAAGGTGAACTCATAAGAACACGGTACTGAAACTTTGCGTTCCATAGAATGTTGGGAAATTCACGAGTGGCTGAGTGACTGGCTTCTTCTCTAGAAGGGCTTAGCTCCATAGAGGTAGTTAGTTAGTTAGCTGGCCGCGCCATAGATCACGCGGTTAGTCGCTGGCTTCCTACCGCGGTGGGACAAAGTGACGCTGGGGCAGGCTTTCTCCGAGTACTTCGGTTTCCCCTGTCAATCTTCATTCCACCAATTGCTCCACTATCATCCTCACCTATCATCTGGGGCTGGTACAAAAGGTCAGAAGTGGCCGCAGTACAAGGGACGTAGGCCCACCCCACTAGCAATAATAAAAAAATAATTAGTTAGTTGACATTTGGAATCTCAGATTGGCACCCGGCTATTTTGAACGATATCTCGAGATTTCTTAACCCATCATTTATACACAATTGTTCACAGTATCTTAGAATATCCCACGATAGCCCAATCATCATTCATAACAATCCATACCACCCATGGAGCTGATCCCTTCTTGAGAAGCCGCTAGTCACACAGCAATTCAAAAATTTCCCAACATTTTATGGAACCCGAAGGTCCATTATCGTATTCACAAGAGGCCTCCACCGGCCCCTATCCTGAACCAGATGAATCCAGTCCGTATCTCCTCATTCTATCTCTCTAAAATCCATTTTAATTTTGTCCTCCCACCTACGTCTTGGCCCTCCTAGTAGACTCTTTCTTCCCGTCTTTCCCACCAAAATCCCATATGCATTACTTGTCTCCCCCATGTGTCATACATTCCCAGCCCATCTCATCGTACTTGGCTTCATCATTTTAAGTATACTTGGAGAAGAGTACAAGTTATGAAGCTCCTCATTATGCAGTTTTCTCCAACTTCCTATCATTTAATCCCTCTTCAGTGCAAAAATTCTCCTCAGCACCCTGTTCTCAAACATTCTCAGTCTATGTTCCTCCCTTAAGGTCATAGATCAACTTTCACATCCATATAAAACTAAAGGAACAATCATACTTTTGTATATTCAGATGATTTTGGACAGCAGACGAGAAAATATAAGGCTCTGAACTGAACGGTAACAAGCATTACCCGAATTCAATCTCCTCTTAATTTCCTCCTGAGTCGAATTTTGATTTGTTAGCTGTCTTTAAGTTATGATTTCGCCCTGAATTCTGGTGACGAGACAGCAACATCTCCTTTCTTATTGCCGTCACGAAACCCCCGTAGCCAATACAGTCTTGACACAAAACAATCACATTCATATAACAACAATGCTGCCAACGTCACTTGCAGATGGATAGGCAGACACGGTTCTTCACTGAGAGGCCGCACTCTGTAGAAAGGAACGTCTAAACCCGTGAAAAATTAAATGAACGGAATGTAAAAGAACTTGTATCCAATTGACGAAATGAAGGACATCGGTCAGGTTTCTTGTAGGATTCGTTAGGTTAACATGTCGTTAGCCTGGAAAGATTTCTGTAAAATATACGCATGTAAGGACATCACCCATCTAATCACGCCAACTTCGAGGAAGTCTGGATGCTTTTACGTCGAAGTACGTAAAAAGTTGAGGCCTGCAACTGCATGAGAAAAACATGAAACAAGGCTACAAATTGTGTTACATTACATTCGGTTTCCTGTTTTGTGTTTCCATAGAAGTGGGTCAAATTCCAGCCATGTCTGGTCTGTTGTTTGTGTCGCAAAGTAAAAATTCGGAGGAAAATCCGTTGCTGTGTCTTCTTATACAGGATTGACCTTCACTAAATTATCTTGAAAACGAAATCTAGTGTTGTTCGGTACATTATTATCGGTTACTGAATAAAATAAAGCCGTGGCGGCTCATAGGCTTGTGAGACGTCGAGGCTTCCATATTTTCTAGAAAATCGGCTTACAGATAGCGGTGAGGTTGTCAGCCTTAAGCCGGCCGCCCTTTACCCCCAGTAAGATTTCTGGTACTCATCTCTGTTAGAGGCTGAGTCGAACCCCAAGGCTATAGTGCGGTTTGAAAGATTATGTCAATTGAAAAATCCAGTGACCTCATAGACAATCGAACCCGTGATCAACTTACTAGCAATTCAAAACTGTGAAGAAAGCAGTCTTCTGGAATTTGGCACCGTGTATATGTGGTGTTAACCGATGTTTCGGAAGAACGTATCGCCTCCATCTTCTGGGTAAGAGGAAAAATATAAGAAATCCGCAAGCGAAGAGATCGTGAGAACCGGTAAAAGCAGACTCCGAAACGTCGGTTAACACCATATATATATATACACGGTGCCAAATCTCAGAAGACTGCTTTCTTCATAGTCACCGCCGTGAAAGCCTCAAATCTTACACAATTCAAAACTGGATTAAAAAGTGGAGAATGAAAGTAAATGAATTCAAATCGATCCAAGTTACGTTCACCACAAGAAAAGAAACATGTCCACCGGTACACATAAACAACGCACAACTCCCCCAAGAAGAAGACGTCAAGTATCTTGGACTGCACCTTGAAAGACGACGTACCTGGCACAAACACATCCTAGCAAACGGAAACAACTGCGAATTACCCTCACCAAAATGCACTGGCTACTCGGACGTAAATCAAAACTCTCTACAGACAACAAACTCCTTATATAAAAACATTTCGCAAACCAATCTGGACCTATGGAATACAATTTTGGGGTACAGCTTCCAACTAAAACAAAGCAATTCTAGAACGATTTCAAGCCAAAGCCTTGCGCATGATAGTGGACGCACCTTGGTACGTACCGAACAGTCATCCGAAGAGATCTCCAAATACCAACAGTTAGAGAAGAAATTCGCCGATACAGCTCCCTTTACAATACTCGGCTTAGAGCTCACACAACCAACATGGCCGCCCCCCTTACGGAGCCACCGGACTTCAGGCGACTGCAAAGACATCTACCAAATGATCTGCCGACCAGATTTCTATTGTAATTGTATGCTAGTAATTCTAATTTAAAGATCTAGATAGTAAGCACTCCCCCAAAAGTCACACGAGGCCTCAAGCCTACTCACTAAAGAACAGTGCAAATGAGCACTCCTCTACAAGTCAAAGTACACCATAACAATTTGCTGAATGTATTAGTACAGATTGTAAATAAAATGGGACTATAGAAAAAACTTACGTCTATAAACTGACCTCCTCATGCAGCCCTTTATTGTGAAACGTTAATCACATTTTGTAATTAAACGTCAAATAATTTTAATGAATTGCAAATTATTCCACTGTGAATTGCTATGCAACCCTTCATGTGGCTCATCCTTACCAATTTTATTATGTTTACACACACTACTAATGCAATGTGGAATTCTCCGTATTATGATGCCATTAATTTGAATTGCGAGTGCCGCTTATAGTGGCAGCTCGGTCTAAGTTTCATACTGTTTTCTACCGCTAGAGCACTGTGATCTTGCTTTCGAATCTCAATACGGGCATGGGTGTCTACGTTTATTCTCTGTTTACGTTCTGTGTAGACAGAGTCTTAGCGCAAGGCCGATCCCCCGTCTAAGGAATCATAGCAGCTATCTATAAATAAGAATTCGTAACTCGGTAAAGCGGAATGCCTTGGATCGCTTCGTCCGTCGAGCCATACAAGAAGAAGACTTCACATACAAACAAACAAAGAGCTAAGTAATTAAGATATTAATGGACTCTTTTTTCAAAATTGTAAGATTAAAAGTCATATGAGCTTATAGTAAAAACGAAGCTTTTTTTTATATTTATTACTGCACGTCAAACTTTTCAACAGTAAACAAGCATCACCTGCCGTATACAAATCAACGAAATGAGGGACTGAGAGAGCATATTTGTTAAAAATGTCGGAATGCATAAGAATGTAAACAAAATAATAATAAATTACATGAAATTCGATTTAGTTTTACAGGGACATGAATATAAAATCAATGGAATCTATCCAAGTAAAAATATACTCCAAAAATAGGAGTTTATTAAATGTTTATGGCGTCACATATTTCTTATTCAGCCCCAATATTTGTCGATTCACACTTTTCTATGACACTTTCATCTTTCTGTACCGAGTCTATTCTTGGGCTGTATAAATCAAGTTCTATATTACGTAGCAACATAATTTGTTTTCTTCCGGCAACACAGAGAAACCTTCCCAGCTTTCTGTGTTCATGAGTAACTGAAGTTGATATCAGAATTATGCAAAGTGTACTAACTTTTAGCGAGTTTTAGGATGAGATTGTTATTGAAGTTAAGGGTAGAATTTTACTTACTGATGTGGTACAATATGTGCTTGGAGACAAGGACCGATGTACTGACGTACTGTGATGTGTGCGCTCGAAGTAACGGTGTTTATACTGCACATCTGGAGTCTTGACTAACAGGCATACACGGGATACTAACAGCGCTAACATAGATGGGGTTGTTGTTGTCGGTATTTTTTTCGATGACGTCTTATATGGGATTTTACTACTGGAAAATTGTCATTAAGCTGTTTACCTTCTCGACAAAGACTGTCGTCTTTATGTTATATTGAGAAAATATATTCTTTGTTATATCTATGGTTGCTTAGAGTAGAAAGTTCGTAAATATATTCTTAATATCGGGAAAAAAAACAAGTTCTTATATGTGGGTTGGTTTAATTTTCTTCTAGATCTTTAATTATTCTTTTAAAAAATTTAATATTATGTTTCTTTCGGGTTTTAATATTAATTCAGTTTTTAATGTTAGTTTAGTACAATGGCCGTGCCATACTTAGGCGGTTAGTCGCCGGCATCCCACCGCGGTGGCCTGGGTTCGTGCCCAGGACAGGTCATGTTGGATTTGTGGTGGACAAAGTAGCAGTGGGGTAGGTTTTCTCAAATTACTTGGGTTTCCCCTGCCAATTTTCACTCCACCGAATGCTCCACGTTCATCATCATCTATCATCTGGGGCTGGTACAATAGGCCAATTAGTGGCCGACGTACCAAGTAGACTTAGTCTCACCCCACTTTAAGAAACTAAAAAAACTTGTTTAATATAATATTAAATTAGCGTAATGCAGGATTTTAGGAGATTTATAACAAATTTATTTTTATTTTAAACCGGAGAATGTGCCAGGCTGCAGCTCGTGTCGTTGGATGATCTCTTTATGAATATGATCAGGCCATTTATGTTAGTAGCTTTTGGGTCTTAGCCTATTAATTTCCATCTTTGGTCCTTCTTGTAACATTGTTGCATATTTTAGTATCATTTCTTTTATATGTATTTCTTTTCCTTTGGGGCTACAGCCCCAATTTGGGCCTTGTCTTTTCTCCATGAAACCCTCCGTTTCACTTGGGTTTACTAGATCTTAGACATTCGGTACGGCTCCTTGGAACGGTGATCAGCTCGTCGCAAGGCCTCTACCTGTATATAAACACAGAAAAAGACACACACATAAACACTGAACATCAATGCCCTGAGTGGTATTCGAACCCTCGATCCCGGTTTCTGAGCGAGCGAAAACAGTGATTGCCTTAGACAGCTCGACTATCATGACCAGCTTTGTATGTATATATATTTTTAATTTTTTCGGTTAGGTCACCTAGAGTTATTGTGAAATAATTGTTCTCTTAAAATGTTTTCTGCTTTTTCTCAGATTTTATAATTATTAGCTAATTAGAAGTTATTTTCTCATTGTTCCTACAAATAGCCTGTCTTTCGTGCGTGTTTTATGGCTTAGGGAGTAAGTGTTTTGTCAAGAGTACTTTGTTTCATTCAAAACTCTTTTACGTTCCTTATTACTATCTGCCGCAGGATATTCTGCTCTGTATCCGGAAGCAGAGGAATTGCAGTGTTGCTTTTAATGCCAGACTTGTGATTAAGTTTATATATTTACTGGGTAAGTCATATTTTAGTCCTTTGTTCAGAAGATGTAATTCTTCATCATAAAATTGCACAACTGCAGGATCTATTGCTCGTTTATGGAAGCGGCTTGGTTGGTTTTGTTGCAATTCCATGTGTAATTGTAACGTTTCCACAGATTCGACTTAAGAATGAAATTAACGGACGTTTGTGAACCATCGGGTGCCATAAAAACAGGGCGTTTTTTTTGTTTTTTGTTTTTTTTTCCATTTAACGAAAGATCCTGAGCCATGAATTAAATTATTTCTGAAAAAGTACAGTTGTATCTGTCTACAATTAATTAATCACCATGCTATGAAGGGTGCACGCGGTAGCGTAGTTGGTTGAGGAACTATGCTATAAGCCGGAAGGTCGCGTGTTCGATACCCGATGAGGTCATTAAACTTTTCAATTGACCTAATCCTTCCAGCAGCAATATGGTCATGAGGTCGACTGAGCCTGTAGCAGAAATGAGTACCAGGAATCTTCCTGGGGGTAAAGGGCAGCAGGAGCATATGGCTGACAACCTTACCGCCGTCTGTGAGTTGATTGTCTAGAAAATGTGGGAACTTTGACGTCTCACAACCCTATGGGCCTCCATGGCCTGTTACAGGAATAGTTTTGCCTTGTTTTTAACATGACATGAAGACTTAAGTAGAGTGGAGTTATAACTCCAACAATTTTGACCTTGGCACTAGATACAAGTGGACAGCTTCACTCCCAGGCTGGTTTACCGCGGCCGAAAGGGCTCTGGGTACCCACAGAATAGGTAGCTTAGTGGGCCTCAGGGCCGATCAAGACACTATGGAGTAGAGAGAAATCTATTTCCCTTGCCGAGAATCGAATCCCTGCTGTCCAGCCCGTAGCCCGTCTCTACACACACTAAATTGTACTGCCTCTTTAGTTTATCTTTTATTTATTTATTGCAGAGCATATAATAATGTTGTCAGTAACTCAGACCCCCCAAAGTGTAAAATGAATGGACGATACTTAATAACAATCAGAGAATGGTTCTTAGACCTATTCTTCGATCTTGAAAATGAAGACAGTCGGCATACGTCCTCCGAAACGTCAGCAGACTACATGTTGTCACATTCTTGACGACGGTACTGTTCAGTCAATTGGAATGTACCATTAACTCTGCTACCAGATCGAACTTGCATCAGTCTATTATTCTATGATCTGTAATTGTGTGATTGTTGGCACCACTGAATACGAAATGTAGCAAAACGGGTTTCAGGAAGGTGTGTTATTCCTATGATGGTCCCTACTTGAGCTGCGTTACAAGAGATGTCGAGATGCACTCGGACACTCGTTACGTCTGAGAACTGAGGTGTAGAAATGTTCGATGGGTAAAAGAAGTAAAATGGAAGAAAACGAAAATGTGTGGGACGGAAGTGCTATAACTAAATTGTTTCAATAAGGCAATAGAAGGAAAAATCGGAAATCTATTTTAATCCCCGTGGGAGGAACAACAAATATTATATTTTATCTTCCAGAAATTTTCTCTTTTTTTCTCTGTAAGATGTGAATGATGATTATTATAGTGCTATTAATCTTACTTACTTACTTACTTACTTACTCATGGAGCTGAGCCCTTCTTGAGGAGCCGCCAATTCTGCAGCTACTCAAGAATTTCCCAGCATTTTGTGGAACCCGAAGGTTCATCACCGTGTTCACAAGAGCCTTCCACTGGTCCCTATCCTGAGCTAGATCTATCCAGTCCATACCATCCCATCCTATCTCTCTAAGATCCATTCTAATATTGTCCACCCACCTACGCCTTGGTCTTCCCTGTGGTCTCTTTCCTTCTGCTTTTGCACCAATATCCTATATGCATTCCTCGTCTCCCCCATTCGTGCTACATGACCTGCCCACCTCATCCTCCTTGATCTGATAATTTTAATTATACTTGGAGAAGAGTACAAGTTATGAAGCTCTAGTGCTATTAATCAGTCAAATTAAATACTTTACTTTTTCAGGTGGTTACTCACCAGACAAAGGCCAATTATAAAATAATAACTTACAAAAATAAAGAAACAAAACAAACAAAAACAAAGACAAAACAAAGTACGTTTTAGCTTTTAGCTAACGCCTTCAGCTGAGTTTTTATTGGGAAACCATTGGTTCCAGTAATCTTCAGAATTAGATTTTGCTTAAAATTTTTATAAACAATCATAGAAAAGTACTCTCAGAAATTAATCTGATCCATATTTTGTATTATATGTATTAATTCTGTTAGAAAATAAATATATAGTTACATCTGAGTTTCGCGTAAAGCAGAATTAACCTGTTACCGATAATGACCAAAATGAAATTCGTTCAACAACGTTATGACATAAGATCTGGGGGGATCACGGGAGTTGCTTTGAAAAATGCCGTCTTCTGGGATGTGGCGTCGTGTAGATTCTGTGTGAACCGGCGTTTCGGATGAACGTATCGCCTCCATCTTCAGCGTAGAACAATCCGCGAGCGAGGGACCATTCCATAAGAAGTTAAGTCTCCGCTCTGTGTAGTTAAATGGTTAGTTGTGATGATTTGACAACGATGATAATTTACGTTGTAAGATATAGCTTCACGTTCCGACCGTCTAAATCCCGATACCGTTAGTAGAATGTAATGCAAACAAGAAGAGTAAGTTCGAATCAGCAGAGGGGAGCGAGGTGAGGGGGGAACTTGATTTGCAAGGGGGTACATGGTTTGGGAGATGCACATAATGAGCCCCCTGTGCCTGGTGTATGCAACCAGCAGCCATTACGTCCGGCGCACACAGCAAGTGGCTTGATTTACTGCGGCCCCCACAACTAATACACACGGGCTGAAGCAAAACTATCCTGCCACAGAGCTGTTCCGTGCTCTAGTTGCCAACATGTCGACATTAAAGTTGTGCTAATCGAGCATTATGGTTCTTGTTTCTCTACAGCTTTCTTTACACTTCAGCAGTTGTCATCCATATTTGTTTTATTTCATGTATCTTGAGACGAACAAAATCCACATAGAAGAGCCACAAAAGAATTAATACGAGTATATATTTAAAATGCCGGTCATGGTAGCCGAGCGGTCTAAGGCATGCACTGTCTTCGCTCGCTCGGAAGCCGAGATCGTGGGTTCGAATCCCACTCAGGGCATGGATGTTTATG